>NW_026595981.1:13344175-13510558 GCF_907164565.1 Psammomys obesus | reverse complement strand
AAAAAAAAAAAAACATAGGAAGAGACAGATATGCCAATCAATTATGATCTGATCATTACATGTTGTATATATGTATATATGTGCATACACACACACACCTTGAGATGACACTGTGCTCCACAAACATGTACAATAACGATGTTAATAAAACATTTAAAAATAATAATAAAATAAAATGTTTTTCCTGTTCTTGTTTAGGCTTTGAATAGTTAAAACTACCCATCAGATCCATGACAGGGGGTGGAGAGATGGCTCAGCCGTTAGGAACACTGGCTGCTCCTCTAGAAGTTCTGAGTTCAATTCTCAGCAACCACATGGTGGCTCACAACCATCTATAATGAGACCTTATTCCCTCTCCTGGCATGCAGCTGTACATGGAGACTGAGCACTCATATACATAAAATGCATAAACAAACAAATCTTTAAAAATTAATTTTAAAATCCATGATAGTTTGTGATGTTTAATTTTATGTCAACCTGGCAAGGCTGTAGGGTGCTCAGTTCAGACAGTACATCTATGGCTTGTCTACAAGAGTTTCTGGATAAGACTCAAACTGAGATTGCAAGACTGAGGTTGTACGATATTTGATCCCATTGTGAACCCTGAGATTGTGAACTGTAAAAACTTGTTTCTTGTTTGGTATGGTTCAGCCCTAAAACACACCTTTAATCCAAGAACTTTCTGTTTACTGTAAACAGGTGATTGTGGTGTGGCTCAGTGCTAGCACACGCCTTTAACCCTAGAGCTTTCTGTATATAGGACTTAATAAAGTTAACCATAGGTCAAGAGGTGGCGCAAGTCACCAGATGACAGGGATTAAACAAAAAGGAGGGACTTTGAGAGAAGAATATTTAAAACGACATGAAGAAGGAGGAGCTCTCTGGCTTTTTCCTCCTGGGCTGTTGGGTGAGGTAGCAGGCCTTTTCCTCCTGGGCTGTCAGCTAAGCTAGCAAGCTTTTGGCTCTTAGGGTAAAACTGGACGGTTGGGATTTTCTTTCTTTATAACAACAGACTGACTAAAGGGCACCTTGTATTCGAGAACCTCTGCTGCAGACGGCTATTACTTTACCTCTTGATCTCGGGGTTTGTTTGTTGGTTTGTTTGTTTTGTCAAGACAGGGTTTCTCTGGGTAGCCCTGGCTCTCCTAGAACTCATTCTGTAGACCAGGCTGGCCTCAAGATCAGAGATCTACCTGCCTCTGCCTCCCAAGTGCTGGGATTAAAGGTGTGTGCCACTACAGCCTGATGACTACTTCTCTCTCAGCTCTAAAGTTATTTGTGTGTGTAAGAAGCCAAAGAATTAAAAATTAGGTTTTTGGGGTACAGAGCTAAAAAAAAAAAAAAAAAAAAAAATTAAGACATTCAGCCAGCTGTAGGGAAGAACTGACCTTGATGTTTTCTGCTCATTGGAGGTACTGTTGGCAGGAAACCGGCTCGGATGGCCTTGTTCCTGGAGATAGCACAGACTGAGCTAATTGCCCCTCTCCCCTAGCAGTCTATCAGTCCAGGACAGGGCTGAAACCCAAGGCTGGCCATTTTCTTTCACTTACCCCTTGGCAAGAGAGAACAAAGAAAGCCAGAACCGTTCATGGTCCTGGCACTTTCCCAAAGCAAATAGTTTGGAAATGTAGCATCCCTTTTTTCTATATTAACCAACAGAAGCTTGCCAGGCTGAATCCCCTGCTTTGGGTGCGTTGGGAGGGGCTGCTACCCTATAAATCACCTACAATCTGGAGCTCAGGGCTCTCAGCTGGATGCCAATGCCTCAGCATCTGTGAGGGTCCCAGCCTGGGCTACAGATAAAGATACTCATGTGTTTGGCAACAGATTCGACTCCTGGTGGTCTTTTGGGGATCTCGTGAAATGGGCATAACATCTGCACACATGTATGACCTCTGGGAACAGAAGAGACTGTTGGATCCCCTAGAGCTGGACATAGAGGGGGCTATGAATCACTGTGCCTGGGTGCTGAGGACCAAATAGGTTCCCTACAGAGCAACCAGAGCTCTGAACTGCTCTGCTGTCTCCCCAGCCCCTCTCCTTCTCAATGTATTTCACTTGTCATTCTCCAGGGTCCTCACTCATCACCTTTTGCAACAGTGAGATGGTAAACTTAGCTCTGACTCAATAAACTGCTCGCATGCTCATTTTGGTAGCACATCCACTAAAACTACAATGATACGGAGAAAATTCACATGGCCCCTGTACAAGGATGATACACAAACTTGTGAATCATTCTGTATTTTTTATATGACCACCCCTCCAAGGCTCAGGGGACATCAAAGAGGAGAGGGCAGGAAATAATACAAGACCAAGGGGAGAAGTATAGCAAAAAGATGTCTTCCGGATATGGCGCAGTCATTGCACTCACAAACTCACTGCAGGAGCTGGGCCTCTCAACATTTCATCTGGATGTGAGGGGAAGTCTAGGAGGCCCTACCCCTCCCTGAGGAACTACTGAAAATAAACAGGACTAAGTCAAGTAAGTTGCTTTCTGCAGTGCTTCAATCGCAAGCATGAGAACTTAGGTGTGGAGCCCAGTGTGGTGGTGTGTCTCTGTAATCCTAGCACTGGGGAGGCAGAGATAGACAGAGCGAGGCAGATCCCTGGAGCTCACTGGCCAGGCCGCCTAACCTAGTTCCAGCTTTGGTGGGAGGCCCTGTCTCAGAAAAATAAGGTAAACCCAGGTTGAGAAAGGCACTAGGTATCAACCTCTGGCCTCCATGAATAAATTTATACACATGCATGCACACCCAATGCATATGTGTGCACATATATTTAAGATGCAGGCATATATACATACAGCGGATATCTCAGGGGAAGACAATTATAAGGAGCAAGAAACAAACAAACAAAAAAAAAACCTTTCACATTTAGTTGCTTTTTTATTAAAAATTTTTTGGAGATATTATTTATTTTTTGTTGTATGGCTGTTTTGACTGCATGTATGTCTGTGTTCCACATTGTGCAGTATTCATAAAGACCAGAAGAGGGTATCAGATCCCCCTTTGGACTGCAGTGAGCTATCATGTGGGACCTGAACCCTGTACCAGGGTCCTCTGGAAGAGCTGCTTAACGGCTCTTAATGGCTGAGGCATCTCATCAACCCTCACATGTAGTTTTTTCCTATGGTCTACACCATTTACCACCAGGGCTAGCTGCAATCCCAGGCCTCAGCCATGGCAGCTAAGCAAGCACTTTCCCAGCTCCTGACAGGCATTCTCAGGACCACAGAGGGAACTTTTTTCCAGATGCCATTGTACGTTTGAGACATTTAGGAGGAATTTCCCTGTCATCTGCTACAATTACTGCTTGTAATAGCTTTCACAGTTGTTTTTGACATCATTACCATCATTAAAAGAATGTAGTTCCTCGATGATTAATTAATTTAAGTATTAACTATAGCCAGCAGCAAGTTATTAAGTCATTAGGCAGGGAACAGTTCAGAAAGTAAATAGGCAGAGGCACAGCCCTTTCTCTTTGAGTAAACAGTCCTTCAACTGCAATGAGAATGGCCTTATTTCAGTCAATAAAAGGGGAAATGAGCCTTGGATGCCTTTAGCCACGGTACTAGAAGACAGGAATAGGCAGATCTCTCTAGTTCAACAGAGAGCCAACCTGGTCAACATGAAGAGAACTTACCTCAAAAAAAAAGAGAGAGAGAGAGAGAGAAAGGAAGGCAGGAAGGAGGAAGAGGAGAGGAAAGGAGGGGAGAGAAGTTTGAAATACAGACTATTTCTAGCTGTCACCTGAAACAGAACATTACTAAAAAATCATGGATAGTATTCCTGATTTGAGAGAGCTGCAAAGATATGGTCACTGTTTCTAATTAATTTCCCTGATGTTCCGAAGAAATCTTGTAAATGTGGCACTCTCTAGAGAGAGCAATATTAACAAAGGCAAGCAAGAAACGGCCTGGTTCATGATTCTGAAATTAATTCGCTGCAGCTGGAACGTAAAGATGGGTGGGGGGCCATGGATTAAATCAGCCAAGGGCGAATGTGAACTGGAATGAGCGATCACATCATACCACCCTATGGGATGACTAAGCCACAGGCCAACTGTTCACACCTCAGTTGCTCCTGGACACCCACTTCAGTGTCAACTTTTAAAATGTCTTTGTTGTTGTTTTGAGACAGGGTTATCTCTACATGGCCCTCACGGTCTCACTATATAGACCAGGCTGGCTTCAAATTCACAGATTTCTGCCTGCCTCTGCCTCACGAGTGTTAGGGTTAAGGATGTGAGCCACCACGTCCAGCTTTTTTTTTTTTTTTTCAAGACTGTGTAGCACTGGGTCTCCTGGGACTCACTCTGTACACCAGGCTGGCTTCGAAGTCACAGATATCCATCTTCCTCTGCCTTCCGAGTGCTGGGATTAAAGGCGTGTGCCACCACCGCCTGGCCTTTACTTTATTATTATTATTTTTTAAACAAGGTCTCAGGTATGCCAGGCTGACCTATGTAGTGAAGGATTCTTTGAACTCCCGATCCTCCTCTCTCCACCTCCCCAGTGCTGGGATTCCCTGTTTAGGTGGCTGGGAATCAAATCTGGGGCTTTAGGCAACAGAGTAGCAATGAAACAAACACACCCTCAGTCTCTGTGTCCCTTTTCACAACTGAAATGGATTCCAATACCAATTCGAAGGGACCCAAAGGCACCTGAACGAGAAGAATGAGACACAGAATGACATCCACCAGAAGTGGACATCGCCAAAAAAAAAAAAAAAGAAAAAGAAAAAAGAAAACGTTGTGTGGGGCATTCCACACATTATTAAGAAAACATTACTGTCCTTTCTACCTGCTTTGGTCTCCTACCCGTGACACTAAGCGCAGCCCAGAGAAGGCTGGTCTGTGGCCCATGTGGGCCACGCACACGACACACAGAACCTGGCTGAGTGAGCTCCGGCCCTGCTCTTTAGCACCAGGGCTACTCCAAGTCTAGTCCTCCTGGAAGGTCCCAGGGAAGGATGCTCCATCATCCCTGGCTGGACCACTCAGGATCTCCCGCATGTGCCTTTCTGCGGCCATTCGGGTCCGTGGTCGCTTGGTCCAGCAAGTGGGGGCCCCGGGGCCGCGCGCGCGCCCCCCGCCCCACCCACCCCCGCCCACCTGAGGCAGTCGTTGTCTCTGACGAGGCGCGCGCTCTCCGTGGGAGGCAGTAGCCCGTCGTCCAGGTACAGGCCCAGGAGCGCCCCGGAACTGAAGCCGAAACGCTGGCGGATGAGGCTGATGAGATCAGTGACCACTCGGCACCTGTTCAGGTCAACCAGAAGCCAGAAAACGGTGCAGTGTGGGGTGAGCGGCGGCGGATAGTCAAATTGAAGCCGTAGCCTAACCATCTCGGAGGCTGCCATCTTGCTCGCGGTCAACGGAAGCCGAGAGGTTCCACGGGGCTTCGGAGAGGCGTGCTCGGGCGGCCCGACCCCGCCCCCTTCCTCCCCCGGCAGCAGCTAGCGTGCGCCGCCTAGGGGCGCAAGCATGTCTTGCAGGCTCCCGCGGCGAGCTCCGCCTTCTCCTTTCTGGCCCAGAACTGATTTTCTAAAGGTCTGAATTTATGCACGCGGCTGTCACCGCGTCTTCTAAGATATCGACTCGTGCATGTAAAAACAAAAACCCTGTAAAAATAGTAAGCAGCATGCCTGACCCAAAACCCTCTAACCGGATTTTTAGCTTTATACCGAAAGGATCAGGAAAGCACCAAATTCCACTCGTGGTCTGTGTCCCGGCAGAATCCGAGGGGTTCGTGCTGCGAGACCTAGAGCTCTCTAAAACAAACAAACATCCTCAGGATCTCAGGGGGTCCCTATGACCAGATCAAGTGTGCTTTCCTGATCTTGAGGAAGAACAATGTCGTGAAAGTGTAGAAGGCACAGGTGGAGAATCAGAAAGCTAAATAAATATGAAGCTTTAAAAAAAGTAATTAGAATCGGGAGCTGGAGAGATGGCCCAGTGGTTAATAACACTGTCTGAGGCTGGAGAGATGACCTCTTCCAGAGGTCCTGAGTTCAAATTCCAGCAACCACACGTGGCTCACAGCCATCTGTACTGGGATCTGATGCCCTCTTCTTCACTCATACACATAAAATAAATAAATAAAATCTTAAAAAAAAAAAAAAGAGCACTGTCTGCTCATTCAGAGGTGCTAAGTTCAATTCCCAGCAACCACATGGTGGCTCGAAACGGTCCGGAATGGGGTCTGATGTCCTCTACTAACTTTCAGATGTACACACAGACAGAGCATTCATATAAATAAATAAACAAATATTAAAATCAAGGCCTGTTCTGTGAAAGCAATAAAAAACAGAAACCTTGAGCTGGGATTATAGCACAGTGGACAGCATGATTTCCTAGCATGCACGAAACTCCCCACCACAAAGGTCTAAGTTATGTTCTCTTATCCTCATTTGGAAGATTTTTTTAAAACTTAAATGTTCGGAGAAGCTAAGCAACTCCTCCACCAAAGGTCACCAGAGGAGTCAATGGTTGGGACTTGGCAGTCTGTAAGAACACTGAAAAAAAATTTTTTTTTCCTTAAGGTTCTAATTCTGTAGGTCTTCCGGATTGACTCACCATTACTCTCTTTTGATGTTGGGGTCAAAGTCAAAGAGTTGTCTCATACGTGTTAGGGAAATGCCTTGCCTCTCAACTACACTCCAGCCCTATATTACCATCACAATTATTAGTGATGCACAGCCAACATGAGCACAAACATGGGTATAAAACAGCTTATGTTAATGACACGATCATCAAACAGAGAAAGCAAAATGGACAGAGAGATTTATCTATTAAGGAAATCGATGGGCCCTTGCGTGGGGACGTTTAATCCAGACACACACGGTTGAATCTCACTAAATAAGACAAGGCTCCATCTTACTCTTTGAGTGTTTTTTTTTTTTTTTTTAATAGATGTAAAGTTCTGAGACATTGTTCATGAGTAGATAATATGGAAGGATTTACATTTTTTTGATTATCAGGAAATTTTCTTTATACTCCAGCTTAAGTGCTAAAATTAGTTAAAGGCTTAAAGTATCTTCAGGGGATACCAAGATGGCTCCGTGGTTAGGAGGACCTGCTGTCTTCCAGAAGACCCAGGTGCACTTCCCAGTATCCGTATAAACTGCTCACAACTGTCTGTAACTCCAGGTCCAGGGAATCCAATACCCTCCCACAGACAGACAGACAGACATGCAGGCCAAACCACTAATGCACATAGAATTAAAATAAATGAATACATTTTTAAAGTATTTTCAACATGCTAAACCCAGCATTCCAAAACCGAAGATCCCTCTTCCTTCATGTTGAAAGCAAAAAGCCTGGGGACTAGGGAGATGGCTCCCTGGTTAAGGACATTTGCTGCCAAGCTTGACAACCTGAGATAGGTCACTCGGTAGGAGAGGAACAGCTCCTTCAAGCTGTCCCCTGACTGCCACGCGTATCATGGACTGCATCTCCCTGGACAAAAAAAAAAAAAAAAAAAAGAATAAATAAATGCAATTTCTAAAATTAAAAAAAAAAAGTTGTTTTTGTTTTTGTCTTTGTTTTTTTGAGACAGGGTTTCTCTGCGAAGCCTTGTGTGTCCTGGAACTCTCTCTGTAGAACAGGCTGGCCTAGAACTCACAGAGATCCGCCTGCTTCTGCCTCCCAAGTGCGGGGAGTAAAGGCATGCATCACCACTGCTTGGCGATTGATTTGTTCATATTTTATGTGTATAGGTGTTCTGCCTGCATGTATGTCTGTGTGCCACGTGCACTGCCTGAGGAGGCCAGAAGAGATCCTGGAAATAAGTTTCAGGTGGCTGTAAGCCACTCTATGGGTTCTGGAAATTGAACCCAGGTGCTCTGGAAAAGCAGACAGGGCTCTTAACTCCGGAGCCACGTCTTCAGTCTCCTTTCTATCTTTTTGAAACAGTGTTTCACGGTATAGGCCTGGATGGCCTTGAACTCCCTAAGATTCTTGCTTCTGCCCTCCAGCACTGGGATTAAAGGGATACACCATCATCCCTTACCCCACAACCAAAGAAGTTATTTTAGATTTATTTATATATTATGTGTGTTCATCTGTGAGCGTGTGTGCAAGCACGTGTGTGTGTGTGTGTGTGTGTGTGTGTGTGTGTGTGTGTGAGAGAGAGAGAGAGAGAGACAGAGAGACAGAGAGACAGAGAGACAGACAGATATATATGTCTGGTGCCTGCCTGGAGTCACCAGAAGAGGGCATCAGATCCCCTGAAACTGGAGTAAGGAATACAAAATGGTTGTAAGCCACTGTGTGGGTGCTGGAAGCCAAACCTTGCTACACTAACTCCAGAACCGTCTGTATAGCATAAAAATGTGTTATGCAAGCATAAAATTATGCAAACAGACAAGAAGACACGTTTCCTACGGGAATCAGCTTCCTGAAAGTCCCTAGCAAGAACCGTAACATGGCCATCTAAGCCAAAAGATGTATTTTAAGTCCCATGCTTATTTGGTTACAAGACTGGAATTGATGAGCTCCTTTTTTGCTGTTTCTCTATGATTCTTGAAACAGTACAATTAACTATTCAAGGAAACATTTCTAATAGATCACTAAAAGCTTCAGCAAATAAGAGTAGAAGGAAAATAAAATTTTAGGAGAGGTAATAAATCAGATTCAGCATCAGGAATTGCTTGTGGAAAAACCAAACATTGTAGGTAGTAAAAGGACAAGAGTTTTAGGGCTTTCTGAAGAAAATGTTTAATCAGGATCTGTTAGGATAAATGCTCTGGATATTCCCACTGCAGTAAAGCTACTACAAAACCATTACCTAACACAGGTATTTATGATGAGGCAGAAAGAAGATAGGCAAGCATAGGTCAAAAAGTTTTGTATTATACTGTAAGTTTTACGGACAGGCTAGCTCAAGCATCTTAAGGAAAGATTGTAAATCCTTAGCAAGCCAAATAGAAAAAATTCCCCTCAGTGCTTACCTCCAGGGGGGTTATAAATCTTTAGCCGACCTAGTTTGGAGGATTATTAACAACCCCTAATTAACTAACAATAAACTACGTAAACAGACCACAAGTTTTACAAGCCCCTGGCCCTCTACTCGCTAAATTAGCAAACAAGTCACTAGTTCTATGTTTGCTCTGCTTAAGAGGCTGTTAGGCCAAGATTTTTTGTAGACACTGCTTCTACCAGGTTACTCTTTCAGTTAAAATATAAACTTTGTAAATGTTCCAGGGGATATGTCAACTTTAAAGTGCTTCTTTGTAAGATTACTATAAAAGTGTTGGCTTGACTTCAGTAAAACGCAGAAGATCCAAACCAATACCACCTGGTGTGGGTCTGACTGTCATTTCGCCAATCTGTGCCTTCCTGATATCCGAATTCTCTGATTCTCCCGTGGACACGGGGCACCCGAAGGGGCTGGTCTGCGGCAAAACCTGATCCTCAGTAAGAGCAGCAAGTGCTCTTAACTACCAACCCATCTCTCTGGCACACACACTCCCAGCCCTACTCCTCCCCACCCCCAACCCCCCCCAAAAAAACTTTTTTTCTTTTTCTTTTTTTCTTTTTTTGGAGACATGGACTGTGAAGCAAGGGCTGGCCTTGGCCCCAGCTACATAGGCTGGGACAAACCCGAACTCCTCATCTTCCTGCCTCCCTCTATCTCATTTTTTTTTTTTTTTTTGACCTTGTACATACCCGGCATGAGGTACTTGGCAGCATCTGTCTGAATTATCAGTGCCTGTGTTCTTTGCTCTAGCAATTCTTGGAGGCGTCTATCCTCCCTAGACTCATAGGTGTTCAGCTACGGGCATAGACTTTTGTGCAATGATTTTGGCAACACCAGTCGCTTATTCTGCGATGCTGGAGACTGATCTCGGGGCCTTGTACACACCTGGCAAGCATTCCACCACCGAGAAACATTGCCCAGCCTGGCTACTTTATTGATTAATAGCAAATAAGCTAAAGGCAAAGCGAATGTCCCCCAGCAGAACTGAACGGAGTAGCTGAGTGTACATCCACACGAGGCTAGAGGAGGGCACACGCCTTGTCACTGCTGGCTGGGGGTAGAAATGCCTTGCTCAGGGTCTCGTTCCGGCTGCTGTGTGCAAACAGGCTGCGGCGAACTCACTCAGCTCTGGGCCCCGGTTTACTCTCACCCTGAGTTTGGAAAGGCAACAACTGAACTGTGTCTAGATGCGCCTACACATAGAGGTAAAACGGGGCACCGAACCACCTCTGTGGCTACCAGACAGTCACCACCCATCTTTTGGGTTACCTGTGACGTAAGCACGACAGCCTCAAGTGCCACTCGGAAGAAAGCAGCCAATAAAAAGCACGTCATTCTGAAAGGCTCCTTAAGCTAGCAGAGGAGGAGAGGAGCCCAGATGCCCTTCTAGTTCATATGGGTTTCCTTGCGAACAAAGATCCCTAGGATAGTTCGTCTCTGACATTTTCCTGTTGTGACCTTTGTCAGTCGCGTTTAAAGTTCGCCTCTGTTTCGAATGGAGGCTCAATGCCCTTTTCTTATGTGTATGAGTGTTGTCTCTGCTTCTACATCGGTGTGCCACGTGCGTACCTGGTGCCTGAGGAGCCCAGATGAAGGCATTAGAACCCCAGGAACTGGAGTTACGGACGATTGTTGGCCACCATGTGAGTGCAGGGAACCAAATCCCGGTCTTCTGCAAGAGCGGAAGCGCCCTTAACCACCGAGTCCTCTCTTCAGCTCCCGAGTCTCACCCTTTATCAAAGCTAATTTCCCCTATATTTTACTATAAAAAAAAATTCAGACATATAGGGAATTTGAACTTCATTTGCTGCAAACACTCCTTTATTCGTATTCCACAACTAATATGACACAATAATACTTTATGTATTTTCTTTCTCCCTCCCTCTCCCTCTCCCCCCCCCCCTCACACACACACAAACACACACACACACGCTTTTGAGATGGAGGTCTTTCTATGCATCCCAGGTGAGAGAAAAAGCTTATGGAAATCCTCTTGCTGCAGCCTTCTGAGAACACAGTACTGCATCTGGTGGCTAGTGTCTCTATGAGGCTCTGCTCATAGAGAACAGCCTGGACGGAAAAGCTTAGGGCGGTGTTTGGGGTATAGTTAGTTGTTTTTATTTAATCTTTTTTTTTTTTTTTTTTTTTGAGACAGGCTCTCACCATACCCTAGGCTGGCTTTGAATTCCCGGCCCTCCTTTCTCTGCCTCTGATTACACGTCCTGTCTTATGGTACTCCTTGGGATTGAAACCAGGGGCAAAATGTTCTACTCACTGAGCTACATGCTCCACTCTGAGTACCGTGTAACTTCCATATCTTGCAAATTATTTCCCAAGGGGCCATGCTCAAATGCTAGCTCGACGTTTCGGGCCTCATGTCAGAGCAGGAGAAACACGGACACCCGCTCGCCACTTCTCAGCAGCACTGCCCTCCCTGACGGCATGGGAAAGGAGCTACATTTTCTAGACTCTAGAATCCAGAGGAGGCAGAGAGGCCGTTGCTTAGCTCTGTGAGGTGATTCAGTACCGCTAAAGTATTCTGTAAAATAAAAGATTATCTTGACACACACACACATACCTCTGCTATCCACATTTTCTTTTAAATGACTGCTTTGAAGGTAGAATATCAACACACTAGGACATTGACCACTTGTTATCATCAGGAGAGAAAATATACAAAAAAAATGTTTGGCTGTGTTTAAGGAGGTATAACAAAAACTTACAGACAAATGATTATGTATGATCTACTTTTATGAATTTCAAATATATTCATGACACATACGATTTAAGAATAATATCTTAGGTTCCTTTTGCTTTGTCTATATGTGTGTTTTGCCTGCAGACTTTGTAGGTGCATCACATGTGTTCCTGAGGAAGTCAGAAGAAGGTGACAGATACCCTGGAATATGAGATATAGAGTTATGGATGGTTGCAGGGGCTGGGACCCAAACTCAGGTCCTCTGGAAGAGCAACGATTCCCTTAAAAATTCTCTTAACTGAAGCTATTGCTTCAGAATAATGGTTTTTCTGAAAATGAAATCTAGTCTTAAACAACCTGCTGGTTCGTGCTTAATCTGACTGAAGGCAGATGTAGTTTTAAAAATTCTAGGCCTGGGGTCAGGTATGGTGGCACATACTTTTAATCCCTGCACTTGCAGGCAGAGGCAGGCGGGTCTCTGTGAGTTCGAGGCTAGTCTGGCCTATGAAGTGAGTCCAGAACAGCCAGGGCGGCACAGAGAAACCCTAACCCAGATGGCTCATGTTTAAAGAGTTGCTTTTCCAGAGAGCTCAGTTCAGTTTCCAGCATCCACACATCCACGCTGGGTCACTCACGAACGCCTGTAACTGTAACTCCAGCTCCAGAGGACCCTACTTCTTCTGCGTAACCCCACACATGCGGCATACACACTCACACACACACACACACACACACACACACACACACACACACACACACGTATATACAGACACATAAAATAATAAAAACGAGTCTTACAAAATAAAACGCTAAGCCAAAACCGGGCAGGGCAGAGAGGGTGGTGGTTATCCGGCTGTGGTTTCTCAATCCTCCCCTGCTTTGTAAGCAAAGTCCAATGATACATTCATTAATCGCCTCCTTTGCGCAACCTTTCCCTAAAAGGCAGAACCATCCTAGAGCCCCGGGACGCGGCCCTGGGTGGCTCCGGCCGGCAGAGGGCGCGCGGACCACCGGGAGCCTCGGGGCCGTCTTAGGCCCCGCCCCGACTCCGCCCCGGCCCCGCCCACCGCCGTCACGCGCTGGCCCTCCTGCTCCTGCCTGTTGCTGATGTTGCGGAGCCCTCCGTGTTCACCATGGACCTGGCGCGGCGGCTGTGTCCGGTCCGGCTGTGGCTGCTGCTCCTGTCGCTCCTGCTGGGCCTCAGCGCGGGTAGGTTCGCGAGGAAGGCGCACCAGCGGTGGGTGCCTCCTTCTCGAATTTGTAAGTGGGTTCGTGTTCTCTCTTTTTTTTTTTTTTTAAACACCTACCTTTCCCCCGGTCCTTCCCTTGCAGGATTGGCATAATGTATATCGCTTTTGAACCTCTTCATTTTTATTTATGTTTGAGTTCAGAGTGCCTTTTTATTTCTGGTTCTGGGTGATCCCTCTACGCGGAGATAGAGGTGGCTGTACAGAAATATAGGGTTTGAGGAAACTGCTGATGAGTGAGACTTCACGGTCTAAAGGCAGACCTTCCGGTTCTGCTGTGGTTGGCTGCCTAATGACGTTACAGGGTCATTTGGCTGAGCAGAGATTGGAGGCCTGCAAATCCTTCCTCGCTTTGAAACAACTGCCTGGTCTTCTGGTTTAGAACAGACAAATATCACTGACTCCACCGGCCTGTTTTGGGGGCAAAAGCAGATTTGTTTTGTGGAATGACTTGCAAATTGACTCTCACTTTGTGTGTGTGTGTGTGTGTGTGTGTGTGTGTGTGTGTGTGTGTGTGTTTCGAGACAGGGTTTCTTTCGGTTATCCTGGAGGTCTCTCTGTAGAGCAGGCTGGCCTCAACTTCAGAGATCCGCCTGCCTCTGCCTCCCGAGTGCTGCGATTAAAGGCTAGCGCCACCATCACCCCGCAACTCTCACTTTATTTTTAAAAAAGTGTATTTTGTTTTGCCTGCATGTATGTCTCTGTACGACTTGTGTGCCTGGTGCCCTGGGAGGTCAGAAGAAGGCGGTCCCGGGGAACTGGAGTTACAGAAGGTTGTGAGCTGCCATCTGGATGCTGGGAATCGAGTCCCGGTCCTGTGGTAGAGCAGATAGTGAGAGAGTGCTCTTACTAGCGAAGTCATCTTTCCAGCCTTTTTAATTTAATTTTTTTTCTTGCATTTTTTTACTTGTTTTGTGAATGAGCGTAGGAAGGGTGTGTACGTGTGTGTATTTCTGTGCACATGTATATTTGGTGTTGTCTCTGAGCACTGCCTACCTTTTTTCTCTCTGAAGACAAGAACTCTCACTGAAACTCTCCATGTAGGCTACACTGGCTAGTCAGCCAGTTCGAGGATTCCCCTGTTTCCAGTCCTGGAATCAGAAGCACAAACCAGAGATTCGAACTCTGGTCTTTGTGCTTGCAAGGTGAACTCTTCACTGACTTAACTGATTTTCTCAGCTCCCCTTTTTGGTTTTCATAGTCTTCTTCCTCCCCTATAATTTTTGTATTTTTCTTTTTTTTTTTTAAGAAAGGGTTTCTTGTTACGTCAGCTGTCCACAGACTCCCTGTGTGCTGAGTTGGCTGGACTCAGAACCCTGGTACTCCTGTCTTCCACCTCCGCTTTGATAAGATTGTAGACCTGGCCACAGGACATCACCTTTTCTTCTGCTTCCATCTCTTCCCTGCTGGGACTCGTTTTTGTTCTCTTTTTTTTTTTTTTTTTCTTAGCTGAAATAGATTCACTTTATTTTTATAACTTCTGTGGTCAATAAAACATCATTTTACATTTCGTTTTTGTTCTCTTAATTGCTCAAGAGGCTTGAAAGTAGGAAGAAGGAGGCAGGGAAAGCAGAAGCCACCTAGGGATCCTTCCCTTCACAGTCTTCCACCCCTGCCCATCCTTCCCCCGAATCCGGCTGAGAATTGAACCCCTCACCTAGCACAAGATCACACCTGAGCTTCGCTCTCAGCCTTTTTCTTTTACTGTTGGTCCCACTGTGTGTTGCCCACGATAGGAGTGTTTGGTTTCTCTTTTCCATAGCTGAGGTGTGGAGGTCTTTATTTGTGTGTTTTTGAGATAGAGTAGCCCTGACTGGCCTGGAACTCACTCACTTCATAGACCAAACTGGCCTGGAACTTACAGAGATCCACCTGCCCCTGCTTTTCGAATGCTGGAATTAAAGGGCCACACAAATGCGCCCTACTGATTTTTTTTTTCTTTTGTCTTTGTCTTTTCTTATCGGCACACTATCCTGAGGTAGGTGAATTGCCTACGGCATAAAGCGCCATCTTTGGCCTGAATGACTATGTCTACCAAACCTGGAACTTAGCTAGATACTCTTCAGGAAATGACACTGAGCTTCAGTTTCAGGATTCACCACCCGCCGGCCCGCACAGGAAGGCAAGGAAGTGTGGGATTATGTGACTGTCCGGAAGGATGCCCGCATGTTCTGGTGGCTCTATTATGCCACGAACCCTTGCAAGAACTTCTCAGAACTGCCGCTTGTCATGTGGCTCCAGGTAAAGTGACTCCTTGCCTGGCTTCCAGGTCAGGTCTCTTCTTAGCTCTTTGCTTGGTTCCTAGGCGCTTCCAGCTTAGCAGTGATGGGCTCGCTTCGGTCCAGCCAGGCCTGGGGTGGGGGTGGGGTGGGGGCTTCACATGCTTCTGAGACAGCCTGAAGCAAGGGTGTAGTGAAGGAAGCCCTGTTTACTGGTCTTAATTTCTTTCATCCATCCATTCATTCATTCATTCCTTTTGGAGACAGGATTTTGCTGTGTAGTCCAGTGTGGCCTCAGACTCATGGCAATCCTCCTGCCTCCACCTCCCAAGTGCTGAAGTTATGGGTGTGCACTCCCCTTACTTTCTAGAGTCCTTTTATATTGAGCCTGGACAGTTTTAAGGGCCCTTACTGAAAGCTGCCAGTGATACGGTAGACCGATAGAAAATGTTTGAAAAGTTCTGAACCAAAGGCTGGGGTACTCCGATCCTCCTCTCTTCTCCCTCGCCACACAGTCCTGAGCCCCAACTTCTTCTCCCCAGAGAAGCCATTCTGATTTTGCTTTTAATTTTTGAGATTATAATTTAATTACAACATCTCTCCTTTCCCTTTCCTCCCTCCAGAACCTCCCATACGCCCCTCTTTGCTCTCTTTCAAATTCATGGCTTTTCTTTTTATTGTTATTCCAATATGTATGTGTGTATAATATATATATATATATGTATTGTTAAATATAACATGCCAGTCTTTTATACCTTAGCATGAATGTAAGTTCCTACCCTTTTCCCTAGTGTATTTTAACTCTGTGTTCCACCTCTAGGGTTGAAGGCAAAAAGACCTTGTGAACTGTTGAACTGCTTAGGGAGAGGCAGAGATCCTGCTGCATTCTTCAAATGGCACCTATGGTGGCCTCGCCTACCTGGAAGACTGATCTCTAGGGAGGGGCTGAGGTACCTTGAGGTTCTGGTTGCCAGTAATTAGGGCACCCTGGTACTCACCTCTGTGGGATAGGGGTGAGGCTTCCTTCTCATATACCTGCCAGAGCAGAGGCTTTGCCTGAGGCCTGTCACTGCAGACTTTGTGTTGTGATAAAAGAAGGAGTTTTGAGGCTGAGCCTGCTGCAGGATCTTCACAGCTGCCTCTACTGAGGGGCTGGAAATACGGCTCAGCCCGATGGTGATAGCTGGAAAACATTCAGGAGTGGAATCCATGTGGTTCTCCCGGATCCGGAAACTGGTGATGAATGTGTGGCATGGTTGCTGGGAAGAGCCTGGGTGTGAAAAAGCCTGGCCCTGCTGCTGGGGACTCTTCCTCCCACTCTTACCCGTAGCAGGACACTTCCCTTTTCTGGGCCTTACTTTTATGAGTTGGAGAATTTGAGTGGTTTTGAGACTCTTGGTTAATTTGTAGAACTTTTTGGCTTAGAGTAGGGGAAGGAGGAAAGCAGAAGTTTTAAGACTAGGGTGGGGCAGCTGCTGAGTCCTTTGTATGTGGCTGCCTCTTTGTCCCCTGCTACCTAAACTGCCCTCTCTGGGGATTTCCAGGAACCAGTTTGAAAAACACTGCATTTCATCTGCTCAGGATTTAGCCCTGTGGTAGAGGGTTTGCCTAGCCTGCACAAGGCCCTTCGTTCAGTCCCCGCCACTGCAAAACACAAAATGAAACAAAAACCAAAGTTGCAAGCTTTGTTTGACCACAGTTTCCTTGATCTGTCAGCCCTTAGCATCTGTCTGGCACTGGAGGTGTCTGGCGTGGCTGTTGGTTAGGCTGACCCTCAAGCTGAGACACTGTCTGAAGGTTAGTAGCTGAAGACAGACACCCATCTGCTCTTCTCTATGTCCCCAGAGGCCCAAGGAAGAAGGATAAACGATGATTGAGGAGGAAATAGGGAATGTAAATGAAAAGATCTAGTTAGCAGCCTTGAAAGGACTCGTGCAGTAACTTCTTTGCGAGGTGGCGTTCTTTGAGAATTGAGGTCCCAGCATGAGTGGAATAGTAAGCTATTTTTTCAAGCCATTTAAGCATTTCAGCTCATTCACTGACACATTTATCATATTCCAGAGGAACCATGAAGCCCTGAGCCTCAGCTGTTTATACCACTTGGTATTTTTTGTTTGTTTGGTTGGTTGGGGTATTTTTGTTTTGTTTTGTTTTTTCGACACAGGGTTTCTCTGTGTAGCCGTGGCTGTCCTGGACTGACTTTGTAGACCAGGCTGGCCTTGAACTCACAGAGATTTACCTGCCTCTGCCTCCTGAGTGCTGCGATTAGAGGAGTGCGCTACTGCAGCCAGCTTATATATACCACTAGTTTACAGCGTTTCTGGATGAAGATTTTTGTGGTCCGTTATTATTATTATTATTATTATTATTATTATTATTATTATTATTATTCAGTTCAGGTAGCAGGAGCTTAAGATATGGCTCCGTCTATAAAGTGCTTGCTATGCAAGCATGAGGATTTGAATTTGGGTACCCATTATTCATATACATACAACAGCTGCGGCAGTGGTACCAGTTTGTAACCCTGGTGCTTTGGAGGTGATGACAATGTGATTCCTGGTGCTCACTGGCCAGCTAGGCTAACAGAACTCATGAGCTCCAGGTTCCGAGAGAGACCCTGCCTTAAAAAAAAGATGGAGAGCAAATGAGACAGACACGCAGCGGTGAACTCTGGCTTCCACATCTGCACATATACCTATATACACACACACAAAGTGGAATCTTCCAGTCAGTTCCAGTCAGAGGGGGGCGAAGGAAGAGGAAGCAGAAATGGAAAATGGAAATTCTCCCACAGTGGCCCAGGCCTCTAGATTCTCAAATGTGGTCCCCCAACTTTGGTTTCCATCCTGCCCATACTCATAAGTCTCGTTGAAAGGAAGGACCCATCTTCCTTTGAGGGTGCACTCTTCATTAATGTACTTCATGTTTATTTGAGAGCCACCTACTTCCTGATGTTTGTGATTCCCAGTGGCCACACGATTCATCCTGCAGATGTGGTTTCCTCCCTCTGGTAGGTCATTCCAGTTGTGCCCTGACTCTTGGTGCTATTAGGGGCACGTTGATACATATCTCCAACCGGTTTGCGAACTTTTTGCCACCGTATTAAGAAATCTTAACACATGCAGTGCATATAATCACAGAGAAGTTGCGCTCTGATTTTTATCAAGGAGGTTAGTGTCAGTTCAAAACAGTTCGCAGACAGTGCCTGTTGCTCTGTCCTGCCCGCCCTTAGCCCTGCCTCCCCCTCCTCTGTCTCTTCTCTTTTGGGAGTGGCAGGGTCTTGCCCAGGCTAACCTTCAGCTCAGTAATCCTCCTTCCTTTGCATGCAGTGTAGGGATGCCAGGCATGTGTCACCACACCCCAGTTTCTTTCCTTTAGATTTCCCTAGGCGGATTTCCCTGGCTTCCACTGTGCCAGATTTTGTTTTGTTGTTTTTCAAGACATGGTTCCTCTGTGTAACATTCCCTGGCTGTCCTAGACTCTCTTTGTAGACCAGGCTGTCCTCAAACTCAACAGAGATCCACCTGCCTCTGCCTCCCCAGTGCCGGAATTAAAGGCGAGCGCCACTCTGCCCGGCTACTGTGCCATCTTATTCTTCCCTTTAACCTCTCACTGTGCACTTGTCTTTCCATGTGCTGAGAGACTGTATACCCCGGGCCTTTTCCTGACTCAGCTGGTGACTCAGCTGATGATGAGCTGCCCCAGCTCATCTAAGTCCCCTAGATCCATCTAGAAAAGAAAAGCTCCCTCCTTTTCCCAGATCACCTATCTCCCACGGGACCTTATCCCATCAAGCCCACCTTACCTGCCCCAGGTTGCCTATTTGCTTCTACTCACACTTCCCCCTCTGTGCCCTTCAGAGCATTCAGAGCTTACCTTCTGCAGTTTGGAGGCCCTGTTACCAATCATCAGTTCAGACACCCCGTGATGTCACATGTCCCCCTGACCTGAGACTTCTCTGTTGACTATGCTGTACACAGAGACTAGACTTATTCAGAGTGGCCCCCAGCCTTGGTACCTGGACATCCACTGAGCCCCCAAAGGAGTCTCCCAGCTTTGGACTGAAGAATAAGAAAGAATCAAAAGCCCAAGTTCTAATTCAAATGGAGCCTGCATTTGCTAAGAGGCCCAGGGCTAGCCTCTTCTATCACTCTTTGTCCCTTTATGCTCTTTGAAATGAAAGAGATTTAGAGATGTATTTTGAAGGTCTCTTATGCTGCTTAAACCGGTGAGCCCCAGGTTAGGCCTATGTTTAAGTCCAGAGAACCAAGAGGCAGGAAAGTTCACCTAGGACCTCTTCCTTCTTCCTTCCTTTTCTTTTCTTTTTTCCTTTTTTCTTTTCTTTCCTTCCTTCCTTCCTTCCTTCCTCCCTTCCTTCCTTCCTTCCTTCCTTTCTTTCTTTCTCTCTCTCTCTCTCTCTCCTTTTGGCAGGGTGTTGGGGTGTGGGGTTCAAGACAGGGTTTATTTGTGTAGTCCTGGCTGTCCTGGAACTCACTTTTTTAGATGAGGCTAGCCTGAACTCAGGGATCTGCCTGCCCTACACGCTGGGATTAGAGAGCGCCATCACTGCCCAGCTCACCTAAGACCTTGAGTAATTTCCATCCTTTCAAAGAGAGACTTGTATGGTTCCTGCAGGAGTTCGGTAGGTGCAGATGCTTCCAGAAAACATAGAGCTAAAAAAAACAAAACAACAACAAAAAAACCCAAACGTGTCATTGCTTTAAAATTTTTGTTTGTAGCTCAGGATGATCTTGAACTGCTGATCCCCTGCCTCATCCCCTCAAGTGCTGGGATTATAGATGTGTACCTCCTCACCGCACTGAAAATGTGCCTTTTGTAAAGGACAATGCAGCCGTCGCAAGATCCTAAGCTGCTTTCCTGGGTGTGTTTGTGTATGTCTGTTATAACAACCAGTGCTTGGCCTTGTTTTCTCTGGTTAATATCTGTTTCTCTCTTTTCCACAGGGTGGTCCAGGTGGTTCCAGCACTGGATTTGGAAACTTTGAGGAAATTGGGCCTCTTACCACCCAACTCAAGCCACGAAACACCACCTGGGTACAGTGAGAACAGGCCTCAACCATACCAGCCCTTCATCCTCTCAGAGGCTGGGCCCCGTAGCTCCACCCAGGGCAGTGTGGGGTCACACAGTTAGCAGTCCACCTTGGTGGGCTTTCTTGAGACCTTGGACGGCTGCCCACAGCCTTCCCACACCTTCCTCCAGCCCAGCTTCTCCCATGTCTCAGAATGAGTGTCCTGGAATTGTCTCTGCCTTTTCCAATGTGGTGATCTTTCTCCACCTACCGTGAGAAACTTGTAGCCAAGACTAGGTGCAGTTCAGTGAATTCAGTGCTCTCCCAGCAGGCACAGAGCCCTGGTTCACACCTCAGCGCTGTGTAAACCAGGCTTGAGGGTGAACACTTGTAATCTCAGTTTCCGGGACATAGAGGCCGGAGGGTGAGAAGTTCACCTGGCGTGTATACCAAGTTCAGGGCCACCCTGGACTAGGTGAAGCCCAGTCTCAAAACAAACAAAACTGAAATTCCCTGTAGCCTGGGCTACTTTGCCTGTGTCCCCTCCCTGAAGCACCAAGCACTGAGAATGTTCTCCAGTGTCCTCCGCCTCCTCTAGTCTTCCTCTCATCTGCTGTTAATCCATCTTATCCTCCTGTAGTGGTTTCTCTTGGCCTGGAATAGTTCTAACCTTGCTGCTGATCAGTGAAGAACATGGCAGATGCTCATCTCTGAGATGCCTTCCAGATGCCCAATTTAGAATTCTCAGCTTCTTTGAAAAGCATAGTAGAAGAGAGTCTGTTCTTGCAGTATTTTTACTGGGAAGATGGGCCAATGTAGAAATTATTCATCTGGAAAAAAAGTGATGTGCAAGATCCATAAATCTTTTGAAAATTTTTTGAGACAGCATTTCGTGAAGCCTGAGCCAGCCCCCAATTAAAGGTGTATAGCCATGGATGTCCTTGAAGTTTTGATCCTCTTCTTTCTCGGTGCTAGGATCATAGGCATGTCCATCACCGCCACTTTATGCAGTGCTGGGGATGGAACCTGGGGCTCTGGGCATGCTAAGTGAATATCCTAAGAACTGAGCTACGTCCCTAGCCCGTGATAGCCCATCCATATTCCATGTGTATGCTCATACTTTCAAATTACTGCTCAGAGGAATACAGCCTGGTGCTCCCTCCGCTGTTACTGTAGTGTGCTTCTGTGTGTGAGATGTAATGGCTTAAAGTCCGTGTTGCTATGTATGTGTTCATCTTGTCTCTCGTTTCTTCACTGCAGTCTATATTGTTCCCTGAAAAAAAAATCTTTTATATTTATTTTGTGTAGCGTGTGTGTGTGTGTGTGTGTGTGTGTGTGTGTGTGTGTGTGTGTGTGTTTGTGCGCATGTCCACCTTGGTTTGTTGTTTTGAGACAAGGTCTCTTACTCTGTAATTGGCCTAAAACTCACTTTTTATTTACACTATACACACTGCTACAGAGTATATATTTCCACCTCTTCAGCACTGGGGTTACAAATGTGCAATACCCTGCCCAACTTTTTTTTTGGTGGGGGGACAGGGTTTCTCTGTGTAGCTCTGGCTATCCTGGATCTTACTCTGTAGACCAGGCTGGCCTCGAATGCAAGATCTACCTTCCTCTGCCTGGGATTAAAGGTGTGCACCACTACCACCAGGCTTATCCAACTTTTCTTACATGGGTTCCGGGGATGGAACTCAGGACCCCTGCTCATTAGCAAGCATATTACTAACTGGGCCATTTTCCCAGTCCCCCTCCCCCTCCAAAATCATTTTTAAGCCATAAGATAAAATCACCACCCTGACGTTATCATAGATGTGGTTTTGCCGAGTTGCTAGGAAGATAATGGGTGACTCACCACTGATTGCATTGTGTGCTTCTTTTGGGCGGCCTCAGCTGAAGTGGGCCAGTCTCCTGTTTGTGGACAATCCTGTGGGCACTGGCTTCAGTTACGTGAACACGACTGATGCCTACGCAAAGGATCTGGACAGGGTGGCTTCTGACATGATGGTTCTCCTGAAATCCTTCTTTGATTGCCATAAAGAATTCCAGGTAATTCTGCAGCTTAGGCGGGAAAGACAAGCAAGAGGGACAAGGGATTCTTCAGGATACTAAGCCCCCTCAAGAGTTCAGTGCCATAGGACAGCCGGGACTACATGGAGAGACCCTGTCTCAAAAAGCAAGCAAACAAAAGGAGTTCAGTGGCAGCCGGTTTTCAGAGACTTCCTCTTGCCTCCCTAGGTTGTGGGTTTTGACTCCGTCATCTGACTAGACATCAGTAATCAGATATGGAGACAAAGACAAAAGCAGGGTGGCTTTATCTGGCGCTGTACACTTTAGAAATCTGAAGATAATTTGAGTGACCTGAAAAGCAATTGGGGTTTCTTTTAATTCTTTGTAAATTCCTTTTCTTGCTAGACGGTTCCATTCTACATTTTCTCAGAATCCTACGGAGGGAAGATGGCTGCTGGCATCAGTCTAGAACTTCACAAGGTACACAGGAGGGCTACTCTGTTAGGGGTTGTCACTTTCATACAGAAGGTCTGATATGGAACAGACCTTATTTATTTAAAAAAAAAAATTAGTGTGTGTGTGCATGCACATGCCATGGTGTGTGTGACGGGTGGAGATCAGAGGTCAGCTTTCAGGGGGTTTATGCTCTCCTTTCACTATGAGTTCGGGGCATCAAATTAGGCCATCAGGCATGACATCTCGTGCACACACATACCGGCAGGCAAACACATATACATGCAAAATAAAAATAAATACGTTTTTAAAAGATTCCTTATTTTTAATTTTTTATGTGCATTAGTGTTTTGCCTGCATGTACATCTGTGTACCATAGACATGTATTTGTGTATGTATGTATGTGCATGACTGGTACCTACAGAGGCCAGAAGAGGGCACTGGATCCCCTGGAACTGGAGATGTAGCCAGTTACAAGCTACCATGTGGGTGCTGGGAATGGAACGAGAGTCCTCTGAAAGAGCAGCTAGTGTTCTTAACCTCCGAGCCACCTCTCCAGCCCCTAAATCTTTTTTAAAATGTCAGACTATAAACTAGCTAGTATAGTTATATACTATACTATATATAATATACTACTATATATAGTATATAACCATATAGAATAGTATAGTATGTGACTATTCTATAGTATAGTATAGTATATATGACAGTTCTATACTATATATACTCCACTATATATAGTTTATTAGCATAATATATATAGTATATAACAACTGTGAACTATAGTCCAAACACTAGGAGGCTGAGGAGGGAGGTTGTGAGTTTGAAGCCAGCCCGGGCTGCACCCTGTCTCAAAGACAGAAAAAAACCTCGTCCACCAGGTAGCAGCCCTTGCCACAGCTGAGTTCTTTGTGGTATTTTCTGCTCACATACATAAAATGCTGGCTTGAAATGCAGCCACAATGTGGCCTGTCTCCGGCAGTGGGCCCCCGCTTTCCTGCAGCACGTTTCACCCCTGTGTTCAGACTCTTTAAAATGGTCCCAACATGCCTTTTAAGCTGGTTTGTCCAAGCTAATAACCAGCCCAGAAGAATGGTACCTGGTTCTGATGTCCCTAAGGGCTCTTCATTTTTCTAGGACATTTATTTATTTAGAACTAATGTCCTGCTGTGTAGCCCTAGCTGTCCTGTTACTTACCTGCTACATACTATGTAGTCTGGCCTGGCCTTGAACTTTTTGCTGTCTGCCTGCTTCAGCTTTCTGATTCCTTCCCTCTCCTTCCCTCCCTCCCTTCCTCTATCCTCCCCTCCCCCTTCCTTCTTTCTGTCAGCGAGTTCATGGCCTCATGTATGCTAAGCAGGTGCTTTATTACTGAGCTACACCTGAGCCCCAACCCTGGCTTTGTTCCTCTCTTTCTCCTTTCTCCCCTCACTTCTCTTTTGCTCTTCCTTTCTCTTCAGTTTCCCCCTGTTCTCCTGTTCCCCTTCCCAGTACTAAGGATTAAGCACCCCAGTGTGTGCTAGGCACACACTCCACTGCTCAATTATACCACCCTGCCTTTCTCTTCTGTTTGGACACAGTATCCCACTGAGTTGTCCTGGCTAGCCTTGAGTTCACTCTGTAGCCCAAGCAAGCTTTGAACATCCAGTCCCCCTGCCTCAGCCCCCTGACTAGCTGGGGTTATAAGCCTGTACCATCAAGCCCAGATCCAGGCTTCTTGCCTTGTTTTGGGTGTCATTCACTTACATACTTACTTTTTTAGCCTTTGCCCTACTCCCCTTGGCAGCCTCCTAGTCTCTTTATTTTCCCAGCTACACATAACTGTGTTAACCTAATTCATCTGTATTCTTTTCCCCCCACATTTATACGTATATGATACGTATATGATACCCCACCGTATATTTTGGTTTTTGAGTGTTGAATAATAAGCTGTAGGGATATATTCACTTTGGTTCATAATGAACTTTCTGCTGCGTCTCTTGAGTTTTATCATGTATGATAGTTCATGTGGCCCACCTTCCTGGTGGATATTTAGG
The DNA here is from genome assembly GCF_907164565.1 of Psammomys obesus. Taxonomy (NCBI): domain Eukaryota; kingdom Metazoa; phylum Chordata; class Mammalia; order Rodentia; family Muridae; genus Psammomys; species Psammomys obesus. The sequence goes on along the minus strand of NW_026595981.1, from coordinate 13,485,889 downwards.
TTACATCCAGCTTTCTGTTTCAGGACAGGTGCAGAGAAGGATGAACTTCCTGTCCTGTGTATGGGCTCCACCCTCAAGGATGTCCTGGGGAGCCCCAGCCTCAGGGACCATTGCTTGGCAGTGGTACCTGATCCCAAGGAGCCCCTGAGTGCCTGGCGAGGCTCCCAGGCTTCAGGACATGGATTTCCCTAGCCCCTCAAAGACAACTGGGGACAGATCTCATACTCGTCCTGAGGACACATAAACAAAGCAGAAAGAGAGAGAAACTCAGCAGCCCCTCCTCCATTTCCCAGTGGTGGTGGGCAGTCATTGCTGTCATGTATGTGGTCTTCTGTTGCTGAGGAGGGATAGAGGCCTTGGCACCTTTGGTCAGAGCATTTCTTGCCTCTTCTTTCAGGCTATTCAACAAGGGACCATCAGGTGCAACTTTTCTGGAGTTGCTTTGGGTGACTCCTGGATCTCACCTATAGGTAAGTATGGGATTTTTAAAAATCTCTCTCTTTTTCCTTTCTTTCTTTCCTTCCTTCCTTCCTTCCTTCCTTCCTTCCTTCCTTCCTTCCTTCCTTCCTTCCTTCCTTCCTTTTTTTTTTGTAGACAAAAGTAACTTCAGATATTTTAGTATTTCTAGGACTGTGTGTTTGTGTTAGGGCAGGAGGTAGTGGGCTTGGAATCTAAAGGAAGGGTCTTGTGAGGGTCTTGTGGTCTCCTTTCCTCCCTTGTGTGCTCTAATATGGACCTGGCTATCTGCTGCATAGTTCTGTTTATTTTGTTGCCCTGGCTACAGGTCCAGGTCTCTGATAGGTTACTACACAGCCACTCTGCTCCTTGGTGGTGACCATGCCAAGCTTGGGAGAAACAGCCATTCCACAGGGGTGTGCTATCCAGATGAAGGACAGCAGAAGTTTCTGGGGTTCTTGGAGAAGCCATTACAGAAAGTATTCACTCACCCCGAGAGCATCCAAAGATAGAGGGATGATGAAATATGTCCCCAGGCAGCATGAGTGGCCTCCTATGGAGGAGACCCAGTTCTGGGTGGCTCAGCACAGGATGATTCTGTGTCACCAGCTTGTCCCCTCTAGCATCTGCAGTGAACTTTCCTTCCGTGGCTCGTTGTGGTGGTAGTGGTGAGGCAAGGTTGGCATTGGGCCTTGCAACTCCGAGGTCTGTACTTTTGTAATCCTTTGGAGCACAGACGGGAATGGCCTATCTCGGACAGAATCAGGGTGTGGTCTCAAGCATCTGAAGTGATCATCTTGGCCAGGTTAACGCTCCTAGGTTTCCACAACCTCCACGCCACAGCCATTTGGAGTAGTGTAGTTTGTTGTTGTTGGGAACTGTTCTGTGTATTAAAGACTTAATTTTTTTTTTTTTGTCCTGTGTGTATGTGTGTGTGGTTGGGGGGGTGATATGTGCCAGATGTGTGCATGTAGTGTATTAATGCATGTGTACCAGTGCATGTGCCCATGCATGCATGCATGCATAAGCCAGGAGAGGACCAAACATGTTTCTCTATCGCTTTCTACCTTGTGTCTTTAAAAAAATTCTTTTGAGAGTTTATTTATTCTCATTTCACGTATATGGGTGTTTGCCAAATGTATGTCTGTGTACCGTGTGTATACAGTGCCCTCGGGCCAGAAGAAGGAATCAGATCCTCTTGGACTGGAGTTACAGGTCGTTATGAACCCCCTGATGTGGGTACTGGCAATCAAACTCAGTCCTCTGGAAAAGCAGCAAGTTCTCTTAACTGCTGAGCCCCGCACCTTATTTCTCTCTCTCTCTCTCTCTCTCTCTCTCTCTCTCTCTTCCTTCCTTCCTTTCTTTATTAGATTTATTTATTTTATTATATATACAGTGTTCTGTTGCAGGCCAGAAGAGGACACCAGATCTCATTATAGATGGTTATGCGCCACCATGTGGTTGCTGGGAATTGAACTCAGGACCTCTGGAAGAGCAGCCTCTGAGCCATCTCTCCAGCCCCACCCCCCTTATTTCTTAAACATGGAAGTAGGCTGGTAGCCAGTAAGCCCCAGAAATCTTCCTGTCTGTGCCCCACACGGTGCTGGGATCATAAATAGACACAACCAAGCCTGGCCTTGCATGTGGGTTTGGGGATGTGAACTCAGATCCTCATGCTTGTGCAACAAGCACTCTTACCTGCCGAACCATCTCCCTAACCCCCGTTTTGGGACAGAGCATTCCCATCCTCGGTCAGGATGCCAGTAAGATCAGTTAGTGTGACAACCAGAAATGTCTCCTGATATGCTTTGGGGACTAACTGGCTCCTGGTTGGAGGGTTCTAAGCAGCAGAGTGATGTTCTCAAATGTGCTTGGTCCATGGAAGTCCTTGATATTTTGTTGGCAAGCTTCAATAGCTTGTGTCTTACCTGGGGGGGGGGGGGAGTAGCTGGAGACCAGCCCCAGCTACTCACTGTGTTCCGTGAAGGTAATTATTTCTTTCTTTCTCTCTTGCTCTCTGTTTTTTTCAAGACAGGGTTGCTCTGTGTAGCCTTGGCTGTCCTAGAACTCACTCTGCTGATCCACTTGCCTCTGCCTCCCAAGTGCAGGATTAAAGGTGTGTGCCACCATGCCCAGCTCTGTAGTACTCATTTTAAAGTCTCTTGGAGCTGATTGCTCCCGTTGGTGCCCTTAGCTTTTCAGTGTTTGCAGAGTACAAATGAGCACGTTGACAGGGTAGCCACAGCCACAGGAGTTAGAGCCACGTTAGCTTTCTTCCTAAAGTACGTTGGCAGAAGCAAACATCTTCACACTTGGAGGAGCAGAATGGCAGATTTGCAGAATGGCGGTGTGAGGGTGGGGGGATCTTTGTCGCTGTCAGGAAGCTAGCCAGCCGCAGAGGCAAGCCTCCAGCAGCGCACACCCACCCCCTGCCTGTGTGGTGTGTCAGATGCATCTCCGCCCAGGACACTGTCGGGCAGTCAGATCAGGTCAACATGCCACTGGACCTTAGAGTTGGCAGGAAGGACCTGCCCTCATCCCACCTTCCAACTACCGAGATGTCATCCATTCCTCTTTGGATGCTAGGGTCCTCTGGGGGATTTAGCCACTTTTTCCTACTCCTGTCTCTTTGTGCTTTAACAGGAAGCAATTGGGGCGGTCTTTTGTTAATTTGTACGTGTTTGGTTTTCTTTAGATTCAGTGCTGTCCTGGGGACCTTACCTGTACAGCATGGTGAGTACGTGGGTCCTCCCCTCTGTACTCTCTCTGGAAAACAGCCCCACTGGCATCTCTGGGCTCTGACCTCCTTTGGACTCCAGGGAGAGAGGCTTGGTTATCATTATTAAGCCACTGAAGGGCAGCAGGATTTGTTTTGGCTTACAGTTTGAGGGGGTATGATCCGCCATGGCAGGGAAGACTTGGCCTGTATCTGGGTGGATCAGGGAGCAGAAAGAAGAATGCTCATCAGGCATTCCTTTCCCCTTTATATTCAGTCTAGGATCCAAGTAGATGGTTCTCTACCTTCATACCTCAGTTAATCTTCTCTGGACAAATTCTCACAGGCACGCCCAGAGTCAGGCCTTACTGACGCCCTAGAGATTTCTTTTGAAAGATCTTGCACGTGCACGCGCACACGCGTGCATGCGTGCGTGTGTTGATATTGTTGCTGCCAACTGAGCTTAACCCCAAGTGTTGGCATGTCATGTGCTCTTCTGATCTTGAGATCATCACCTACTGCAGTGGTACCAGATCCATGCTCCCTAATCAAGTGGGCTTTTTGTCCTCCATTTATCTTCCAGTCCCTCCTTGATGACAAAGGCTTGGCAGAGGTGTCCAGCATTGCAGAGCAAGTCCTCAGTGCTATAGACAAGGGCTTCTACAAGGAGGCCACTCAGCTCTGGGGGAAAGCAGAAATGGTCATTGAAAAGGTAAAGGGCGAGCTCACGGCTAACATGAAAGTGGCTTTCTCCCTGGGAGATGGGACATGGTTGATGTTGTGATCAGCCCAGGCTGATCCTGGGCCTCCCACAAATTTAGAACTGCTTGCACACTGAATGGTAAACCCACAGGGTCTTAGCAATGTCATAGCAGCCCTTTATAGGGTCACAAAGCTTCCTAGGTTTGAAAGACCTACTTGTCCCTGATTGAATGTTTGGATTCTATCAGAAAGACTGTGTGATGGCCTGGCATAGTGGTGCATGAATGTAATATCCCAGCACTTGGGAGGTAGAGTCAGGAGCATCAGAAGTTCAGGGTCACTTCAGCTACATAGTAAGTTTAAGGTCAGCTTAGGGTACATGAGACCCTTATTCAAGAACAAAACAACACCAAAAACCCAACAAACAAACAAAACACGTGGTCCAGTGGCTTAGCATGGTGGCGTACGTACATCTGTAATCCAGCACTTAGAAGAAGCAGGAGGATCAGGGTTCCAGGTTATCCTTAGCTACATATTGACTGCACATGAGATAACACCTCAAAACACCAGAGGAGAGAGACTGCCTTGCTCAGGGGAGCGTGTATTTCAAAGACAATATGTTTTCTAATTTGATCCTTGTCGAGTAGCATTCCTCCTTGAAACGGCAGAAAAGAATAAGATGACCAAGAGGAAGCTCTGTCACTCCCGGCTCCCTGGACATTGACACATCGGCACTTTGCGTTCCATTGGTGCCATGAACAGGCACGTGGGAGGGCGCAGCTGCTGTCTAAGCCTTCAGAGAGGCTTTCTTACTACTAGTTCAGTACATTTATAAGCTTAAGTTCATCCTCGAAAAGCCAAGCACTTTTCTGCCTTGCAACTCTGACGGCGGACACGAGGAACCATCCAAATGCGCTCTTTATTTCAGAACACGGACGGGGTAAACTTCTACAACATCTTAACGAAAGGCACGCCCACGACCTCTATGGAATCAGGCCTTGAATTCCTCCGGAGCCCCTTAGGTGAGTCCACCTTGACGCTGTTAACCCCTACCCCAGCCTCTATGCAGGAAGACCCGCCCTGTTACTAACATGCCGTGTGTGTAACGGAAAATCTGCTTCGTTCAAATGCAGCTTGCAGTGGCTTTAAGTATACTCAGAGTTGCGCAGTCATCACCACAATCCAGTTTTAGAATATTCTCATCGCCCCAAAAAGATCCCAGACATCTGCTTGGCAGTCACTTCTTCCCACTCCCAGCCCCAGCCCCAGCCCCAGGCAATCACTAAGCCACTTTCTGCCTCTCTGGGGTTTGGCTTTTCTCAACATTCTATAAAAATGGAATCATACAGTAGCTTTTTCATCTTTTTTTTTTTTTTGGTTTGGTTTTTCAAGATAGGGTTTCTCTGTGTAACTTTGGCTGTCCTGGAACTTGTTCTGTAAATCAGGCTGACCTCAAACTCACAGAGATCTGCCTGCCTCTGACTCCCTAGTGCTGGGATTAAAGGCCACCTCCACCACCATCACTGGCCTTGTATCTGGTTTTTTGTTACTGACCATACTTAAATACTTGATCTTAGCCAAAGAGCCAGGAAGCAATGGGAACCAATGCCCTTTGATGAGGGAGGGTTAGGTGCATGCTGAGCACCCGCTCTGCCATTGAACTGCACCACAGGAAGCAGGTTCTGCTCACTGAACTGTCAGGTCCCTGAAGGGCTGACCATAGTGGTCTCTTGATTGGCCTAGCTTGGCCTTGATTGCAAAATGCCTGAAACCCTCCCTCAGTAAGGAAAAAGCACATAAAGCCTGCTGAACTCCCCTCAGTTCCTCTTCTCATCGACTTTCCTAGTCTGTCCAGGGTGATCCTAGTGGCTCTCAAGTGCACAGAATGCAGTTATGAATACTAACAGATCCACTTTCAACCTGCCTCTGGCCTCCTTTCTCCTCTATGTGGACCAAAGTGACACTTCTTCTTTTCCAGGAGAGAGGCCCCCTTCGCTGTGCCATCTCCCCCTGCAGCTTGGAAAAGATGTCTCTTGGGGTCCTGATCTCAGCCCTTTGATTCACTCTATACCAGTTTGCTTTTAGTTCGTCTTTGTCAGCGTCACGTGAGACACCTACAAGGAGACGCCTTAAGTCAACTCATGAACGGCCCCATCAGAAAGAAGCTCAAAATTATCCCGGAGGATTGCTCCTGGGGAGGTACCTCAGCGCTCTGATCACATGCAGTCTGTGGGGGGCGGGGCATGTGCAGAGTCAGAGCCTTTCATTCGTAGATGGGTTTCCTTGGTGGTGACAGTCTGTTGTAAGTAACTTAATTTTACTTGTAATTTTACTTCCGCAGCAGAGGTAGGATCAGTCCGTGACGTGGCAAAAGTGATTCAGGATAAGGAGCCGGCAGAGAAATGGGCGGGAGGAGAAACGGCATGTGATCGGTTACGAGTCTATTACTGTTGAAGCCTGTTATGGGTGTGTGGACTATTACACAGTGAAAAAATAATAATAACACAGTGGGGTATGGTAGTACACGTGACGGGAAATTCGAGTACTCAGGAGGCTGACCTAAGGAGCATCACAAGTTTGAGGCCAGCCCAGGCAATTTGGCAAAACACTGTCCGTAAAAAAAAAAAAAATAGATGGTTGGGGAGATGGCTCGGTGCTTAGAGGCACTTGCCATTCATCATGATGACCTGACGTCAGTCTCTGGGACTCCCAGAAGTTTCCCTCTGGCCTCTATGTGCGCAACCATGGCATGTGTCTGTCTCCCTACCCACCCATCAGCACATAAACAGGATTTTTAAAGTGAGGATAAAATGCTCCATGTATGGCCACAAGTGAGATTTTGTTTTTAGCCAAAGTTCCCTTGAAGGGTATCAGACAGTCCATGCGCGTGGGCAGGTTTTGGCCAGTCCCTGTGCTGGTCTCTCAAACATGCTGGTGCTAGATACCGTCTGCCTTGTCTGTGTTCCGCTCTGGAGGTCACAGTGTGGAAGGAAATACTTGAGTCTTTAGAGATCAAGTCCACATAGAAACCTTAGGTAACATTCCTACTTAGTGCCATGGGGGCCTCTGAACGAGCAGAGTGGCATTTCTTTGCTTTGTATCCAAGATACCCCAAGATTACAAGGTCAGGAGGCCCTTTCTCAGGTCACCCCCTCGTTGCCACTGAGAGCTATGTTTTGACTTTTGTCCTGACTTTGTTAGGGGTCTGCATCACTGGGGGCTCATTCGTGATTTAGTATCCTCATGTCTTTGAATCAAATAAAAAGCCAGGCTATGGCGTTAGACACTGCAGGGGCTGGGAATAGTGACAGACACTTGTAGTTCCAGTGTTCAACAGGCTGAGGCAGGAGGATTGAGAGGTCAGGGGCTATACTGGCTGCATAGCTACATAACATGGGCTACCTGTCTTTAAATAAAATTGCCAGGTGTAGCAGTTACGTGTGTGAACCCAGCACTTGGGATGCTGAGGTAGGAGTATCACAGTGAGTTCTAGGTCGGCCTGGGCTAGAGTGAGACCTTATGTCAAAAGAAAATCCGAATAAGTAAAAGGGGCAGGCTGTCCTTGACTCTGAGTTTCAGTTGGTTGCTCAGTCCCAAATTCAAGTCTTAGATCAGCGTTAGCTAGCTTCACCTGGCTGTGTTCCTCAGCCTCTCTGAGCCTCACCTACTTCAAGTGTGCCCAGGCTCCTTATTTCCTACAGTAATGAAGAGGTGGAAATTGCATCTGTAATATTTCCCAGCCTAGTGCCTGTCAGATAAAGGGATAAACATAGTTGTCATTTGCCATGATGATGGGGCAGGTGGTCGGGCATTCGCAGGAATCTGTGCTGTCTGCTCTCTTGCCTGGTACTTGGTAGCCATTTGCCTTTCCTGAAGGCCTGTTTTGGAGTAGCTAAAGTCGGGTTGGTTTGTGGTAAGATAGCTCTCTGTCCAGGTTCAGAACTAGGAACATGGAACTACTTGGCACCAAACTAACTCCGGCCCAAAGCACAATGTATTCCCAAGTGGACCAGCTAAAGGCTTGCTGGGCATCCGCCTGTTTCCTTCTGCGGATTTCAGCTCCTCCTGGGACGTGGCCTGTGGCACGTCCCCTCATCTCAAGCTCCTAAGCAGAGGGACAATGTGCACTAATTTTGTACCCTTTCCTCCCAGCTATTGCTGGCCAGTTGGTCCCTCTGTGGAGCATCTTTGCTATGTAGGGACATTTAGGGACCGGGGCTTAGGATGCTTGGGTTGAGAGATACTTTTTAGTCTGGCACGTTCCAACCTGCTAGCTCTTTCTCCTCCTTTTGCAGCCCAATCATCTTCCGTCTTCTTAAGCATGGAGGGGGACTTCATGAAACCTGCAGTCAGCATCGTGGATGAGCTGCTGGAAGCTGGGGTCAACGTGACTGTGTATAACGGACAGCTGGATCTCATTGTGGACACCATGGGTAGGACCCAACTCTGGAAGCGGTCATGGGTCAAACTAGAAGAAAATGGCCTTGGATACATTAGCCTTGGGGTTGGCGGCATTAATGTTGGGAGGAATACCATTTCCTGCTACACCCATCCACCCCTGACTTTGCCTCTTGAAGTATGACACATGAGAAAAATCTGGGTCTTTCCAATTCTGGGGCGCCTGGGTATGATTAAAGAAAATAACCGCCATCCCCTCTTCCTGCCGAAGTCTTCCTGGCTCTTGGCCATATACACTACTTTATTGAGGGATAGCTTTATTTTCTGTGGTGTTACAGATGTTAAACACTAACCCCTAACAACTCTACTCCAAGGCTGAAGGAGAACTGGTCTCTGTAGAGTCTCAGGCAGTAGAGATAGCCCTGCCTTAAAGCTCTGTCTGATGGCAGTAGATGTGTGTTCTTAGAACACACGGGTAACGCTGTGCCTAGTGGGCCACACCTGTGATTGTGGCTACTGAAGCTGAGACAGTATGACTACGATCACAAGGCCTAAATGAGCAAGGGAGCAAGTTCAAGACCAACCTGGAACACTTCCAGTTTAGCAAGACAGTCTCTTAAAAAAAAAAAAAAAAAAAAAAGATGGTGACATTTAAAAGTTTAAAAACAAACAGATGACAAGCCAGCCTCACAGCTGTGGTAAGCTTTTAGAAAGGGGGTTGGTGCCTGAAACAAGACTCCAGGGATTTTAATGCACATTACAGCTGGGAAGCAGTAAGTCATAAGAACTAGATTGTTTTCCCTCTGTCCCTGACACCAACAAACTGTTAGTGCTGATGCTGTTTCTTGGCCCCCTTATTAGGTCAGGAGGCCTGGCTGCGGAAGCTCAAGTGGCCCCACCTGTCCAAATTCAATGACCTGAAATGGAAGCCCCTGTACACCAATCCTAAGTCTTCGGAGACAGCTGCGTTTGTCAAGTCCTATGAGAACCTGGCCTTCTACTGGATCCTGAAGGCGGGTCATATGGTGAGTGATGTTCCTTTTGTTGTAGACTTAAAGGATGGTGTTCTGTGGGAATCCGAAATGTATCATGGGTATGTCCACTGCCTGGACTGGCCTTCAGAGAAGAACTTCGGGCTTGGTAGTATTTGTAGTTTGTGTGTGTGTCTTGCATTCTTACATGGAGGCCAGAGTTGATAAGGGTGTTGTCTTTCTTGATGACTTCTCCACCCTATTTGTTTGTTTGAAAGCAGGGTCAGCCTATGGTTACACAAGGTAGGCTGTAGACGAGGCCGATCTTGAACTCACAAAGATCCTCCTGGCTCCCTCTGCTGGGATGGAAGGCACATGTCACCACACCTAGCTCCATTTTTCTTTATTTTAAACATTTATTTATTTATTTATTTATTTATTTATTTATTTATTTATTTAATGTGCATCATCGTATGTGTCTGTATCTATGTCTGTGTGATGATGTCAGATCCTCTGGAACTGGAGTTACAGACAGTTGTGAGCTGCCATGTAATCGCTGGGAATTGAACTTGGGTCCTCTGGAAGACCAGCTAGGTCTCTTAATTGCTGAACCATCTCCATCGACCTTATTATTATTGCTATTTCTTTTTTTTTTTTTTTAATTTTTTATAATTTATTTATTTTCACTTTTATGTGCATTGGTATTTTGCCTGCACCTATATCTGTGTGAGGGTGTCAGATCTTGTAATGACAGACAGTTGTGAGCTGCCATGTGGGTACTGGGAATCGAACCCAGGTCCTCTTGAAGAGCAGTCACTGCTCTTAACCACTGAGCCATTTCTCCAGCCCCTATTGCTATTTCTTATGACAGAGCCTCACTGAATTTGGACAGTGAGCTTGGGGTCTGCCTGTCTCTGCTTGCCCAGTGCTGAAATTGCAGGTGTGTACTGTGTGACTGGCTCTTCATGGGTGCTAGGGATCCGAACTCAGGTCCTCAAGGTTTCAAGGCAGGCGCTGTACCAACTGACTTTTGTCCCTAGCCCAGCAGCTCTCAACCTGAGGGTTGAGAACCCTTTGGGAATGAATGTCAGATATCCTGCATGTTAGATACTTACATTATGATTCATAACAGCAAAACTAGTTAAGAAGTAACAACAAAATAACTTTATGGTTGGGATTACCCCGACTGTATTAAAGAGTCCCAGCATTAGGATGGTTGAAAACCCCGGCCCTAGTCCAGTTTTGAATTTTTTAATTAAATTAATTCTACTACAGGTTGAGCACTGCTGATCCAAAAATCTAAAATCCAAAACTATTTTTTAACATCAACGTGACTTTTGCAAGGAAAAAGATTATTGCCAAGGTCTCCTGTCATCTGACATAGTCCAGACACTGTGTGCTTAAAAACACAGAATAAAATTACCTTCGTCCCATGAGGATGAGTGACAGCCCTCTTGGGCCCCGCCTCAATCAAGATTTCTTGTGTATTTGCAAGTGTTTCAAAATCTGGGGGGAAAATCTCAAACACTCGAGTGTCATGTGCTTCAGCTAAGGGCCTCTCAGCCTCTGTTAGTACTCCTGTGAGGCTGGACATGAACTCATTTTCAAGTTTAAATCCCCCCGGGAGCCGTATGCTAGACTCTCCCGCCTTCATTCTTTGTTTTAAATGAATTCATAGGATGCATTGCTCTTAGCGGTTTGTCCTGGGGGAAGAAGGGAGAATTGCTTTCCCATGACTGTGTAAAGATCAGAGCTGAATAGAGCCCAGCAACACCCTCCTATAATCCCAGTACACTCAGGAGACAGCCAGACAGCCAGGACTATGGGGAATCAAGTCCGGCTTTGGTGACAGTAAATTCCAGGCCAGCCTGGACTACATAAGAACCGATCTCAAAACAAAGCAGAAATGCTGGCTGCTTTGTGAAGTCACAGCATGCATGGCATGAAGGTGGAGAATGTATCTGGGCAGGGATATGTTTAGAAGAAGCACTGGGTACAAAGAAGGACCGATTCCGTGCCCATGGAGGGAATGTACTATTTTCTTCTTAGGTTATGTGTTGATTACGTAGCTTTCTTTGAGCTGAGAGAGATAACAGAGGTCCCCAATCCCCACAACAGACACCCATGCTGATGTCGGAAATGGGAATGGCAAAAGGCAGAAGGACCCCAAAACTTCATTAACCAAACACCCAGACGTCTCCTAAGCACTACCCATAAATCCTATCACACAGGTGCCTGGAGCACGGGGTAGGTGAGTGTGGGGCTGGTCCCTGACTTCTTGGAGCTGCAGTGGAGCCCAGGGATATAGACAGAATCACAAATCACACATTTGCTAATAATGAATCATAAATTTATTGAAAGACAGTTCTTTGGTATATATTTAATTTTACTGTTTATTAGAGACCAAAGTAAAATTTTATAATAGTGAGATGTGTATACCTGTATACACATGGTGCCACACACATTTGATCCCAGGACTCAGGGAGGCAGAGGCAGGCAGATCTGTGAGTTCGAGGCCAGCCAGGGCTACACAGAGAAATCCTGTCTCAAAAAAAAAAAAAAAAAAAAGCCATAAAAACAAACAAACAAAAAACATTTTGCCTGAATATTTGATAGTTCAGGACAAAGAGGATCTTCAGCATTTTTCAGCATTAACTCTGTTTTAGTTTTGTAATGTTCATTTTATTTTTCTTTTTAAAAATGATTTATTTTATTTGTTTACTTTTTCTTATTTTTAATGATTTATGTATTAGTGTTTTGCCTTCATGTATGTCTGTCTGAGGGTGTCAGATCCCCTGGAACTGCAGTTACAAACAGTGTGAGCTGCTCTGTGGGTGCTGGGAATTGAACCTGGGTCCTCTAGAAGAGTAGCCAATGCTCTTAACCCCGGAGCCCCTTATTTTCAAATGTTTTTGTCTATGTGAATAGAAACCACATGCGTGTGGATGCCCATGGAAACCAAAAAAGGGTTCACCCAACAGGTGAGCCACCCAACAAGGAGCCTGAAACTGAGCTCCGGTCCTCTGAAAGGGCAGCAAGGGCTCTTAACCACTGTGCTACCTCTAGCCTTGCTCTCTTGACTTTAAAGTATTGTTAGATTTATTTTTGCAGAGCATCGGGGGTGTGGAGGTGAAAGGACAACTCACTTGTCTCCTTCAGCCTCGTGGGTCTGGGGGAGCAGACGCAGCTTGTCAGGCCTGGCAGCGGTGGCTTTTCCCTGACGCGGCATCTAGTCAGCCTGCCGCTTCGATTTCATAATGGTCACCGCTGAGAATGCCGCCTCATAGAAATAAGTAATAGAAAGTAGTAGGAAGAATAATGGTCAGCTGGATGTGGTGGCAGGGGCAGGGGGATCACTGCGAGTTGGAGGCCAGCCTGGTCTACAAAGTGAGTCCAGGACAGACAGCGGAGGCTATGCAGAGAAACCCTGTCTTGAAAAACCAAACCAAAACAAAATAAAAAAAAAAGAATTAGAGTCATTTGAAAAGTTATTGGAAATTATGAAAGTTTTTAATGTGTGTGTGTGCACACACGTGTCTACACAAGCGCACATGTTCTGACGGGTACATGTGTGTATATACAAGTACCTGAATGCAGAGACCAGAGGCTAAGCTGTAACATTATCCTTAGGAATGCTGTAAACCTCCTTTGAGACATGGTCTCTCACTGGCCCTAGAACTCACCGTTAGAAAAGGCTGGCTGCACAGCAAGCCTCAGGGGTCCTCCTGCCTTTGCTTCCCAGTGCCAGGATTCAAGGCACATGCTACCACACCCAGCATTTTCTTTTTTTTTAAAGACAGGGTTTCTCATGGGGTGGTGGTGACGCACACCTTTGATCCCAGTGCTCAGGGGGGCAGAGGCAGGTGGATCTCTGTAAGTTCGAGGCCAGCCTAGTCTACAAAGTGAGTCCAGGACAGCCAGGGCTACACAGAAAAACCCTGTCTCAAAAAAACAAAACAGGGTTTCTATGTGTAGCCCTGGGTGTCTCACTCTGTAGACAAGGCTGGTCTCCCAAAGCTCCTCCTGCTTCTGCCTCCTGAGTGTGAGGATTAGAGGTGTGCCTCACCGTGCCTGGCATCCTTAGCCTTTTTATGACGGTTCTGGGGATCGAACTTGGATCTTCGTACTAACAGGGCAAGCATTTTAATGATGGGCTGTCTCCCCAGCATCATTTGACAATTTTTCACTAAACTCAAGTCAACAACTCAAATGTATTGTTTTTTCTGTTTTGTTTGTTGACACAAAGCCTGGCTTAGCTCAGGCTAGTCTGAAATGTACTATGCGGTGAGGATGATCTTGACCTCCTGGCTCTCATGCCTCCATGCTGTGATTACAGGCACCACAGTGGGTCCAAAGCTACAGAGTAAATTTTCAGCCAGCCTGGTGTGGGCGAGTCTCAAGAAGGGGGAGAAATACCTGCCTTTTGAAGAACAGACACATGAAGTGGAGGGGGCTAGGGTTGAGGTGGCTTTAGTTATAGATCTGTGAATGTGGACACTTCACTGCTGACCTGGGCAAAGCCTTTCGAAAGCCCTAAAGTGACACACTGCCCACTCCAGCGTGGAATTCAGGCTCGTGTCTTGTTGGTGTGTCACACACAGAACAGAACAGTGCACACAAGCTAAAGTCATCCTTGGAAGCCTCTGAAGTCATCCCCTTCCGCTGGCTAGAAGTCATTTTAGTAAGCCCCACCCCGTGGCTTGGCTAGGCGAGTCCATGACTGGGGATCAGACAGGATCGGAGGGTGGGGATATCAGACCTAGAGACCCCTACTCCACATCTCCCCCTCCTTACCTCTTTTAATGGTGTAAGGAAGAGTTTTCGTGTATATATTTCTCCCAGTGAGTCCTCAGCTCATGTTCTATTGCTGAAGAAATACACATACAGGCAAGGCACAGTTTCCAGCTCTCAGCAGCTCCTTTCCCAAGGGGTCAAATTTCTTCAAAGATTAAAGATTAATTCTAAAAAATCTTAGAGAAAAGAAACAGTGGAAGCCTCGGGCTGCCTGCCCAGCGGGGGTGCGTTCCTGTTGGTCATAGGCTCTCTAATTAGACTGCATCTCTCCCTTCTCTCTTCTCCATCCCCAGCCTGGACAAGGAGATTCCTGCCCCCCCCTAAAAACACTTTCAAATGTTTAACAGCTTCCCTCCTTCTCCGTTATTTATTTTATTTGCTAATGTGCGTGTGTGAGTGGGTGGGGACACACATGCCACAGAGTATGGGGGGACGTCAGAGAATGACTTTCAGAGGCAGGGTCTTATACCAGCTGTGCAGGCCCACGAGTTTCTGGGCGACTCTGCTGTCTCTGCTGTTCACCTTGTCATAGGGGTGCTGAGGTTCGGCATGCACACCTCCACATCTGGCTTTTTAATTAGAAAGGAGATTTTTTTTTAAGTTATTTATTTTTATTTTATGTGCATCAGTGTTTTGCCTGCATGTGTAAGATGCCCCGGAACTGGAGTTACAGACAGTTGTAAGCCCGCCTTGTAGATGCTAGGAATTGAACCCGAGTCCTCTGGAAGAGCATCCACTGTTCTTACCCAGTGAGCCATCTCTCCAACCCCACCCCCACCCCAAAATTTTTTTGTTTTGGTTTTTGTTTTATGAGACAGGGTTTCTCTGTGTAGTCTTGCCTGATGTGGAACTCTCTTTGTAGATCAGGCTGGCCTCGAACTCACAGAGATCAGCCTGCTTCTGCCTCCCAAGTGCTAGGATTAAAGGCGTGCACTAGCATACCCAGCAACCCCCCCCCAAAGTTTTTAATTGATGTCCTTTTTTTTTTTCTTTTTTTTTTTTTTTTTTTAAGCTGGTTTCCGACTTTCCATAGCCAAGGCTGGTCTTGAGTTTGTGGTCCTCCTGCTTCCACTGCTGGTCTTACAGGCATGTGCCCTCACATCCTGTTGTAAATGGTACTGGGGATGGAATGCAGGACTTTATGAGTGCCAGGCAAAGGCGCTACCAGCTGAGCCACATCCTTAGCCCTTCTTTCTGCTTCCTTCTTTTTTAAACTGGCTGGGTATAGCTGGGCATGGTGGAGCACGCCCGTGTTCCCAGCACTGAGGGAGGCAGAGGCAGGCGGATCCCTGTGAGTTTGAGGCCAGCCTGGTCTACAAAGCAAGTCCAGGACAGCCAAGGCTACACAGAGAGACCCTGTCTCGATAAAAAAACAATAAATAAATAAATAGGCTGGGTCCCGATACTATAAACACAGCCTTCATAAGGAAGGACTGGGGTTGTGTGATTTGGTGGTAAAGCACTTGGCCTAGCCTGCATGAGGCCCTAGGTTTAATTCCCAGCACTGCTAAAAAAGAGAGGAAGGAGTTAAGAAAAGGGGGAGCACGCAGGGAAAGAGGGGAGGGAGAAAGCAACAGATCACTCCCTAGTGGAAGAGAAGACTTCCCTAAATGCCGATGTCTTCAGGCCCCAAAGGAACCCAGGAACCCAGAAGAACTCGGGGCCAACAAAAAAGCCCTTTCTTTACAGGCAGCTGTCACGGATCTTTCTAGATCTTGCTTTGAATGGAGCGTGCCAGTCCCCCTTGCCCCTGACCCAGCGGTTCCATCAGGAACACTAATGAAATGCTTCTTGATTGTAGGTTCCTTCTGACCAAGGGGACATGGCTCTGAAGATGATGAGGCTGGTCACTCAGCAGGAGTAGGATGCCTGATCTGGGCTGATCTGGCTGGACCCGGAAACACTGGAGCAGAGCCCAAGACGCAGGCACTCTTCTTCCGAGACTCCAGCGTGGGACCTGACTGTGGGAGCCCCTGCCATCTTCAGGACACCAGAATACTGTGGCTTCCTCATCTACTTAGAGATCAGTCCTGCTTCATAAAGAGCATTTTCAGCCAAAGGAAAGGATTGTAACGGACTGGTCTCTTGTTACCAAAGCAAATGATGACCCATGCACATTCCAGCACTTGAGAGGTAGAAGCGAGAGGATTGGACGTTCAAGAGCATTCTCAGCTACATTGCAAGTTCAAAACCAGCCTGCACGAAATGGGAGTCCCTGTCTCCAAAAAAAGGGCAAACGTTAATGACATGACTCATAGTTGATAAAAAACAGTGAGTGAGACACAAAATAATAAACACCACTGAACTGCCAACTACGGGTCTTTTATTTGCTACATATACATATATATTTTTACAAAAATGGAGTCCATATTACTGTATGCTATTTTGCTCTCTACTTTGATCACATATCAACATGACCCACACTTCTTTTCCCGTCAATAAATGTACTGTGATATTTTTAATGACTGTTGAAAATTCTGTTTTAAGATCGTTGCACCGTTTATTTATCAAATTCCCAATGGTTTCCCTCCAGTGTTTCTACTTTCTCCCTATAGTAGACAGCACTCTGTCGAGTCATCCTACCAGCTAATAGTTTTATGCACACTTCATTTCCCTCTGGTAAGCTCGTGGAAGGATAAATGTTTAGTCAAAAGATCTCCACATTTCTTGAAAATGAAGATGATAAGCTCCAGGCTTAATGTTTAAACCACAGCTTGAGGTCTGAATATGTGATCCAGTAGATTCCAAGGCAATCCTGGACAGCAAACCCCAGCTCTTCCTGCAGAAGGTGAGGGCTTCCTCACAGAACACAGCAGCATTATCCAAGTTCCCGGCCAGATGCTCGCCTCTCTTGGGCTTACTGTTCTCTCGTGCCCCTTGGAGAAGCCCTTAGAAAGAACCCAGTGCTGTGTGTGTTCCTTTTCTTCTGCCAAATTGGCTTTGTATATGTTGTTGAAGGAAAGAGAATCCCTCACTTAGGCCCTTGTTGTATCATATTTCTTCCCCAAGGGCCTATCCTGTGCTTAAATCTTTGTTTAAAACAAAACATCAGGTTGGAGAGATGGCTCAGCAGTCAAGAACGTGTATTACTCTCCCAGAAGGACCAGAGTTCAATTCCCAGTCTATGTCAAGACTGCCCTCAACTGCCTGTAACTCTAGCTCCAGGGCACCCACCTCCTCTGTGTACACCCACACACGTGGCACACACATACATATACACATGATTAAAAATAAGTCACCGATCGGTGGTGGAGCATGTCTTTAATACCAGCACTTGGGAGGCAGAGGCAGATGTGAGCTCTCTGTGAGCTCAAGGTCAGCCTTGTCTACAGAGTGAGTTCCAGGACAGCAAGGGCTACACAAAGAAACCCTGTCTTGAAACCCCTATTTTCCTTTGGGTTTCTCTGTAGCTCTGGCTGTCCTGGAACCAGCTCTGTAGACTAGGTAGGCCTTGAACTCACAGAGGTCTGCCTTCCAAGTGCCAGGATTAAAGGTATGCACCACCACTACCTGGCTAAAATAAGTCTTTTTTTAAAAAAAACATGGTTTTGTTTGTTTGTTTTTTAATTTAAACTGGGCACAGTGACACACACCTATAATCCCAGCACTCAGGGAGACAGGCAGGCAGACTGCTGTGAGTCTGAGGCCAATCTGGCCTACAGAGTGAGTCCAGGACAGAGAAACCCTGTCTCGAAAAACAACAACAAAATTAAACTTCTGCTCTGCTGAAAGAAAGAAGGGAGGGAAAGGAAAAACAAACAGAAACACATGTAACCCTCTGTTGAGTCTTATTCTCTGGTGAGTCACAGACAAACGTACTGGATGCGTGGGACCTTTTATGTTAAAGGTTAGTGTGTTTCCTGGGGATGCACTTTAGCACACAAGTGTGCGTTCAATATAGGTGAGACCTGGGCTCAAGCCTCTACATAACCAAAAACAAAAACAAAAAACAATAATAAAAGTACATTGATGGGAAGACACATTACTGAGAAAGGTCGTACAGGTAGGAGCTAATGAACTTCAAACCTGTCTGGTAATTCCACTCTTGCCTAAGACAGTGATTCTCTTGCCCCAGAGGTCCTATACTGAATTCCTGGGGTTGTTCAAGACCCCCATTCCTGCTTGCTGTGGTCTGAATGTCCCCCTTTAGAGCTCAGGTCGCAAAGCAATCCCTCTGTGACAGTCTTGGCGGGAGGGGGCCTTTAAGAGGCGATGAGTGTGTCAACATCACTCACGGCTTAGGTATCACAGGAGCATCTTTGTTGTGAATACAAGAAGAAACTTGCTTGTAAACGTCCCAACCTGTGGGGTTCTGTTACAGCGTTAAGACACTGCTCTATTACATTGGCCCCTGCTCCAAAGCATGCCTTCAGAGGGAAGACCCGTGAACCAAAGAAGGCTTCTCTCCAGCTTAGTTTACACATTCTTGACCCTGTGCAGACATCGCCTGAAGTTGTAAGCCATAAACCTTGCTCTGTGGCAGCCCTGAAAAACGGCCGGCCATTCTCCCGGCGGGAGAACCTAGAACTGTGTGCCAGTTTCCCCTCACTTGAAAGGCCCTCGATAGAAGAACGGACCAGTACCAAATCCTTGCTTGACCGGATCTGGCAGAAACGTACCTGCAACACTAACAAAAGACAAAATCAGAAGAGGTAGGAGGCTGGCATGAGCGTAAATGTCCCGTGCTCCCTGTGAATTCCCACCCAAGGGGAAAGGAAGACTGTAATAATCAAGTGTGTGGGATGACCCATGCTCGGACCACACCCACACCATGAACAACAGCCAGCCTCTCCTGCACGTGGGTGGTTCACGTTGATGTGGTGACAGTGAGGGCTGTTCTTGGGCTCACCTGTATGGACTGGCCACTCAGCAAATCTGACCTGATGACAGCCGCTGCTGGGCAACCTCAGCTGCCAGAAGCTTCTCATTTTGCACCGTCGTCTGGGGTGCAGCCAGCACCCTAGGGTGAGGTTGATCACCTTGGACCGCTTCCATTATGGAAGAGGAGATACTTTATTCTTTCTGGAGTTAACACTTGGCCTGGATGAACACCTGCCTTCCCTGCTCACACCACTTCTGCCAAAGCCACCGTCCGGGAACCCAGTGAGTGCTCATGCCCAGCCCCGCCACCCAAGGCAGAAGGCCTGCAGCAGCCGATTCTAGCAGTATTATCTCCTACTGCTATGACAAAAGCAACCTAAGGAAGGGACTTTCTGTTTTGGCTCACAGCTTGAGGTTAGGTACGGTCTGTCATGGCAGGGAGGGTATGATAGGAGAAACGTGAGGCATCTGGTCACACTGCATCCGCAGTTGGGAAGCAGAGGGAGAGATGGATGCTGGTGCCCAGCTGGCTCACTTCTTTGTCCTCGGTCCCAGGACCTCAGCCTGTAGAAGGTGGCTTTCGCATTCAGAGTGGGTCTTCCCTCCCCAGTTAAACCTCTCTGGCAATACCCTAATACACATACCCAAAAGTGTGTTTCCATGGTCACTCCTAATCCCGTGGAGTTGGCAATCAAGATTGGCCACCGGTTTCTTCACAGGGAACCCATTCTCACCGTCTCTTCATCATCCTAAAGCGACTTCGTTGGCAGATGGCTGAACGGTCTTTGAAGCACCGGCTGTGTGGAGATACTTGGCAGAGCTGGGGTGTTGTCCTCCAGTGTCTTGTATGTGCTCTTGTGGGCATCCCTGGTTCTCCCACAGCCAGGATACATGAGGCTAGCTATCAAAGGAGCAAATAAAAGAGGCTTCCCTCATGCTGCTCTTTTTAGCAGTGCGCGTTTTCGCATCCCGTTTCTGCCGCTGCAGCTGTAAAAGCCTGCAGGTCTGGGTTACAGTGGGAGAAATGTTTTCACCACTGAACTGATCCTTGAAGTCGCCTCGTTGAACTCTGCACCGGCAGGTGAAGTGCCTGGTGGAGGTGGCTGACATGACCGTCCTGATGGTCACGGGGAAATTAGGATACTGTAACACAACACGGGTAAGGATGAAGAATGTAGAAGAGTCTTTGGACCGTGTTGTCTGAGTAAGGCCAGTAAGGTTTGGTGTATAGTCTGTGGCTTCTTTCCATGCACGGAACTCATGGATTCTACTTCATGCTTAGACATACACTTTTCTGGCTTTCCTCTCTTTGTATCACACTGTTCTTTCCTGACTGCCTCCCCTCTGTGCTTCAGTCTCCGGGACTGGGTCTGAGACAGCGGCCTTATCAAGATTGGCTGACCATCTCCCATAATGGCTAGGTCAAGTCCTGCAGTGGTCATGTGAACACACACATGCGCACACACACGAAGTTATACTTCTGTTTCAGTCCTGATTATATATTTATTTAAACTTAATCTTTTTTTAATTAATTTATTTACTATGTATACAGTGCTCTGTTTGCATGTACACCTGCAGGCCAGAAGAGGGCACTAGATCTCATTATAGATGGTTTTGAGCCACCATGTGGTTGCTGGGAATTGAACTCAGGACCTTTGGAAGTTCAGACAGTGCTCTTAACCTCTGAGCCATCTCTCCAGCCCTAAACTTAATCATTTTAATGTATTGAAAAATCCCTTACATTTGAAATCTGGATATCTGATATGTTTTAAGCAACAACTTGATTAGATATAGGGACTTCTTTCTCCCCTTTTGGGGGTGTTTTGGGGTGTTGGGGATAGAGTCTGGGGCATCATGCTTAGGTGGCAAACATTCTTACCTCTAGCTGCATTCTTCAGTCCTCGTTTCCCTTCTTATTAGCATCTGATGTTGCTGACAAATTTGGAAATAATAAATTTTATAATTTGTACTACAGACCTCCCTAAGCTTGTAAACTGTAACCTCAGATGGTTACCTCAGAGTTTCTGCTTGCTTGTTTTTTTTTGTTGTTGTTGTTTGTTTGTTTGTTTGTTTGTTTTTAAAGACAGGCTTTCTCTGTGATGCCCGGCTGTCCTGGAACTCGAACTGCAGACCTGACTGGTCTTGAACTCACAGAGGCTCACCTGCCTCTGTGTCCTTAGTGCTGGGATTAAAGGCGTGTGCCACCACCACCCAGCTGCATTTCTAGTGTTTGTTTGGTTTGATTTGGTTTGGTTTGTTTTTTCGAGACAGGGATTCTTTATGTAGGCCTGGCTGGCCTGGAACTCTGCAGACTAGGTTGGCCTCGAACTTAGAGATCTGCTTGCCCTTGCCTCCCAAGTGCTGGGATTACAGGTGTTTCTAGTTTGCTTGTTTGTTTGTTTTTTTTTTGTTGTTGTTGTTTTTACAGTGAGTGCTGGCTTATATTTCATTTTATTATAAACAGGCATTTTAAAGATTTATGTATTTATGCAGTATTCTGCCTGCATGTACACCTGCTCCCCAGAAGAGGGCACCAGATCTCACTATAGACGGTTGTGAGCCACCATGTGGGAATTGAACTCAGGACCTCTGGAAGAGCAGCCTGTGCTCTTAACCTCTGAGCCATCTCTCCAACCCACTTTATTTTATTTTTAAGACCATGTCTCATATATCCCAGGCTGGCCTCTTAAGCTTCAGGAGTTGAGCTTGGAAGCCCCAAAAACATTTAAAAAAAAAAAAAAGACAAAAAAACAAAATCCAAAACTGGGCAACATGGTCCAGCAAGAAGGCTCAGTGGGTAAAGACCTTTGCCACATAAACCTAACAACCTGAGCTCAATTACTGGAATACACACAGAGGTGGAAGGAGAAAACGGACTTCGGTGTGAGGAGCAGCTGATGTCCTGAGTGAATGTGGACTGTCACGGCACAGCCCTATCAAGGACCCCAATGCCTCAGACCCATGGGGTTGGCAAAGCTTTTTGGATGTGAGGCTCAGCGGGGTGGCAAGGCTTTTTTTTTCTTGTCTGAGTTTGAATGTTTGCGATGTGCGCAGACACCGGCAACTGGGGCTTCCTCCTGCCACATGAGGTAATCTGAGACTGCTCTGCTATAAAGATTGTCTAGGGAGACTAGCTACCGCCCCTCCCCGGCTGCACAGGATAAATGTACTGAGGTTCTGGGCTGTTACCAAGTCGGTGCTGCTCCAACAGAGCAGGCAGAGGCCAACTGCTTCCAGCCTTTCCGTGCATGCCCGTGTCTCTGTCCTTTCCTCATTCCCTTGTCGCCCTAGCTAGGTTACCAGGACCAAGCTGTGCAGGACACGGTACCCCAGAATTGTCCTGTAATCTCCACATGTGTGCTGTGGTACATGTGCACACACACACACACACACACACACACACAAATGATGATGATGGAAATAAGGCAGGTCAGCATGTGTCTGTAATTACATTACTAGGGTAGCGGACACAGGAAGACCCCTTAGGCTTGATACAACAGACACTCAAGCTGAATCTTCGAACCCTAGGTCCAGTGTGAGACCTTGCCCACAAAAATGAGTCCGTGACAAGACTCGGAGGGTAAAGGTATCTGCCACCAAGACCGGTGAGACCCAAGTTCAAGCCCCAGAACCTGCAGGGTGGAAACAGAGAACTGGCTCCCCCCACCAGCCGTCCCATGTCCTTACATACATGCTGGGGCACACACTTGCCTCTCAGATAAGCACACCAGAAAAAAAAAAAAAATCTTAAGCAAGGTGGAAAGCAATCAAGGAAGATACCCAATGTCGAACTGTAGTCTCCAGATGCACACAGGTACAGGCGTCACAACACCCACACACACAAACACAGGCCACCGTGGGGGAAGGGGCAGCACAATTCTTCTGGAAGCCAGCATGGCTGGAAGGAAGCCATGCCCAGCACTGCCAGCTACTCTGCTAGTGTCATAAAAAAGAACCTTGGGCTGGTCACCACATTCACTTGGGTGTAGGCTAAAGAGGTTTCTGATGTGCTAATTGGTTTTCAGGTTAGAGAGTTGGTGGTTAGAGAATATCCACACTCTTTGAGGGAGAAGTCATGAATTTTGCTTTGTTCTGTTTTGGGTTTGGGCTTTGTTTTTGTTTGTTTGTTTGGTTGGTTGGTTGGTTTTTTTGAGACAGGGTTTTTCTGTGTGACAGCCCTGGCCATCCAGGAACTCACTTTTTAGCAGGCTGGCCTTGAACTCACAGAGGTCCACCTGCCTCTGCCTTCCAAGTGCTGGGATCAAAGGCGTGTGCCACCCCAGCCCCGCTAGATGGCTCTTTCTAAAGCCAATGCAACATTACATCCTATTTTGTTCAACCAGGTTAATGGCTCTTTGTCAGCCTGGGTTCTTTGTTTGGAAGCCACCGGCCTGCCGCCCCTGTGAGCTGCCTTTATCCCCGGCTCACTTTCCCTTTAAGGGTAAGAGCAGTTCAGCTGGCTAAGACTCAAGTGCCCTGTGGACTAATTGGCACAAGGTGAGGATTTTCCAACTTGGGAGAGAAAGAATGTTTGCAGGGGAAGGCTCCTCAAGGTAATTGCTCTCCCAGAGCTTGTTCGTACTGCCGCCTTCTGCAGCCTTCTGGGACAAATCCTTCTTGCTGCTGAAGGGGAGAAACCCGCAGATGGGCAAACACAGCTCAGAGATGAGACCTTTGAAACTGGTGACCTCTGGAGAGGAGGAAATGGGGAAAAGGCCAGTACAGACAAAGGCAGCTAAACCACCATTTCCCCCCTGTGCACCGCTGGGCTGTGCTATTTCCATCGGCATAGCTGTCCCAAGGAAGAGTATTGAAGCAATACACTTCTGAGGAGGAAATACGTGGAGTAAAAGCCCCACCATGGCAGGGCGGTGGTGGCACACGCCTTTAATCCCAGCACTCCAGAGGCAGAGGCAGGTGGATTTCTGTGAGTGTGAGGCCAGCCTGGTCTACAGGGTGAGTTCCAGGTTGGCCAGGGCTACACACAGAAACCCTGCCTTGAAAAAGCAAAAACAAAAACAAACAAACAAACAAAAACCTAACCCAAACAAAACCAAAAAACCCACCCTGGGGCTTCCTGGGAAAACCAGGCGAGTATGCGAAGAGGAAAGCTGGTGGCTAACAAGTTATGGCTCCTGGGGGAGGTGGTGTGTGTGTTTTCGTTGGTGGCAGGGCAAGGGGGAATAAGAGCTAGGAGGCAGAAGTCACATCTGAGCCACTCCCTCCCACCCAGTTGTGTGTGTTGGGGGTGGAGTGACATGAGGCCTAGAGGTTGCTGAGGAGATAGCTTAGTCAATAAGATGCTTGCCATTCAAGCATGAGGACCTTGGTTAAACCCCAGAACCATTAAAAAAGAAAAAAAAAAATCAGACCTGGCAGCACACAGTTATAATCCCATTGCTGGGGAGGTAGCAGCAGCAGGCAGCTCCCTGGGGCTTGCTGGCCAGCTAGCCTACCCTGCTTGCTGCCCTCTAGACCAATGAGAAACCTATGCAAGGCGAGCTGATGCCCTCTTCTGGCATCCGTATGTACCCACATGCAATATGCATATACATTTGATGTCTTCTTAGCTTCATCGATATCTGCCTACACATACACATATAGCCACACAAACACCCACACACATACAAGCACACACAGGGGGAACGGGGCCAAGAGGGATGGGGCAGGGTGCTAGGGAGATGGCTCAGCAGTTAAGAGCATACACTGCTCTGGGGGACCTGAGTGATATTCCTAGCACCCACCCACACTGGTGAGTTTACAACTCCAGTCGTAACCTCAGTTCTGGAGAATCCAAATGTCCTCTTCTCCTCTTCTGGCCTCTGTGGGCACCTTCATTCACACACACATACCCAAACACAAATATATATATATATATATAATTTATAATATATAATATATATAATTTTAAATTTTTAATGGAGATGGGGAGCAGGTTAAAAAGAAGTACAGGAGGCCAAGCATGGTGATGCATGCTTTTTATCCTGGCACTTGGGAGGCAGAGGCTGGCAGATCTCTGTAAGTTCAAAGCCAGCCTGGTCTACAGAGTGAGTTCCAGGATAGCCAGGTCTACACAGGCCTATCTCAAAAAAAAAAAAAAGGAAGGAAGAAAAAAAGAAAATATTCAAAAATAAAGAAAAGAAGTACAGGCCTGGTGAGATGGCTCAACAGTTAAGAACACTTGGCTGCTCTTCTAGAGGTCCTGAGTTCAACTCCCAGCAACCACATGGTGGCTCATAATTATCTGTAATGGGATCTGAGTCCCTCTTCTGATGTACATGAAGACAGAGGGCTCATTACATAAAATACATGAATAAAAAAAAAATTAAATATTTTTTTTAAAGGCACAAACACGATATTGAAGTGTTCTCTTATTTGTTTATTATGTTAAGGATCAAACCCAGGGCCCAGTGTATATTGGGCAAGTGTTCTACCATTGAGCTTTCTTCTTTTTTATAGACCAGGCTGGCCTCAAACTCACAGAGATAACCCCTGCCTCTGCCTCCTGAGCACTGGGATTAAAGGCATGCTCCACCACTGTCTTTTCTTTTCTTTTTCTGTTCTTTCTTTTTCTCTTGAGACAGCTCCCAAGGGCTGGAGACCCAGGCATGCAGTATCATTTCAGGCTTGAAATGGCTGTTTCCTGGCCCTTCCCTAAGTCAGCTTTGGATGCCTCGCACCATTTTTCTTGTTTTCCATTGCCATGGCTTGGGTGAGTGCACTGTCTCTAGCAAACAGGGCCCCTGTGCTGGCTTCTGTGCTGAGGTGGGGTGGGAAACAAGAGGAAGCCCCGTGTACCGCAGCGCAGAGGAGGAGTGCTCCAGTGGAACCGGCAGGCCCAAGGAGAAAGCAGCCACAGTTGTTTGCGCGCAAAGTGGAGGTTTGAAGATGAGCTGAGGAGCAGCCCTTGAGGACTGGTCTTAGGAGAGGTTTGAGTGAAGGGCTGCTTGGCTCCAAAACTCAAGTGTTAGGTTTTTTTGTGTGTTTTTTTTTTTAACTTAATTTACCATTAGTATAGGCGTGATGTGTATGTGTGTTGTGTGTGTGTGTGTGTGTGTGTGTGTGTGACAGACTGCACTTGGAGATCAGAGGACAACTTCCAGGAACCATTCTGTCCTTCCACCATTCGGATTGGATTCCCAGGATCAAATTCAGATCCCTGAGTATACATGGTGGTTGCCTTTCTCACTGAGCCATCTTGCCTTGCCTCAGTTTTTTGTTTGCTTGTTTGTTTTGTTTCATTTTCTGAGACAGAGTTTTCCTATATAAAAGCCCTGGCTATCCTGGAACTCACTCTGTAGACCAGGCTGGCCTTAGACTCACAGAGTTCCACTGCCTCTGCCTCCTGAGGGCTTGGATTAAAGGTGTGCATCACACTGACCCAAGGCCTCTCAGTTCTTAATCATCTGTCCTTCTTCCTGCTCTGGGTTCTAGCATGGCTGGGTTCAAGCCCAATGGCTGCTAGCTCCTGGTCCTGAAAGGAAGACCTGAGAACAGGGGATAAAGACACTGGGTTTAAGCAGATTCTGGGAGGTCCTGATACCTTTTGGAGAAGTAGCCTTGATGACAAATGAGGAGACCATAGGAATGGGCTTATGTTAAAGCTACAGGCCAGTTCTGTTTTGAGCTGGAATATCTGTATTTCTCATCTGTGAGGATGTAAGTTGGCCACCATTCTTTCCCTGCCAAGATGAACTGTCCCCTCAAACCGTGAGCCAAAATAAATCCTTCCTTTCTCTTGCTTCTAGCCTCAGCTGACAGCTTGACCATGACATCATGAAAATCCAGACTAAGCCACACCAGGACTCCTGACTTAGAAAAACCATTACGTAACAAATGATTGTTCACTTTAGGCCAGAGTCTTTTGGGGCCAATTGTTGTGCAGCAGGAGGCAGCCAGCACACTGCCTTTTCTCAGGTTAAAAGAAGGATGGCTTGGGTTAAGCTGGCTGTGGTGATGCAGGCTTGTCATCCCAGACATGGAGGCAGGAGGATCAGAGGAGTTCAAGGCTAGCCTCGGCTATACAGCCTGGGCTACACAAAACTGACTCAAACAACAATAATAAAGCATTGGTAATGATAGCCTGAGCCTGGCTGGAAATGTTAATGAAAAGCCTCCAGGGCTTCAACATAGTTTTTATTTTTATTTACATTAGTGTGTATGTGTGTGTACATGCTCATTCTCTGTGAGATGCTAGCAGAAGGACAAAGGAGACAACTTCTTGTTCTTGGGGTACATGTGTCCAGGGGCATAATTTATTCATTTATTCGTATTCACACAGTAAATGCCTTAACTAAGAGGCCCATCGTTGATCAATGTGACTTTGCCCATCATTTAAAGAAGATGGTATACTTTCTAAGCCTGAAAGCTCTGAATGTAGCACTGGCACCAAAGGGGAAGGCCACAGGGCCTCATCTAAGGACAGCTGGAAAGAGAAACATATGTTCAGTCGGGTGTGATGTCCAGGCCTGTGGTCTCAGCATTGCAAGGGCTCTCTGGGCTATATGGTAAGGTCAAGGCCAGCCAAAGCATCTGAGGCCCTGTTCAAAGAGTAAAAAGCTAGAGGGGCTGGCTCATCGGTTAAGAACACTGGCTGCTCTTCAAGAGGACCCAGGTTTGATTCCTAGCATCCATACGGTGGCTCACAACTGTCTGTAACTCCATTCTTAGGAGACCCAATGCCTTCTTCTGGCCTCCAAGGGCACCAGGCACACACAAAGTACAGCCATTAAATAAATAAATAAGTAAGTAAATAAATGAATATATATTTCTTTAAAAAGGCAATCAAACTAAAAGGAATAAACCAAAGAATAAAAAGGAAGTAAACAGGTTGGTCATTCAGTATCACACACAGGATCAAAGAAGGAGGAAAAAAAAATCATCTCATCCCAGCAAGACAGAGATTTTCCTATTTTCAGCCCTCTGACAATGAGGATTATGGATGCTGGGGCCTGGAGATTAAACTTGGGCCCTAGTTCTTATACACCCCAGCGTGGCCTGGAGCTCACCAAGTAACCAAGGATGATCTTGGTCTTCTCATCTTCTAGGTTCCACCTCCCAAATACTAGGTCTGTGTCCCCACATCTGGTTTCTAGGGTGCTGGGGAAGCCGCATAGGCTTTATGCCTGCTAAGTGAGCACTCTACAGTCTGAGTTTCCTCCCCAGCTCAACAGCTCTTTTTCAAGAAGCAGGACTATAAAGCATTTTGTGGTTCAGCAAATCTCCCACACAGGTGGATCCCCAGCTTGGCTTACCATCATGTTCTTGATGAATCAGACCTAAAATAAACTCTGAGCTGGACAGAGTTTGATTGTTTTTGCTGTTTGACACAGCAAGCATGAGCAGGTGGAACTTGGCTCTCCCTAAAAGAGCTGCTGAAGAATGAAAATCTGATTCTCACTGTAGCAGCAGCTGCTCTGGGGATCGCTACAGAACAAGAACCTGCCTGCACTGAAAGATGAGAGACGCTCCTTCCCAGGATACTGTGATGATGAACTATACTGTCAGATTCCCTTGAGAAACCCTGTTCCAAAAAAAGAAAGGAAAAGAAAAGAAAAAAAGGCAAAGAAAAACAAGCAGAGAGGAGACTGAGGAGATAGCTCAGTGGTTAAGAACAAATACTGCTCTTCCAGATGACCTGAGTTCAGGTCCCAGCATCCAAGTCAGGAGGCTCACAACTGCCTGTAACTACAGTTCCCAGGGATCTGGTGCCCTTTTCTGGCCTCTGTGGGCACCTGTACTCATGTGTACATATCCACACACACGCCCACATAATTAAGATACATAAATTATTTTTAAAATATATCTTTAAAAATATATATATTTTGTTTGTTTTCGGTTTTTCAAGACAGGGTTTCTCTGTGTAGCTGTGGCTGTCCCGGACTCACTTTGTAGACCAGGCTGGCCTCGAACTCACAGAGATCAGCCTGCTTCTGCTTTCCTGAGTGTTGGGATTACAGGCCCATGCCACTGCCTGGCTTTTGTTGTTGTTGTTGTTATTCATTCGAGACAGGTTTTTGTTGAAAACAGTGTTTTCTTTGTGTAGATAGCCCTTTCAGCTATCCCGGAACTAGCTCTGTAGACCAGGCTTGCCTCTGTTGTTTTAAATGTTCGATTTTATCTATCAGGACTCTCAGGAGTCAGATGCTGGGATGAAAACCTAGTAGCTCAGAGAGGCAGAGAAAGCACCCAGCAGATCTTACTACTCAGCCAATGTCCCAAAAGGAAAAAGTCCTTCCTACTCAGCTCATGTCCAAGAAGGAAAAACCCTTTTCTCCTTCTCCATGCTGTCTTAAATACCTTTCAACTCAACATCCCTCCTTTCTACTTCCTGTGAGTCTCTCTAACCGTCCTCTGAACTTCCTCTCACTATGTTGTGTCTTTTTTTTTTTTCCATGTTTACTTCCTGTCAATCTGGTTGCTTGCCCTGCCTCTTGACCTAGGGTTAACTTTATTTAATCCTGTTTATGGAAAGCTCTTGGAGTAAAGGTGTGTGCTAGGGCTGAGCTACACAAGTACTTGTTTACAGTAAACAGAAAGCTCTAGGATTAAAGATTGAGCCTGACCACAGTTAGGAACAGGTCTTTACAGTTCACAATACTGAGGTTCACAACAGAATCAAATATCCTGCAACATGCCTCTGCCTCCCAAGCGCTGGGACTAAACCCAGCAAGAAATAATTTTTAAGGCAGTTAAAGTAGGCTCTGTTTGGGGATTTAAGCCAATCTCAGAGTTAATGGAAAGGGTTTGAAGCCAGAGTGTCCTTAGGGAGGTGTGAGGGTAGGTTGGGGTAGCAGGGCCAGGAGGTAGCTACTTACATCATGCTAACTCTTTTAATTAGAGTGCCTAGCTGGCTCTATTCCATCTCACTCTGGTCAAGATGGAGCTTTTTTTTTTTAATTTATTTTTCCGAGAAAAGACTCATTATGTATAATCTCGGCTGTCCTGGAGCTCACTATGTGGCTATGACTGGTTATTGACGTTGCAGCAATCCCCCTGCCTCCATCTCCGGATGTCATATAGGGTGAAACCGCTCTTCCCCAAATCCCCTCCAACCCCAACTGCGGCAGCAGTCTTAGTTCTTAAACTTTGTATGTGTGTGGGGGGGGAAGGATTCACCACAGTCGGACATAGGAATAGCAAGCAGCCAGAGGTTTATTTTTAGCAAGAGAGAAAGCAAAAGCAGAGTGTTCACCCTTCAAAGCTTGTTCACCCTTCCGAGTGGTGAGCAGCAGCAAGAAGAGCCGATTTTAGTATTTGGACTTAACTCCTGGTCCACCGTTTCTCCTCCCCTTGACCCCCTGGGGTAGACTGTGGTCACCTTCTTGGAATATATGGAAGCTTTCTTAGAAGCCATCTTACCCGTAATTCAGCCTGTTACATTTAAATGGAAGAGTGTGTATAAAAATTTAACTATCCATAAAGTTGAGACCTTTACTAGGGGAAAAGGCAACAGTCCCTCGAGGTGCTCCTCAGGAGCCAGAAGGAGCCTGCTAGCCTGCCAAGACTAGTTTTGCTGTAAACCATCCCCCACCCCCCCAGGGCCATATCTCTCCTCTTATCTAGTTGGCTGTTTTATATTATACTCCAGCTTCAAGCCCTCTTATTTATCTTCCTGACCATGCCATGTTCTTGGGAGTTCCCTCCACCCCCTTTCTTCCTGTTTGAGGTCTATGTCCACTGTATGTGTGGGTGCAATGTTCCTGTACATGCACAAGGCCACTGAATGTGCTCTATCATTCCCTGCCTAGTCCTTGGAGGCAGGGCCTCTCAAGGGACCTGCAGCTCACACTTTTTGGCTAGGCTGGCCACCAGCAGTCCCCAGTGACCCCAAGTGCTGGGTTTAGTCCCAGCGCTTGGGAGGCAGAGGCATGTTGCAGGATATTTGATTCTGTTGTGAACCTCAGTATTGTGAACTGTAAAGACCTGTTCCTAATTGTGGTCAGGCTCAATCTTTAATTCTAGAGCTTTCTGTTTACTGGTCTCTGCCCACCTCAGTGCTGGGGTTATGAGTGGTATGGACAGGACCCCGAACAAACTTCAGTCCTCACTCGGGCTTTTGTGGCAAGCACTCTTAACCACTAGTCACCTCTCCAGACCACAGAGTACACCACCGTGTTTTGTGTCTCCATTTAGCAAGTGGTTCCTTGGGTGCCAGTGAAGGCTCTGAGCAGGTGAAGGGTGTTTTAGGGCCCAAGAAAGCATTCGTCTGCTGTGAGGAAAGATGGAGTTGGTGCAGGCAGGCTAACAAAGTATGGGAACTCCCGTGTGGTTTGCCTTTTTCGATGGTGATCGAACTCGGGGTTGTGCTTATGCTAAGCATCATTCTGCAGCTGAGCTACACCTCAAGCTGTACTAAATTTGAATTTAATGCAACGAATAATCACTTACTATGTATGTCCCAGATAGACCTATTTTTTTTCTTTAAAATTTAATTTTTAATTCTGCCAGGTGTGGTGGTGCACACCTTTAATCTAGGCAAGAAAGAGGAAGATCTCTGTAAATTGAAGGCCAACCAGGTCTATACAGCTATCTCCTGGACAACCAGAAGATTGTCTTTCTACGTAGAAAGACCCTATCTCAAAAGACAAAACAATAACAAATAAAACATTTTAGGTGCTAATTTTTAAACTCTGTTTTACTTCCATTCTTTAAGCCTCTTCCTCCCTTCTCCACCTCAATCCCTTCCAACACCACAATACCGGGATCATCAAAAAGAGTAAAAAGAGAGAAAGGAGGTCAGTGGGGAGAGAGTGCACAGTTCTCTTTGGTTGCTTCCTGCTGTTTAGGGACGCAGATCCTGATGCAAGGGCAATCTTCAGTCTCAGGAAGTCTCCAACTTCTCCTCATCAAGCTGCAGCGACAGCAGATAGCTTGCTGCTGTGGACCCTCTGACTCAGCCTCGGATCGCACACCTGGGATTGAAACAAAAACGTTTTCACAGGAACGACAGGAAGCACTGGAAATGGAGTTACAGACGGTTGCGATCCACCGTGTGGGTGCTGGGAACTGAGGCCAGGTCCTCTGCAAGAGCAGCCAGTACTCTTAACCACTGAGCCATTTTTTCCTAGCTTCTGCTTCCATTTTTTTTTTTTTTTTAAGAATTTCTTAGTCAGGTGTAATGACCCAAGTCTGAAACCCCAGCACTCAGAAGGCTACAACAGGAGGATCGTTCAAGTTCAAGGCCAGCCTGGCCCACAAGTTTCAGGACAGCCAGGGCTACTTAGTCAGATCATCCTAAAAATTTCCCCTGCATTTGAATGAATGAATGAATGAATGAATGAATGAATGAATGAATTTACTTACTTGTTTTTTTCATGTGTATTTGTGTGTAAGAAAAGGTGCGTGTAGTATGGAGATCAGAGGACAACTTTCAGGAATTAGTTCTTTCCTTCCAACATCAAACTGAGGATTTTAGGCTTGGCAGCAAGTGTCTTTAGTCACTGAGCCACCTCAGTGACCAACATATAAGTAGATTCTGTTGAGAAAACGAAGAAGAAGAAAAAACCTAAAAACACTAAAATAAAGAAATAAGCAACAGATAGATAAAACAGAAGAGGTTGAGGTGGGGGAAGAAGAGGAGAGCTAGGAGGAAGAAGAGCAGAAGAAGGAGGTGAGAGGCCACAGGGTGTAAATTTTCGTGATGTCCAGTTTGTCTGCCTTCTCTTCATCATGGCTGTCCTTGCACCACGCTGTTTTCCACCCTGTGCATCGAGAGCCCTGTCACAACCCCTCCAGTCCTTCCTTTCCAACCTGGGCCTAGCAGGACAGCTACCACAAAAATAAAGCGGGGTGATAAGAAGCCCCTTGTGCCATCAGTGAGGCGGTGACTCCAGATCACACCAACATTCACAAGTGCACCCATGTTATAAGCTTCAAGAAGCCTGCCCTTGGCCACTCAGAAGAAATCTGGGGACTTGCGTGGAGCAGATAGGGGCTTCAGATACACTCACTGATGCCAGCTCAGAAAAGTCATGTGGGTCAAAGGAATAAAGAATGTTCGTTATAGGATCCACGTGCATTTGTCCAGAAAATGTAATGAGGATGAGGCATGATCAAACAAGCTCTGTCTGTGGTACCCTATGCCCTGGCTATCATGTTCAAAAATCTACACAGTTAATGTGGATGAGAAGAAACTGCAGAGTATAGAAAATCATAAAGCTGCCACACACACACACACACACACACACACACACACACACACACACACACAGTCTGTGCATCAAGGGATATTATCAAGGCTGGGCCCTGGTGGCACCCTGAACCCCAGAGTCAGAGGCAGGCGGATCTTTTGAGTTTCAGCCTGGTTTACTGAGTGACTTCTTGGATAGCCAAGGTTACACAAAGAAATTCTGTCTCAAAAAAAAAACATATATATATATATATATATATATATATATATATATAGAGAGAGAGAGAGAGAGAGAGAGAGAGAGAGATTATCAGTTTTCTGTGTGCCTTTGTTGTAGAGTTCCTGTCTGGTGTCAATGAAACCCAAGCAAGGTTCAAGCTTCCAAGCTTCCAATAAAACACACACACACAGAGACGCATCCATGCACTTAAGTAGAAGAAGGGAGAGAGAGAGTATCAAAAAGTAAAAAGATAACCCACAAACATTAAAAATTATCTAGTAAGGGGTTGGTATTCAGAACTCCTAAAACACAAATGACAATGAAAACAAATAACCAATGTAAAAAATAGACAAAGTGGTACTTGGCAGTTAAGAGCATTGGCTGCTCATACAGAGGTCCTGAGTTAAATTTCTAGCAACTACACAGTGGCTCACAACCATCTATAATGGAATCTGATGCCCTCTTCTGTCTGATGCCCTCTTCTGTTATTCAGGCATACATGCAAGTTGAGTGCTCATATACACAAATACTTAAATCTTAAAAAAAATAGGCAAAGAATTTGAAACACACACACACACACACACACACACACACACACACACACACATTCCTATGTGGGGAAAAAAAAAGAATTTGAACAGATACTTCTCCAAACAAGACATCTAAATAGAGCTGGTGAGATTTCTCAGTGGATTAAGGTGTTTGCAACCAAGCCGGATGGACCTGAGTTTGAGTCCCAAAACCCATATGGTGGAAGGAAAAACCAACTCCTACAAGTTACTCTCTGACCTCCATAAAAACTCGGCTTATGCAAGTATGCACACATGCACACCCACACAAAAGAAATAAGTGTAATTTTTAAATCCCCAGACAAAACAAAATACACACCTAAGCGGTCAAGAAGTACAGAAGGATGCTCAGCACAGTCCGAGGGAAGTGAGACATTAAGTCAAGACTGCTGACAAAGAAAAACCAACAGGAAGTAGCAGCTGTCCCTAAGGACGGGAGAAATGGGGTTGTCGTAGGGGCTGTAAAAAAGAGTGTCAGTTTCCCAAAACATTCGAAACAGGGTTCCCACATGATTTGGCAAGTTCACGTCTGGGTTCACACTCCTATCTTAGAGCAGGGTAGAGCTGTGTCCACCAGTGTTCGCTGCAGTACAATTCTCTATAACCCAAGTGCCCATCCAGAGTCTGGATAAACAAAACGTGCTTCTACTTACATGAACTATTTAGAGTAATCAAAGGTATAAAGGCAGAAAGAAGAATGAAGGGGCCGGGAGAGATGGCTCGGTGGTTGAGAGCACTTGTTACACGGTTTAGAAGACTTGAGTCTGGATCTGAGCACCTACAAAATAAACCAGATGTCCAGCACATTCCTGTAATCCCAGCTCCAAGCCAGGTGAGGATGTGACAAACCACTGGGGTTTGTCTGGCTTCTTAGCCTCATTAGGAAAACTCAAACCCGAGGTCCAGGGAGAGAGAGACCTTGCCTCAAAGGAATAGGTGGTGAGGGGCAGAGGAAGATCCCAGTATTCTCTGCTGGCCTCTACACGAGCACATACACTCAAACAGACACATATACATAAATGAATAAATAAAAAAATAAATAAATAGATCTTCAAAAAGAAAACAGAATGATGGCTGTCAGGGTCTTGGAAAAGGGGAAATGGATTTTACTACTGAACGGCTATAAAGCTTCAGTTTTATAAGATGAAAAGAGTTCTGATGGATACCTGTGATGGTAGCAAAACCTCATGAGTGTATTTAACGCCACTGTACTAAAAGTGGTTAAGGTGGCTAGGTGTCGTGGTATCCATCAGCCTTTAATTTTCGTGAGTTTTAGGCCAACCTGGTCTGCATAATGAGTTCTAAACCAGCTAGGGTTACATAGCATGACCCTGTTTCAAGATAAAATAAAAACAGAAATAAAACAGCAAACAAAACAAAACCCAAACCAAAAAATCTAGCACTTACTTCCCTCCGCCGAAGCAACTTTCAATCTAGCTATTTCAGCGTTTGCAAGTTAAGAGTTTCCGTATTCCTGTATCTGCTGCCTGTGCTTTATGGCTCTACAGAAGACTCAGGTCTAAACCGGAGTGCAGAGAGGCTGTCGGGAGACAGGAATGAGCGCGAGAGGAGAATGAAAACTGATCCAAGGTCTGGGAATTGCCTGTATGGGGCTGGAATCTGAGCTGCAGGAAACCTCACCAACCCCCTCGAGGGGATTGTGCTTAATCCCTAGGAACCTGCTTCCTGTCAGGTGTCTAGGAAGACACACCCAGTTCTTGGCCCTCCAGACTCGGTAGTGAAAGTTTTTGTCTGAATCGAAGGACAAACAGCTCGTCACTCTCTAGAGCCTATGGACCACCAAAGGACCCTAGGGGAGAGGCAGGGTGTGAGTTAAGTGGTGAGAACCTGGAGCCAAGAAAAGTCCATTACTCCAAATTACCTCTTTCCATTTTAGTTTCTTGAGTTTGAAGCAGTCGATTTTTGTAGGAGAGAAAGGTGGAAAAAAAGGGGGATGAGGTGATAACTGACTTACAGGCTCAGCAGACAAAGTCACATTGCCAAGCCTGACGACCTAAATTTGATCCCTGGGACCCACGTAGTGGAAAGAGAGAACCAACTCGCACAAATTGCCCTCTCACGTCCACAAAAGTACACAAACAATACAGTGAATAAAATGTAACAAAAGACTGGATTGACACTCAAAGCCAGCATGTATTCAATGCATATACAATTGGGGGGAGGAGGGTTGAGCCATACAGTCCTGGCTGGTTTACCTTGAACTCCTGATTCTCCTACTTCTGTCTCCCAAGTGCTGGATTACAGAGGTGAATCACTGCCTACTTACAACTGGTTTTTTGTTTGTTTGTTTTACCTCCACACATACGTTGTATCAAAAATAACACCATCAAATTTACAAGCACATCTGTCAGTCAATTCAATAATAAACACATCATCATCCATACATCGGTACCTTTCTGTGGGTGTATGTATGTGGGTGGAGAATACCTTTAAATCTCTTGTCTCGGGGTGTGGTGGCATGTCTGTATAATCCCAGCTCTTGGGAAGCTGAGGCTCCAGGATCTTGAGTTAGAGACCAGTGGGGAACACGTAGGGAAACTTTGTCTCAAGAAAACAATACAAAATCCAAGAAAAGAATACTGTATTCTTTAGTGCAGTCATCATACTGAAGCCCACCCCAGAATTGGCCCATTTGACCAGCCGGACCCCAGAAACCAGCCTTTCACTTCCTGCTTCCGGGATTACTTTTTTAGCCTCCACAAGAGAGTGGACTCTCTGTCGCCCCAATATCAAGATCTTTTTGTTTTGTTTATTTAAGCTACGGTGGGAGGTAAGCTTATATCCCCAGCCAGCACTTTTTTTTTTTTTTAAATAAAGACTTACTTATTTGATGAGTATTCTGCCTGTATATTGTATGTGCACTGTGTGTTGGTGTGTGAGAAGTTAAGAAGAGAGGATCAGATCCCCTCAGAACTGGAGTTACAGATGGTTGTGAGCTACCATGTGGGTGCAGCAAAACAGACAAGGGTCCCCTGCAAGATTAGTAAGTGCTTTTAATCATTGATCCACCCCAGTCCTACCCGCCCCTCTTTTTCTGTAGTGCAGGCTGGCGTGAACCATGTGTAACCTGGGACAAAGATGACCTTGAGCTTCTGTGGCTGGAAGTACCGGTGAGCTGGGTTTTCTCCAGTGCTGGAGAGGGAAGCCAGGACAAGCTTGGCACATGCCAGGCAAGCCCTGGACAAGCTGAGCTACCTTTCCAGCCTACCGCTTGGTTTTTGAGCAACTGCCTGATTGTTCACAACCACTCATAGCACTCAGTCAGATCTCCGTGAGTTTGAGGCCAACATAGTCGCCATAGCAAGTTCCAGGCCAGCCAGCATTACCTAGTCAGGCCCTGTCTCAAAAACTATGAAGCCAACAAAACAAAATCCTGTATTATGAGTTGAAGGGTTTTGTTTGTTTGTTTGTTTGTTTGGTTGGTTGGTTTGGTTTTGGTTTTTGGAGACAGGGTTTCTCTGTGTAGCTCTGGACTCGATTTGTAGACCTGGCTGGCCTCGAACTCAGAGATCCACCTGTCCCTGCATCCCTGAGTACTGGGACTAAAGGCTTGTGCCATCATGCCTGGCTTGAGTTGAACATTCTTGCATCATATAATTTCTATGAAAAAAAAAATAGACCTTTTTCTTTGTTTTCTATAAATATTGAGTTGTCATTGTCAACAAAAGCGTCGTCATGGTCTTTAATACTGGTTGCTAGTAATTCTTTTATGAAAACATCATAATAAGAATGTCATTGTTTGCCAGGCAGTGGTGGGTACACATCTTTGAGCCCAGCACTCTGGAGGCAGAGGCAGGCAGAATCCAGGCCAGCCTGAGCTAAGACTGAGTTCTAGGACAGCCAGGGTTGTTACACATGGAAATACTTTCTTGAAAAAAAAAAAAAAAAAAAACAAACAAACAAACAAAAAAAGAATGCCATTGTCTTTGTTCAGTATGATAAGCATTCTTCTGGCAGTGAAATGAGCCAATTCAAGGTAAGTATATAAATGCAGGTTTATTGGGAGACAGAAAAGCATGAGAGGGGAGGGTTTGGAGGGGAGAGCAAGTACACACACAGGGAGAGAGTGAAAGAGCTAGAGGAGAGAGGGGAGGAGGATGGAGAGGAAAGACGGGGAGAGAGGGAAGAGAGAGAGAATCCAAAAGTCTGGGTTATATCGGGAAGCCCAGTCTCTGGGATGAAAAGTTCACGGTGGAGGGCGGAGTGTGCCAGCCATGCCCTGTAACAATCAGGGACTGAAGGATGCTGGGAGAACCTGGAGGCTAGGTCCACCTTGGTCAAAAAGGCACCTCAGCTGCTTAATGCAGGTCTGAAGCCCAATATAGTACTATTCTATTTTGTTGTTTATTCCATCTTTTATGAGTCTGACCTTCTGCCTGCTACACTAAAAAGCCACAAATACTCAGTCTTAAAAAAAGAAAAAAAAAAAAAAATCAGGTGCTGAGGACACAGTTCAGTGGCTTGCTTCTAAGCGTAGGACCTGAAGTCAAACCAATACTTAGGTAAAAAGCTGGGTGTGGCCAGCCAGGTGCCTATAACATGAGCTCTGGGCTGGAGGCGGAGACTGGAGGATCACCTGGGTTCGCTGGCTGCCAGCCTAGATCCCGGTTGAGCGAGAGACCCTACCTCACAGGGATGAGGCTGATGAGCACAGAACAGAACATCTAATGTCCTCTGCCTTCCACAGGAGAGCGCAGGTGTGTACACCCACACACCGGCTCAACGGACACACAAACAGAACCATATCAATTATAAAAGTTGCACAAGTGTTGTTTGTATGCAAATGATGTTTTGCTTACAAAACATATATAGGGGGCTGGAGAGACGGCTCAGAGGTTAAGAGCGCTGTCTGCTCTTCCAAAGGTCCTGAGTTCAATTCCCAGCAACCACATGGCGGCTAGTCACCATCTATAGTGAGATCTGGTGCCCTCTTCTGGCACGCATGCAGGCTGAATGCTGGATAAGTAATAAATAAATAAATCTTTAAAAAAAAAAAAAAAAAAAAAACCCCAAAACATATATAGGTCAGGCCAGGAGGAAAGATCCATGTATTGCCTTGCAAATCTGACAAGCTGAGAGGAATCACAAGACACCATGGCAGAAGGTGAGAACCAACTTCCGTGGTTATCCTCAGACTTACACACTTGTGGTGTGGCACACCCCCCCCCACCCAATAATAATTAATTATATTAAAAAAGTTTTAAAATAAAAAACATCAGCCTTTCCAGACTCACACCTATCACTTGGTCAAGGCCAAGTCTTGAAGCCTGGTTGTAAAATTCTCATTTGGGAGAACAAAACGGATGCATATTTTACTCTTAAGATATGCAAGCATAAACGCTATTTTTAAGAAATAATTTCTTTCTCTTTCCAAAATAATGTCAGTGTAAAATTAAATGCTAAATTTTCTGCCATGTTGATGCGATGGAAAATTGCAATCGTTAATCTGAATTGAATTGCATTTTTTGAGAAATGCATTTATTCTGTCGGAAGTCTGTATAACCATTTTTCAGGCTCACTATCTAACACGAATCGTTAACTCGATTTTCACATTTAACTGCAGCTTTTATTAATGCGATTTTGTTCATATGCTAATGGACAGGTCAGGGCTGCCCTTGCCTTTCTGTGTTACAAATTTCTTATAAATATTTCTCTTTTTATTGTTCTCATTGTTTTGTTCAGTGTTTAAGTTCCCATTTAGTGAAGAGTGTAGGATTCTGTCTAGATTTCATCTGACCTTTTCGAAGTACAGGTTTGAAGATTTTGCTGTTGTTAGTTTTCATAGGACCGGTAATTAGAACTTTATTAAAGAATTTAGAAGACCCTGTTAGCGACTCTCACTGTTTCCAGGTTCTAGAAATGTTAGCAGTTTGGGTTTGTTTTTTCTTTTTTTTTGGCTTCTTGTCACTCAGGCTTTTTCTTCTCTCAGCCTTCTTATTCTGTTTTCTCTTTCTTGAGTGATGTTGAATGAGTGATGCCCATTTTCAAAAGTATTTAAGCAAAGCTGAAACTTTTAAGATTTGGGGAAATTTCAATCCCATCATAATAATGTTTTTATTAGCATTTATAATTTCATTGTGTTCCAAAAACCTGGGAGAAGTGTCGGGGAGGGGAAGGTGGAGAAAGGATGGTTCTGCAAGGCTGACGTTGAGTGAGAGGAATAATGTTAGTGCTCAGGGTCTAATCTTCTATGGCACGGTGGGGTAGCGCAGCAGATTGACAACAATTAAGCATTTCAAAATAGCTGGGACAAATTTGAATGTCTTTGGCACAAAGAAAATGATAAATGCCCAAATTGTAAGTATGTCAGTGACTCTGATTTGATCACTACATGGGGCACACGCATGGAAATATCACACTGAACCCAGAGACATTTACAATTACAATAGGCCAGTTAAAAATAAAAACAGGGACAGGGTGTGGGGAGGCATGCACGCCTGTAATCCCAGCACTCGGGGAGGTAGAGGCAGGTGGATCTCTGTCAGTTCAAGGCCAGCCTGATCTACAAAGTGAGTTTAGAACAGCCAAGGTACACTGAGAAACCATGTCTCAAAACAAAACAAACAAAAAAAAGTAAATAAAAATAAAAATAAAAATAGGGGCCAGGCATGGTGCAAGCACCGAGTGAGTAATCCCAGTATTCCAGAGGCAGAGGCAGGTGGATTTCTGTGGTGTATATAGCAAGTTTCAGGACAGCCAGATCTTGTCTCAAAAAGTGGGAGCTGAGAGCGTTGGAGGTGGGCAAAATGCTTGCTGTGCAAACATGTGGTCCCAAGTTCAGATCCTTAGCACCAATATAAAAAAGCCAAGTACAGCAGCCCACATCTTTACCCTGTTGCTGAGGAGGCAGAGACAATGGGGCTTGCTGGAAAGTCAGTCTAGCTGAAATGAAGAGCCCTAGGCTCACTGTGCAACCCAGTCCCAGTTTCTCAGTGGTAGAGATGCTTTAGGTCCAGGGTTCAATTCTCAACACCACATTAAAAAAAAAAAAAATTACAACTCCAGTGTCAGGGACCACCTGAGGGAACTCGCCAACTTCAGAGACCACCTGTGGAAGCTTACCAACTTGCCTCAATTTGCCTGTTCCCTTATCTCCAGTAAACATACTGCTTGGAGATGCCCATTCCCTTACCTGCAGGAAACATACTGCTTGGAGATGCCCGTTCCCTTACCTGCAGTAAACATACTGCTTGGAGATGTCAGAGACCACCTGTAGAAACTCATCAACCTGCCTCAACTTGCCCGTTTCCTTACCTGCGGTAAACACACTGCTTGGCAACAGCAGAGATGTGCTCGCAGAACCATGGCTTATCACAAGATGTTTCAGGCCCCTGGCCGAGAAGAATCTGTAATTTTTCACCCACCCTACTTCCTTATCCTGAACCCTATTTAAAGCTGATTCTGCTTAGTAAAGTTGGTCCTTGACAAGCACCTGTTTGCTTGGACTCCTTTCTCTTTCTCGCCCATCTTTTCACAGGTTTGGATTCTCTTTTAACCCTCGAATAACCTTAGCTCCGCTGGCTGGAGCACTCCAGAATTCAGTGTGCATCTCACTGCCATGGTGTCTGTAGTCTAGTTGCCAGTTCCGATCAGTTGCTGTGGAATGGTGCCTCTAGACCCGTGTATGTACAGACTTAACAGCAATATGAATTCTTCATTCAGTCTTACAAGTATCCCTCAGCTGTCTTTTGCAGCAGTAGCAAATTCCAGGAGCATGCACCATAGAGAGATGACACCTTGCCACACAAGAGTCTATCACATTGCTGCTAGCTGAAAGGACTTGACAAGCTAATTGCCGTCCCCCCCACCCCTTAATTACCTCCTCCTCCCCGGGCTCTGAAGCAGGGTCTAAGCTGTTGTGTTAGCAACAGTCCCGTGTGGAACTCTTCTATAGCGCCTTGGCTTATTCTCTCTCTGTCTGCAGGATGCAGGGCTGGAAAATGCAGGGAAGCAGTTTCTTGGGATGGGAAGAGTCCGAGGCTCGAGGAGAGACGTGCGGTATACAGCTTGTAGAGCGTGGTACCGTGGTAACAGCCCTGACATTGCTTGGGGTACAAAGGCCGCTGATAATCCAATACTGGAGGGTCCAGCGAGGCTGGAAGATTGCCAAGAGTTTGAGGCCAGTCTGTGCTGCCTAACAAACATCACACCAGCCAGTGCTGCATAGACACCCTCTCTA
Source organism: Psammomys obesus (assembly GCF_907164565.1). Taxonomy (NCBI): domain Eukaryota; kingdom Metazoa; phylum Chordata; class Mammalia; order Rodentia; family Muridae; genus Psammomys; species Psammomys obesus. The sequence goes on along the minus strand of NW_026595981.1, from coordinate 13,443,911 downwards.
AACTATGTAGCTAGCGAGCTGGTGAGATGGCTCGGCAGGGAAATGTTCTTGTTTCGAGCCTGGAAACCTGAGCTTGATCCAGAACCCACGTGATGGAGGGAGCAAAAAAAGGACTCCTGCCACTCCTTCTCTGACCTCCACACGTGTGCTCCCTCATCCCCAATAATAAATTAAAGCAATAAATTTTAAGTAGATAATTATCTGTTGTGTTTGTTATGTATATCTGAAGCTTGAGGGTCCTTCCTGTTTGCCAAGGTTAAGGTTAAGGGCAGTGGCACTTTGGAGCCAGGCATGTCCAACATTTAAAAAAAAAAAAACTGTTATTATTATTTAGTGTTTGTTTGTTTGTTTGTGTGTGTACATGCAATGTGCATGAGAGTGTGGGTGTCTGTGTAATACAGTGTTCCCATGTGGAGGTCAGAGGACAACTTTTGGGACTCTGTCCTCTCCTTCCAGTGTATGTTCCAGAGATCAAACTCAGGTCATTAGGACTTTGTTGCAAGCACTTTTACCTGCTAAGCCACCTCAACAACCCACGTCCAACCTTTTGACATTCCAACACAATGTCATCATCTACAAAGCCTGTGTTCCAAATGCTCAGCCAGGTTACAAAGAGGAAAAAAAAAAATTCCATCATGTTTTGGATACCTTTATAATTTGAGGTTGGTTTGTATTCATAGCTGCGTTGAGCCACAGGTTGGACACACTATAAATTGTCTCGGGAGCTGGTGAGAGATCTCTGGAGAGTTAGAGCCCTGACAGGGTGGAGTCAGGGAAAGGAGGTGGGATGTAGAGAGCAGAGTCAAGACCCCATGTGTAATTCTGTGCCGACCCCCTTTTTAAGATGTGCCCATCCCCTTTTTAAGATGTCCCTCAGCTTAGAAAATTTGTTGGAAAAACATAAGGCGGGTTCTAGGACCAAGTGCAATAGGTTCAAGGTGTGTGTGAGGCAGGGCCCCCTTCTGGTTCTGCCTCAGAGCAACGACTAGAACCAAAGGCCCATGACTTACAAGCACAGGGCCCTGGGCCAGCCTCAGACTAAAGTTTCCTAATGGCCAGCCACGTTCACATAAGTCACAATAAACTGGAAAAGTGATTTTAGGGCCAGCAAGATGGCTGAGTGAGTAGACATGCTTATTGCCCCAAGATGCAAGCCTAAGGACCTGAGGTCAGGAACACACATAAGGTAAAGGAGAGATCCAATCCCACAGCTGACTTCCACACGTCCACCATGCACCACGGCATGGTCACTCCTACCGCTACTAACACGTACACAGTATTGATAAGTAAATATGTTCTTAAAGGTGATTTTAATACTGTGTTTTAGTCAGGTATTGTGACGTGTAATCTCATACGAAGAAAGCAGAGAAAGGCAGATCTCTGTGAGTTCCAGGCCAGCCTGGTCTACATACTAAGCTCTAGGCCAGTCAAGGCTACATAGTGAGACCCTGTCTCAAAAGACCATAAAGAAAAGAAATAAGGACCTTCTTTGATTCAACTCTATGTATCTTGCTGCAGTTGTCGAATAGCTACAAAAGAACTAGTGGCTACCATAGCATGCCTCACAGCTCTCGACCACCTCAATCTCCACCTTCAAATATGCACAGGCTAGAGAGCTGTATTGGTTTCCTTTTGCTGCTGTAGCAAATCAGCCCAAAGTTCGTGCCATAAAACAACATTGATTCAGAATTGGGCAGATGTCTCAGAAAAGCACTTGCCTCACAAGCATGAAGGTCTGAGTTAAGGCCCCAGAACCCACATGAAAATGCCAAGGAGGTAGCATACACTTCTAATCCCAGTATTGGGGAAGAGAAGACAGCAAGGTCCCTGGAGCTCGCTAGCCAGCTTTGTTGGTGCACTCCAGGACATTGTCTCAAAGAAGATGGATGAAGACACCTGAAGTTGTTCTCTGACCTCTACACACACACACACACACACGCCCACGGACACCAAAATAAGAGCAAAGGAGGAGCTCAAACCCCATAAGAAAACTAGAGGAAGCTGAAAATGCCATGTCTTATATCATTCATCACTTTGCTATAGCTGGAACCCGATGCCTGACAAGAGCAGATTACAAGAGGTCATTTTATTTTGGTGCAGCCTACCATGGCAAGGTAGGCAATGTGGAGCAGAGAAGTTCATGCCATAGCCAGCAGGAAGTGGGGAAAGCCACTCCATTCACCTTCTCCTTTCCCTTCTTCGCTTCCACCTGGGTCCCCAGCCCCTGACACAATGCCACCCCCATTCACATCTGCCCTTCCTAGGTAGTCCTCTCTGGAAACACCCCCACATACACACCTACAGGTGCCCCTCACTAATCTCCTAGGTGATTCTAAATCCAGCCAGTTGACAATGAAGACTCACTGTCATGGGTGTGTGGAGGAAGAGCCTGGCCCAGAGTCATCTGAGCCATCAGGCTGTTTTCCCCCACCCTCCCTGCTGTTGGGAAACCAGTCACAGTTCTGAATTCTAGACAGCTTTTTCAGCAGAGATCATCTCTAAGGCAGGTTTTCAGACCCCCTCCCACTATCCTTTACGTGTGAGATCACAGAACACAGCCTGGGGCTAAACTCTCTCATGGTGTGCTTAGTGGTAAAGAGCGGATCATTTAACCATTAAAATGAAATAGTGATAAATCAAGGGGAATGGCTCATATCTGTAATCCCAGCACTTGGAAGTCTGAGGCCAAAGGATTACGGCAAACTTCGAGGAAGAGTACCAGGCTAGCCAAGGCTAACAGCAACACTGTTTCTGCTTTCCCTCCCCGAAAAGAGAGAGGTTTGAAAAGCCAGCAAGACAGCTTAGCACATTAGAGTGTTTGCCTTGCAATCTTGGCAATCTGAATCGGATCACCTGAACCCACCTGAGGTGGATGGAGAGAGCCAACTGCACAGAGTTATGCACTGACTCCCACCTCCCAACATCATGCACACACAATAACAACAAAATAGTGTTTAAGGGAAAAGTAGAGCTAGGGTTGTCAGGCATGGCGGGTTAAGCCTGAAATAACATCTCTGAGGAGGTGAAGCCAGGAGGATCAGAAGTTCAAGGACATTCTTGGCAAGTTTGAGACCAACTTGGGATATATAAGATACTGTCTAAACACACACACACACACACACACACACACACACAGATTACACAGATTAATAGCAACAATAATAAGTAAATAAACCAAACCAAAAAGATAATGCATTCTCTTGTAGTAATCCTAGTAAAATCAGACAGCACCTCTGACCAAAAGACTGAGCGTTGAACAAGCAAAAATTACATATTCTAACAAAAAAGTTTATAAAATCAACAATCACCTAGAACAATAAAAGTCTGCTGGTCCAACGTCCATAAAACAGGCTTAAATGTGCTGTAAACCATGATCGCACAGAGAGCCCAGTGAACTGCGGAGCACAGAAAAGCCTCATTGGGTTGTACATTGGAGTTAAAGCCTAATTTGATGGCAATAATGTGACCAATAATAATCTTGCCCGACTTGTTAAGAGTTTAGCATGGCTCACAGGAGATGGCTTAATGATCCAGGGCTACCTCACTGGTACCTTTATTACCATCTCTCTCTCTTTTCAGACAGGGTTTCTCTGTGTAACTCTGGCTGTCCTTGAACTCACTCTGTAGACCAAACTGCCCTCAAACTCACAGAGATCTATGTGCCTCTACCTCCCCGAGTGCTGGGATTACAGGTGTGCACCACCACTGCCCGGGGCCCTTTATTATCTCTTAATATGTGCCCTTGGAGCAAGCTAGAGATGTCTGAAAATGCCACGGTCATCTTAAAGAACCTGGCCAAGAGCCCTGACACACAGGGCACTTGACATGCCCTCTGCTGTGGGAAGTGTGCCCCGGGAAGATAGCCCATAGTGTGGGTGCTGCCGGCTTATCTGGTTTGGCAGGCAAAGCTCAGAATCCAAAGGAGAAGGTTAAGTGGTGATGATTAATTCATTGTTTAGTAAAAAGCAGGCATGAGACACATGTGGTGTCATGAGTCCATGGGGAGTGGGGCAGATCAGCTATCAACACCCAGGGCGGAGCTGACTGGCACAGTCACCATTCAGAATACCTTTGGATGAGCATGGGGGCACACACCTTTAGTCCCAAACACTCAGGAGACAGAGGCAGGCGGATGTCTGTGAGTTACAGGCCAGCCCATGTGGGTTACACAGAGGCACCTAACATGCTGTTTGAAAAAAACTGTAAAACCTTCTGAAGGGCTGGGGAGATGGTTCAGCGGGGTAAAGTGCTTTCTTTGAGAGCGTGAGGACCTGAAGGGTTCAGATTCCTAGCTAGCACCCACATAAAAGCTGGGTGTCAGCACATGTCTGTAACCCTAGTCCTGGAGAATCGGAGACGAGAGAACCTGGTGACCTCTAGGTTCAGTGAGAGATGGCTGTCTCAAAAATGAATGAATGAATGAATGAATGAATGAGGCAAAGAATGACTGAGGAAGACTCCAGAAGCATGCCAAGTGCATATGCCACACGCATCGACTCCTCCCTCCCACACAAACAGAACATTTCTGAGTGATGCCAAAGGGCTAAGACATGCAGCCATTTGTCACGGAAGTACTACGCACTGTCTGAACCACACCAGAGCCATTTGTAATTCTGCCAAGCAAGACAAGCATTGGGAGCCCCTAAGTCCGTTGCAACTTGTAAGTGAGTGATCAGTATTCCATCTAAGTGTGACTGTGGGTCTTTGTTCGTAACTGGCAATGCAGATACTTTCCTTTGTAATGAGGTAGGAGAGTAGCCGAAAGCATCTGACATCTAGTCTAATGACATGAGTTCGATTCCCCAGTACCCACAGAGTGAAAAGAGAAAACCAACCCCTGTAAGTTGTCCTCTGACCCTCCCCCAAATACACAAAGTAAACAAAATGTAATGAAAGTAAGATATGGAAAGAACACTGGGGGTTAAAAGTTTGAGGGGAGGGGAGCCAGGCACAGTGGCACACACCTTTAATTGCAGCACTAGGGAGGCAGAGGCAGGCGGATCTCTGGAAGTTCGAGGCCAGCCTGGTCTACAAATGGAGTCCAGGACAGCCAAGGCTACACAGAGAAACCCTGTCTCAAAAAAAACAAAACAAAAAGTTTGAAGGAGAATGGGAATGGGGGCAATGCAGGTAAGGAGGGAGTAGAGGTTAAGGTGAAAATGGATGAAGAGGCCTTAGGAACACTGCTTTGTAAGCTAATCAGAAAATGTAATTTTTCTTTTCTCTTTTTTCTTTTTTTTTAAGAAAGGAATTTGATGTTAGGAATGGTGGTACATACCTTTAATCTCAGCACTTGGGAGGTGAATCTCTGTGAGTTCTAGGCCAGCCAGGTCTACAGAGTGAATTCCAGGCTGGCCAGCCCTACAAGGGGGAGACCCTGTCTTTAAAACAAAACAAAACAAAACACAGGTGGACAGTGGTGACTCACGCCTTTAATCTCAGCACTTGGGAGGCAGGTCTCTGAGTTTGAGGCCAGGTTGGTCTACAGAGTGAGTTCAGGAAAAGCCAGTTACACAGAGAAATCCTGTCTTGAAAAACCAGGAGGACCCTGGGGAGGATGATCAATCCTCATTCAGAAAGGCAAATGGGATGGACATCGGAAGAGGGAGAAAACAGGGAACAGGACAGGAGCCTTCCACAGAGGGCCTCTGAAAGACTCCACCCGGCAGGGTATCAAAGCAGATGCTAAGAGTCATAGCCAAACTTTGGGCAGAGTGCAGGGAATAGTATGAAAGAAGGGGAAGATAGAAAGACCTGGAGGGAACAGGAGTTCCACAAGGAGAGCAACAGAACTAAAGGCCACAGGGGTCTTTTCTGAGACTGATACTCCAATCAAGGACTATGCATGGAGATAAGCTAGAACCCTGCACAGATGTAGCCCATGGCAGCTCAGTCTCCAAGTGGGTTTCCTAGTATAGGGAAAAGGGGCTGTCTCTGACATGAACTCAGTGGCTGGCTCTTTGACCACCTCCCCCTGATCAGGGAGCAACCTTACCAAACCACAGAGAAAGACAATGCAGCCAATCCTGATGAGACCTGATAGGCTAGGGTCAGAAGAAAGGGGAGGAGGACCTCCCTTATCAGTGGACTTGGGGAGGGGCATGGGAGGAGATGAGGGAGGGAGTGTGGGGTTGGGAGGGGACAAGAGAGGGGGCTACAGCTGGGATACAAAGTGAATAAACTGTAATTAACAAAAAAATAAATATTTTTTTTTAAAGAAAATTAAGTTAAAAAAAAAAAAAAGAAAGAAAAACCAAACAACAGACTGGAGAGATGGCTCAGCTATTAAAGGCTAGGTTCACAACCATAAATATAAGAAAAATCAAACAACAAAAATGAAAACAAAAACAAAACCACGAAACAACAACAAAATGAATTTGACCTCCACGTTCTTGACCAACAATACATAGGAACATATCACATACCCAACGCCGAACTTTCCGTCAACTAACTACTATCTTCTGGAAGAAGCATTGTCTACCCATGTAGGGTAGTACACCCTTCAAGGTGCCGTTGTGCTTGACTGCTCACCGTAACTGTACAGCAAGACTTTATTGCTACCACATACTTTGGTTTCAAGATGAAGAAATCAAAGTGGAATTGACTGAGAAACTTGTTTCTTGCTAGCTAGCTTTCATAGTGCCAGAAGGTTCACACAGGGCACTGGAGTAGAAGAACCATGAATGGTTTTGTGTGGTAGTAGAGCCTTCATTAGACAATACTAATCTGTAGACAAGATGTGCTCACTGGGGTAGTAATGGCATGAAGGTGATGGGGGGGATGGTAATCAACCACTTTCTGATTGCATTTGAGGCCTGCTACACAGGAATGAATTCAGGCTTGCTGGTCAAATCTGGTCAAACCCCGTGGTTCAGGAAAACATAGACCACAGGTGAAGACTTATTGTTGTTTTACTAAATGGACATGGTGTCGAAAACTGTCATCTGAATACACTTATGTTTAAACCCATAGATTAATGCTGTTCTCAGTCTTGGTCAGAACTCTCACAGCGGGCAGTGGTTAATGCAGAGACCCATAACTAACTAGAGTGCCGAGAATGAAGAAGCGTGAACGCTCTGGCTTAAGTGCCTTCATGTCAGCCTTCATAGCGCTTAAGGAACATCACAGAAAAGGTGGTAGAAAGAGCCCAAAGATGAGGAGAAGCAGTGAGAAATGCTGTCTCCTGGACATGGCATGGCCATTGCGCTCATGAACTAACAGCAGCTATGATGGCCTGCACGAGATCTTCACAAAGATCAAGCCAGTCAACGTTCCAGCACGAATGGGGGAGGTCCTCATGAGACCCCGGCCCCAGCTGAAGAATTATTGGCAATTGCTGGCTCCTGGAGAGAGGTAGTCATTTTTCTTTCTATGTTTAGTTTTGGTTTTTCTTGACAGGATTTCTCTCTGCCGTCCTGGCTGTCCTGAAACTTGCTCTCTAGACCAGGCTGGCCAAGAGATTTGCCTGCTTCTGCCTCCCAAGTGCTGAAATTAAAGGTGTGTGCCTCCAGTAGGGGGTAGTCATTTTTTTAATTTTTGTATTTTTTGGCAGTTGGTAGGTAGCCCATGCTCAGGTGATAACCCCCTACCCATGCACTCGGAGGCCTCACTAATTGGATTCAGGGGGTCAGAAAAGAAATGAAGGTGGGAAGAAGATGTGTTAGGAGTCTGGAAGGAGCAAGAGAGACAGACAGACAGACAGAGCAATTTTTATTTATTCTTTGTTATTTTTATATATTCAGGTGTCTTGATCATATCCACCCAAACTATCCTCTCTTGCTCCGTGTAAGAAATATGAGGGCTGAGGGGTACAACTCAGTGGTAGGGCACTTGTCTTGCATGCAGAAGGCCCTGGCTCCCATTCTCAGCGCTGAGAAGATAAATACATATAACAATAATACTAATACTGTTTTTTGGTGGGTGTGTATGTGTGTGTTATCTTTCTTTTCTTCCTTCTTTTCTTTCTTTCTTTCTTTCTTTCTTTCCTTCTTTCTTTGAAAAAGAAAGACAGCTGTTGACCTGGATATTAAACTGAACGGAAGTTCATTAAGAAAATGAAATATAGGGCTGGAGTGATGGCTCAGAGGTTAAGAGCACTGGCTGTTCTTCCAAAAGGTCCTGAGTTCAATTCCCAGCAACCACATGGTGGCTCACAACCATCTATAGTGAGATCTGATGTACAGGCAGAATGTTGTATAAATAATAAATAAATCTTTAAAAAAAACCTTTAAAAAAAAAAGGATTTGGGCAGGTGAAAGGGAAAAATGAAATGTAACTGAATGTCAAATTTAGCTGTGCTGGGCTTGGAAAAGCAACAATTCTGCTTGTAGTGTATATGAGAAGGTAGGTGTGGGGCAGGGATGCTGGCTAGAGAGATTACTCAGTGGTTAGAGGAACGTGCTGGTCTTGTAGAGGGCCCAGGTTCAAATCCCAGAACCCATCTGGCTGTTCACAGCCACTTGCAACTCTAGTTCCAGGGGCTCTAATGCCCTCTTTTGGACTCTGAGGGCACCTGCACTCATGTGGTATACACACATACATGCAAGCAAAACATACACATTAAGAAAAAAAAATATTGGGGGCTAAACTGATAGCTCATGAGTTAAGAGCACTGGTTGCTTTTTCAAAGTACCCAGGTTTGATTTCCAGCACCCATGTGGCAGCTCACAGCCATCTGTATCTCCAGTCCTAAGGGATCTGATGCCCTCTTCTGGCCTCTGTGGGCACTGCATGTACATGCTGAACGTACGTACATACATACATACATACACGTAGGCAAAATGCCCATACAAAGAGAATAATGAAAATATTCTTTAAAATATCTTTAAGAGAAAAGATAGGTGGGAAGAGAGGTGAGAGGGAAGGGGGGGGGAAGATGTCTGAACATTGCACAGATGTCTGAGGAAAGCTGCATTTCAGTGAAGAAGGAAAGGGAGTAAGCCTTGTGGAGGTGACTCACAAGAAGCATATGACCTGTTGATTCCGGAGAACAAGAGCCAGCTGTGCAAACAGCTTAGAGGGTGGGCACAGCTTGGAGAAGGGTTGCTCAATCTTGTCATGTGTTTGTTTGTTTTCATGGAAAGGGAGCTTGTAGGGGCTGAGGTTTGTGGCAGAGCCATGGGTGGCTGCTGGATGGAGTTAAAGAGAGAGGCCGGATTTGGGCAGGTGAAAGGGAAAAGGCTGGTGGGGAGGGACAAAATAAGGCAAGCCCTTGGAAGAGCTGAAGGGATGCTCAACGGATCGTTCCAGGACCTTCAGCTTAAGAATGAGGCTGGAGCCAGCTAACAGAACATCAAAGATGACCCCACAGCAAACGAGCTTCCTGCGCTGTTGCCAGAGCATCAGGTTTTGAACAGATCTCTGGGTCTGTTTTGTCTCGACGTATACGGGTGTTTTACCTGCCTGTTCGTGCACTACGTGTGTTCCTGGTGCCTGAGAAGGCCCAAAGAGGTCATCAGATCTCATGGAACTAGAGTTACAGATGGTTGTGAGTTGCCATATGGGTACTGGGAATCAAACCTGAGTCCTCTGGAAGAGCAGCCACTGAACCATCTCTCTCACTTTTTTTTTTTTTTTTTTTTTTTTTTTTTTGAGACAGGGTCTCATATATCCTAGGCTGGCCTCAAACTTTTTATATAGACAAGGATGATTTGAACTTCCAGCCTGTACCTTCCAGGTGCTAGGATTATAGCATGCCTGGTTTTATGTACTGCTGTTTGGGATCAAATCCACCACTTCCGGCATGCTAGCCAATCACTCCAGCAACTGAGCTCCAGCTCCAGCCATCGTCCTGGAGACTATGTATCCCAGGCTGGCCTATTACCATCTTCCTGACTCAGCCACCCAAGCGCTGGGATGACAGGCATGGATTGCCATCAAGTCTGGCTTGGGCTAAATATCCTTAATGATTCTTTTTTGAAAAGAGTCCTAAACCAAGTGGCAGGGCTAAGGCTACAGGTCTGGGAGAAGATGAAGAGGTTTCACAGATGGGAAAAATAAGGGGGGGGGTGGTGGGAGGGATGGGTCACGGCGGAGGATGGCATTCAGGAAGGTGGGGGGCAATTCTCTAAGGCAGAGGGTCCCCACCTTCTCGTGCTGTGACCCGTTAGTACACTGTCTCATGTTGTGGTGACCCCAAGCCAGAAAATTATTTTTGTTGCTACTTCATGACTGTAATTTTGCTACTGTTATGAATAGAAATGCAAATATCTGTGTTTTCTGATGGTATGAGGGTACCCTTGTAAAGAGTCATTTGACACTTCCCCCCCCCCCCATGGGTCATGACCCACAGGTTGAGAACCACTGCTTTAATGCAAAGGCTTTGTGGGTCCAATTGCTGTAGGACCCCTGAGCAGAACAAGCCTAAAGTCTGGTCCTCTTTGACTGAAAAATCTTCAAATCATGTCTTCAGGGATGGCTGCTTGGCAAAAGATGAGGACAGTTTCTACCCTGAGTTGTAGAAGGTAGAGTCTCCACTTTTCAGAATCTTATCTCATTTTGTAGCTGTATACTATGTGAAACTTTCTCACCAGTTGTTGAGAGACTTCCTTTTTCTTTCTTTCTTTGAGACAGGGCCTCACTGTGTATCCTGGCTGTCCAGGAACTGGCTATCCTGGAACTCACGTAGATCACTGGCCTCAAACTCAAGAGATCTACCTCCTTCTGCCCTGAGTGCTGGGATTAAAGAGATGTACCACCACTACTGGCCTAAGAGTACTGCTGTCAGCCTTCTGAGGCATCGTGAAAATTGTAGATTTGAGGCGTTTGACCTACGTGAAACCCCATCTCAAACCCCAAAACTGATTAATTAACCCTGGAATTTTCTTAAAGTATCTACTATCAACTTCTGATCCTTCAGCCTCTACCTCCCAACTGCTAGGATTCCAGGCACGGACCATCAAGCTTGAGGACCTTTGCCTACCTCTGTTTCTGCTCTTACCTCTCTCCCCCCCATCCCTTTCTTTTCTTTTCTTTCCTTTTCCCCTTTCTTTCTTCTATTTATTTATTTATTTATTTATTTATTTATTTATTTATTTATTTATTTTTTTTGAGCGCTGAGGGTTGAACTTACAGCCATGTGCTGGGCAGTCTACCACCGAGCTATGTCCCCAGCCAAAATCTGTTAGTCTTTAATGGCTCCCGGCATCACAAGACATCCCTAAATATGTGCCAGCGCTTTACTGAGCTAAGGCCCTAATCCGATATGGACAAATTTTATGTATAAATTAAATTCCTTCATTCCAAAAGAAAGTGAAAATGTGCATCTTAACTCCTGTCATTGTCCCATGCTCGTGTCCCTCAGGAAAGAGTCACAGCGGGGAGACAGGTTCATAATCCCATCAGTACTGTCTGACTAAGATGGAAATGAGATTTTTGCTGAGCCAGGTTGTTGTTTCCGTACGTGGTGCAGGCCCACACTCGTCTGGGAAGCTGTCCTTCCCGTGTCTGCCGTATATAATATATATTATAAATGCCTGCAAATTAGTCGGAACAGAGCTGGGGAGGAGCTTCAAAGCCTCGTGAGCAGGCCCAGGTTCGACTGGGGGCGGAGTTCCGATTATGTACGTTCTCCTTGCATTGCAATTTCTGAGCAGAGCTTATTCACCCCGGAGATTATCTGCGGGGATTAACGCTGAGAGTCTCCCTCAGTGGGTGTCACTCCGTGCTGCATCTGACTTGTGTGTGGAGCTTGGAACAAATATAGGGTTGTCTCACCCAGAAACTTCTGAGTTCTCCGACCGAGAAAGCTCAGACCGGTGGTTCTACAGCGCTGCAGGCCACTCTGCCGGCACTGATCCTCTCCCTCATCCTTTCTCCTCCCCTCCCCAACCTCCCCAGGGTCTCCTGTAACACCCAAGAGCGACCTTGAAATCCTTATCATCCGCCTCTATCTCCCAAGAGCCTGGATCACAGGTGTGCTCTGCCACGCCCAGTGTACCGGGATGCTGCCTGCATTCTGTTCTAGGTGAGCACTGAGATGGACCCCGCTGGTTTGTTTTTGTTTTTCTTAGACAGGGTTTCTCCTGTGTAGCCCCTGTCCTGGAACTCACTCTGCAGACCAGGCTGGCCTCCAACTCACAGAGATCCACCTGCCTCTGCCTTCCAAGTACTGGAATCAAAGGTGTGTACCACCTCAACCTGGCTTGCTTTAAAAAAAAAAAAATAATAAGTAAAGCCATTTTCTTTTTTTCTTCCCCATTTCTCTATGCTGGGGATCACAGCAGAGCTTTGCATAGGTCAGACAATCACTGAGCTGCATGCCAGCAACACTAAACCATCTTCAATATGTCCTTTTTTTTTTTTTATGACTTCGGTTTAAAATTAACAATCCAAACCAACCGTACTAGTACAAACATATTATTTCTGTGGCTCTGGTCCTTGATCATGTGTAGAGACTTTTAAAATTTGACATTTAGCACTTTTACCCTTAAGGAATTTTTCAGGCAACCATCCAGTGACAGCAATCGCCTAATATTCAGGGTGGTATTTACGAATACCGCAATTCAGGTAACCGTGCCCCTACTGGTGGGCCTTTAAGCTGTGCCTTTATTTTTTTGCTGTAGAGAAAAATGGCAACAAGAGGTTCAACATGTTTGGATTTGGCTTTTCTTTCAAGTCAGTTCCTTTGGGCAATTCTGTGGGAATCTGGTCATTGGGTCAAAGGATAGAAACGTGTTTTTTTTTTTTTTTTTTTTTTTATGACTCTTGTTAATGATTACTAAATTGTTTCCCCAAAGATTGAATAGATCTGTAGAGCACCAGCTCTCTGGCTTAATCCCTGAGGTTTCAAGCACGGTTGGCCAGGACTATAGATCTATTCCACTTTCTCACGACAGATGGAAGACATGGCTTCATTTAGTAACTCACCACTCAGGTTACCTTACCAAGAAGGCAAGGAACCTAATCATGATGGAGCTAATAGTGAAACTGCCAGGCTCACTCAGGGACCAGCTCCAATACTGTCCTTGCATCCTCCCCTCTCTATTTCTCAAAGAACCCTGGGAAGTTAGAGCTTTTGAGAAAAGTGTTAATGGAGAAGGAGAGAAAGGAAGCATGAGAATCAAAGTGTATCATGGCCCACATACTGGGGCACTCTGGGTTCTGGGGTTGCTAAATTCAGGCTACAGGCTTGCATGGCCAGTAAGTACTTTTAGCCATTGAACCATCTTGCTAGCCCACGAGAGCTTACTCGTTCTCACAGGTGAGAAAAGGAGGGAGAGAAAGACCTAGTAACTTCCTCAAAGGTCACACAGCAAAGTGGTACTGAACTCTGTCACCCAAGGAATTGAATTTCCTACCATTGATTTCTGAAGTAGTCAGATACTTCCAAAGTCATAACTACATTGGCTGAAAACAAAATGTAACAGACTTGGTAGGCTAGAAGTGACCACTGCTCTTTGGCTACTCCCATTAAGTGGTAGAGTCAACCTTGGCTCAGGGAGTAAAAATGCTTGCTGTAGAAGCATGAACACCTGGATGCAGCTCCTAGCATCCCTCAGGACCGAGTATACACTCAGGGCAGAGACAGGGAGACTGCTGGGGCTGCTGGCTACTAGCCCGGTCCCAGGTTCAAAAAGACACTCTGTCTCAATAGAATAAAGTGGAGGACAACCAATAGCTTCTGCATGTGTTGTGCTCGAATCAAGATACCCCAGGAGCTGAGTCTGTTGCAAACCACATGAGGATCTTTTTATTACAAACTACAAGCTGCAGCTTGGGCCCACCCCCACCACCCCCCACCGCCGAAGCAGTGAGAGCTGAGAGCCTCGTGCTCAAGTTAGTTGGGTCATTTAAAGATCTCAGTATCTCTTTAGATACCCTGGTGGGTAGTCTTTCAGAGGTCCTCTGTGGAAGGCTCCTGTCCTGTTCCTTTTTCCTGTCTTCTCCTACTTCCGATATCTATCCTTTTTGCCTTTCTGAATGAGGATTAAAGCATCTTCCCTAGGGTCCTCCTTTGTTGTTTAGCTTCTTTAGGACTATAGATTTTATTATGTATATTATATGGCTAATATCCACTTATGAGTATATGCCATATGAAAACAGCCTCTACTTTGCACGTAAACTGCTCATTTTCTTCCATGCACTTTTAAAAATTGGCTGTTGGAGAAAAAGTCTTGTAACAGGGTACAGTTGGTCTCAAACTCAAGGTACTCTTCCAACTCTGCCCTCCTGAATGGATAGGATTACAGACCAAATGGATGTCTGGGTCCAACATGCACTTATCTATTTTTGTATGTTTTGTGTGGTATGTGCGTGTGTGTGTGTGTGTGTGTGTGTGTGTGTGTGTGTGTGTGTGTGTAGGCAGGAGTAGGAATTTGGGTGTTTTCTCTACCAATCTCCACAATATTGACACAAGGTCTTTCACTGAATCAGAGGGTTATTTGTTTGTTTGTTTTTTGAGACAGGATTTCTCTGTGTAGCCTTGGCTGTCTTGGAACTCCCTTTGTAGACCAGGCTGGCCTCGAACTCAGAGATCTGCCTGCCTCAGGCTGTTGAGTTCTAGGATTAAAGGCGTGCATCACCAAATCACTACTACCCGCTGCTGCCCCTTGAACTTTTTGTTTGTTTGAGACAGGGTTTCTCTGTATAGCCTTGGCTGTCCTGGAACTCCCTTTGTAGGCCAGGTTGGCCTCAACTCAGAGATCTGCCTGTCTCTGCCTCCCGAGTGCTGGTAGTAAAGGCATGTGCCACTACGCCAGGCTGACCTTGAATTTCTTTCTTTCTTCCTCTCCTTTCCCCCTCCCGCCCCCAAAGAGACAGGGTTTCTCTGTGTAGCCTTGGATATCCTAGACTCATTCTGTAGACCAGGCTGGCCTGGAACTAACTCACTGGCATCACATTTCCTTTGATGACCTGGCCTCCAGGGGCTCAGGAGAGGAAGGTACTGCATTAATTTAGGAAGGCTACAGTAGCTGAGTTCGGTATAACTGAAACGTAACTGTCTCATACTTCTGGAGCAAAGTCTAAAATCAGTGTATGTCCTGATGGCTGTAGAGGAATGGTTCCTGGTCTTTTCCCAGACTTTGATGATTTGCTGGCAGTCTTTGGCATTCCCCTGCCCCACCTTTTACTTCTTTCTAATGTTGGAGCTTTAAGTCAAGGGGCTTATGTATGCTAGGCAAGTGCTCTATCAGCAAGCTAATTCCCAGCCCTCTTTGGCACTCCATTCTCACATCGTATTCTGACTCATTGACTTCCTGACTCTACTCATTAGATCATCAGTCACACCAAGTGGATTGAATTAGGGTTTCTTCTTATACCCTGTGGGTGCAAACCCCTGCGAGTTATATATCAGATATTCTGCATATCAGGTATTCATATCAGGATTCACAACAGAAGCAAAATTACAGTTATGAAGTAGCAACAAAAATAATTTTATGGTTGGGGGAGGTCATCACAACGTTATGAACTGTATTAAAGGGCTGGAGCATTAGGAAGGTTGAGAACCACTGTCTTTTTTTTTTTTTTTTTTCTTTAGTTTTACGAGTCAGGGTTTTTCTGTGTAGCCTTGGCTGTCTGGACTCAACTTTGTAGACCAGGCTGGCTTCAAACTCACAGAGATGCACCCCCTCTGCCTCCCAGGGTGCTGGGACTCCAGGTGTGTGCCACCACTGTTTTATAAGAACCTTAATCCTATTAGAATCGAGTGCGACTTCCACTTTGCACCGCCCTCTGTTGGAGCAGAGGTGTGACCTCCACTCAGCACCTGAAACAGCCGGAAAATCAGGCCTCATTTGAAGGCACAGGGGTTTAGGACTTTAATGTATTTTTTTTAACCCCCCATAACATGCATTTCTGTGTGTAAAACTGGTCCCTGAGGCCCTGCAGGTAAGCCAGTCCATTAGTTAATGAGTTCTGAGTCAGAAAGCTTGGGTTGAAATCTTGACTTTGTTGCTGTGTGTGACTAAGGCATATGAAACAGGAACACATTATAATAACAGTTCTTGAGGTTGGAGGATTAGGACAAAGACCTTTGCTCCACGCTGGGGATTAAGTGTTGGGGAGTACCAGTTACTCCTGTGCAGTGAATAGTTGTTCCCAGCTCCTCTCATTGAGTTCTCTAGGAGCATTCCCTGCAGACACACAGGCCTGGGGCATAAGGAAGTGCATCTTCTTTGTAAGGGAATTAAGGTAGGGTGGAGAGCGGGAGGAGCTCTTTTAATGTATACACATAAGAGAGCTCACATTTACCGTCCTTTGGAATTTTTCTTTTCTTTTTTTCAGACTCTTCCAACAGAAATGGGAAGACATTTCTCAGAGATGTGTCCTGGAGATTGCAGAGACTGCTAAGAGAAGACTGAAGGAACTTCAGGAGGGGCTAGGATGTAGCTTAGTTGGTAGATTGCTGATCTACCACAGAAGAGGCCCTGGATTTGGTCCCCAGTGCAGGCTAGGTAAAACCAGGGCTGTCGTGCACATCTGTGACACCAGCGCTCCAGAGGTAGATACGTGAGGGGGAGGAAGAAAGAGGACAGCTCTCAGGATGTGGTTATTTTCTTCCACCTGGTGGGTCCTGGAACTCAAACTCAGGTCTTCCAGCTTGGCAGCAGGTGCCATCTTACCAGGCCCACACACCCACCTTTTAACATGGACGCTGGGGAACTGAACTCTCAGGCTTTCTGCCCATACAGCAAGTGCTTTAACTGCCTGTACCTTTAAGCTACCTCTCCAGCCCATCCCCCACTTTGGGACAGGTACACCTGTCAGTCACAGCAAGGAGAATCACAACTTCAAGGCCAGCCTGAGCTACCTATTAAGAACATCTCCAAAACAAAGCAAAAACAAAACATCCTCAAGCATGTGTGTATAAGTGTGTGTTTCCCTTTTTACACTTTTTTTTAAAATATATTTCTATTTTCTGCCCATTCTTTGGTTTCCAGACTTGCAGATCCAACTCAATTGCTATTTGCAAAACAACAGTACAAAGTTAATGGGTCTGGAAAAAAACAAAAACCCAAATGCTTGTCTACCAGCGCTTTCCCTTTTCTTGGTTCCCACAGTAGCTCAAACCAGAGGCATTTTCATTCCCTAACCACAACAACATGAATGAGTCTTGTCCCTCTCCTTCCAGCATCCCCGAGTCCCTAAGTGATGGATCATTAGTTCTGGCCGGCATCTAGTCTCAAATGAATTCATTACACAGAGAAACTCTGTCTCGGAAAAAAAAAAAAATTTTTTTTTAATTCATATTTGATCACCAGTGAAGATTTCCCCAAGTAATGGCTAGTTCTTAGTATGGTATCTTTTCTATAGTTTGTTTAAAAAAAAAAAAAAAAAAGTGCATTGAAAATGCCTGCAGTCCCAGTACTCAGGAAGGTAGAAGCAGGCGGATCTGTGAGTTTCAGACTAGCCCGGTCAATAAAACGAGTCCAGGACAGCCAAGGCTACGCAGAGAAACCGTCTTGAAACACAACAAACAAGAAAGTGCCATGTTGCCTTTGTAATGGCAACACTTGTGGAGGCAGGAGGATCAGGAGTTCAAGGTCAGCCTTGAACTTCCCAGTTTGAGGCCAGTGGAGGTTACCCGGAACACAGTTTCAGAATATCGAAATAAAGTAAGTAAGAAGCAGAAAGTGCCTAGGCTTTAAGGATCAGAGTGGGACTGGCTGGCAAGCGGAACCCTCGTCCCATCCAATCGCGTGAAGGTAGTTTATTTTCTCAAGTTGTTGGAGGCAGTGTCTCAAGGCGACCATTTCTTCGAAGGCAAACTTTCCCCAAACCCAAATCATTCAGAGGAGAGACACTCTGACAACACTAACGTTGCTAAAATGGGAAAAGCAACCTGCATTCGAGTGCTACAAGGCACTCATATTATCGATCAATGAATGGCCACCTATTATTTATACTCGCAATGCTATGGAATACTCTCCAGGTTACCGGGAAGCTAAATTCCTAGGCGAGGGGAACACTGAACCCCCACCAGCCTTTTCCAGGGGACGCACCGTTCCAAGGCAGGAACCTGGCTGACACTTGGGAAGAAGCAGAGCCCTGACGCGTGCCAAGCTTACTGTGCCCGGTACCCAGACACCTACCCCGGCCCGTGTGCGCAACGCTGGGCCAGCTCTTCTCGCGAGAGCACCGGCAGGGCGGGCCCGAGAGGCGCCGGGATGCCAGGGGTGCGCTCCAGACCGCGCCCCTCTTGGCGCTGCCGGGAGAGAGGCGCGCGCAAGCCGGGGAGGGAGCGGCCCGTGGCGCGCACGCGCAGGACGGCGAGCTGGTAAGGGGAGGGGGCATGCGGGGACCGGAGGGCGAGGGGCGGGGCCTTGCGTCGCGCCGTGGGCACGTCGTTGCGCGTCCTCAGTATTTAATGTCTCTGTGTTCGCCCGGCCTGGGCTAGCACGTGGGGGAGCGGCCGAAGCGGGGTGTAGCGCTGCGGGGCAGGGCCGCGGGGCTAGGTTGGGGCTGGGGGGCGGTGGCGGGAGGACTGTGTTACCTGGACGGTCGGCCGGGAGCAGGTAAGTGGCGGCTGGCGCGGGCATCCGCCTGCCGGGCCCGGAGGGAGAGCGAGTTGGGGTGATGGGGAAGCTGGGGTGCAGGTGCAGGGGGCGACGCGCGCGCCAGGAGCTCCCGGGACGGAGAGGCGTGTGCACGGCGCTCGCTGTCAAGCGGGCAGGTTTGTGCCTTAGTGACCAGCGCGCCCCCCCGCTCCTCCTCCCCGGTCGGGCTGTCTGCCCGCGGGCTGCTGCTGACAGCGTGCGCTGAGCTCGGGGCGCCGCTCTGAGCTGCTGCTCCCCCCCTTCCCATCCCCCGCACGTCACTGGCTTCGAGGATGGAGATGAAGGCTCAAGTCCCCGGGCGCCCCGGTGCTCCTCAACTTTCCCAGTGCTGGCTCACCCTTCTGGGTGGCGAACCCGACCATGTCCCACCCAAGGTCGTCCAGCCTCGCTAGCGTTTACTTTTCAAAGGTCGTGTGTACCCAGTTTGAGCGTTGGAGAGGAGGCAGCGGGGCGGTCTCTGCCCAGGACCCGGTGCCCAAGGCGGGAGAGGAGGTCTTTGGGGATCCTTTCCCTAGGTGAGGGATCAAAGTTGGAACTGGCCACTTTTGGAGCCTCTAACTTCTGGACTCGGTTGAGTTGCTCTAGGTTGGCTCGGCAGTGGTGGCAAACCCGGGCAGGTAGTCGAGGTTCCTGGAGTTCCGAGCCGAGAGCTATTGGAGCTGGGCTCTGCGGACGCAGTGGGGAGGGTGGGACGCAAGACAGGTCCCAAGCCAATCGGCAGTGGAGGGATTGTAAGAACAGTGAGGCTAGGGAGGTCGAGGGCTTCCGCGTCTCAAAGAGGATTAGAGTCAGTGGCCCCATAAGCGTGTCTCAAGCGGTGGAGGACCTCCATCTTCAGGTGCTTGCTGACTTCTGGCCTGGGGGTCGGGGGGTGGGGTGGGAATCCAGGGTCACGTGTCGTACTCCCCCTTCCTTCTCACCCCAGGTCATCGATCTGGAAGGACTTTGGGGGAAGTTTGCCGAAGTCATGGGTAGAAAGTAGGCCTCGGGACGCGTCAAGGGGCCGACATTCTGTTGTCAACTACTCCTGTGCCCTAGGTTATGGCTTTTCCTGTTTCCTTGCTGTGGGAAGGGAAGGTGCTGTTGGTGGTTTGGGGCTGTGCAGAAGAGACCTCTGGAAGCCCTGTGCATAACGGCATCTTTCTCCTCCGGGAAATACCTCGAGCGACCGGTACCATTCTACCCTTGGGCTGTGGTTAACGCAAACCCGGTGGACTTCGCTCCAGGTGCGAGGGGAGGCTTCTCAAACTCGGTAGGGTAGGGTGTAGGGCAATTTGTGAGCTTAAACTGCCGATCTTTCCCCTACTGAAATTGAGGCTGCTTGGGGTTTAAATTTAACTCCTGCAGTGAAGTCGGGGCTGCTGGATCCGAAGTCACCGTCTGTTGGTTTACCACCTTCCTCCGTGCCCAGGTATTGTAGTTACCATCCAGAAGCACTGTTCACAAAAAAAAAAAAAGCTGTTCCTTCTGGCAATCAAAAAGCCTCACATGCATGTTTAACTGCAAAAAAGTCTTTGCCAAATTAGTAACCGCGGGGTTTTGTTTTGTTTTAAGCTCTTAACTTTAGAAAGTGAAGCTTAAGAGTCTTAGGGCTGCCTACCCTTTTCTCTCTTAAAGGTACAAAGCCCCTATAAATTCTACGAAGGAGTTGCTCTCCTATCGGATTCTTCTCTTATTGTCATTTAAGTGGCTCACCTGAAGATTATTTAGGACTCAATCAGAGGTTGTATTTGGGGATCTTCTCCCCCCTCCTCGCCCCTTGGTGTTGAGCCTGTTTTGTAGGTTCTGAGTAATTCCTGGGTGTAGTATTGTGAAATTAAAAAAAAAAAAAAGGCCTTGGGTTAGAGGAGGCCCTTGTAGCCTATGGTTAGGCAAATCACTAAAGCTTCAGGCAGTCCACTAATTCAGTAGGCTGTGTTCTGTAGAGGGGGCCCATGGCTGTCCAACCCAGTGGGTGAGACCTGGTCCAGATCTAGTTTGTCTCTACATGGAGTTCCTTATGGGAGTCTCTCCCATCTCCCAGCTGTTTGCAGAAATTGCATTCACAGTTGGCTACTGCAGGGTGACAGTGGAGCTGCCTGCTTAGATGCTAAAAGCGATGTGTCGGGTTGCAGACCATCGATACTTCCAAGCAATCTGTCTTGCTACCTGGTAACCCAGATTATACTTGGACCTGTGCCCCAGGCTGGTCATAGGCATAGTTTGTGGAGGAAGGTAGTTTTAACTTCCAGTTTCCCCTCTCGCATCCTAAGTATAGATGGAGATCGTAGTTAAGACTTGGGACTGTGCCTGGTATATGGTAGGCATATACCATACCTAAGTATGGTATCTCTCACTCCCAAGGAATCCCTGTGTTTGACTCAGTCATCTGATTATTTCAGTATAAAAGCACTCCCTCCCCTACCTAGCCTCTGACCTAGTAACTTGGTTATAAGGAAAAGAAAGACAAATTGGTTTCTCCATGCTTGTCTTGATCACACTGGCATTTTAACGGCATCGGAGTTCATGTGCCTGGAGAGCTGCCCTATTTTCTGTGGTCACTCCTTCCTTCCTAATGCTCCTTGTGAATTTGCCATGCCCAGGCCTCTCTGCAGCTCGGTCTTTTCCTGTGTGGAGGAAGTTTGTGTCTGGCATTTGTTTCTTTGAATAGTCATCCCAGGAACTTTGTTATGGGGAGTGCTTGGATTCTGTGGGCCCATGTGCCACTGAAATCACCTCATCTTCTAATGTTTGAGAGTTGCTAATCTCTACAGTGTCATCTGTTGAAGGCCTAAATCTTGCTTCATAGGGCCTATTCTCCTACCTGGTGTAGTCAGTCTCATCTTTCTCAAGTACTTGATTGAACATAGGGGCCTTATGCATGGTAAATATTATACCATTGAGCATTAGCCCTAGCCCCAAGTGTCCTTTTTCTTATTCTTTTTTCTTTTTTTACTTTTTTGGTTTTTGGAGACGGTTTTTCTGTGTAGTCTTGGCTATCCTGGACTCACTTTGTAGACCAGGCTAGCCTCAAACTCAAAGAGACCACCTGCCTCTGCCTCTCTGAGCGCTGGGATTACAGGTGTGTGCCACTGGGACTGACTTTTCTTTTTCTTTTTTTTTTTTTTTTCCAGACAGAAGTCATGGTATGTAACTGAGGCCAGCCTAAACCCCAAATCCTCCTGCCTCACCCTCCCAGGTTCTGGGATTATGAGCACGCACCATCACTGCTCAACTCCTTTTCCTTTTGTTTTCTTCCTCCTGATGGCACATGTCACTGTGTCCTGGTCCTCGCCATTTGAATGCTCTTGCAGTTCTCATTAGTAAACATTCTGTTCTCTGTCCTGTATACCGGCTGCTTGTGTTCCTTCAGCCTTGTCTGTTTGTATCAGGAGCAAAGTAAGCCAATGAGGTGAGTTCTGGAGGAGAAGCATGAAGCACACAGTGCTCAGGATAAAGGAGGCTTGCAGCTGCTGGCCTTAACTGTCAAGAGTTTAGGGCTTGCTGTAGCTCTCCAAGCTCTGACCAGCCTACTGGCCCTCTAGGGTCTTTTTTTTTTTTTTTTTTCCAAGGAGACTTGGTGAGCTAAAGGCCTTAAAAGTATTCTGATTATGGGTTGGAGAGAGAGCTGGTTAAGTCTCAGGCTTATACCTGAAAGGCATTCTGATTCTACTCTGGGGGTTAGGGCAAGGTATCTGGGGTCTGCTGGAGAAATGGGGCTGGCCCACCACCCTGGGCAGTGCAAGTCAAGAAAGAACATTTTATCACCATGAAAAGTTGTAGATGGTGCAGGTCTAGAATATTCCTCATCCTTCTCTAAAATCTTAGTTACCTTAAGGTGTAAGTGTCTAAAAAGCACCATGTTCCGATTTTAGTGTTCACAGACACTACCACTTTGGTAACAAAAGTTTTTCTTTGCATGGCATGCTAAGAAGCAAGTTCTGGTCTACAGTGAGGGAGGAAATGGTTCCTTAGGGTGTAGATTGAGAAATTATCTTAGTGAGAGGCCCAGGAACATGAGCATGAAGCAGAGCAGCCAGACCTGAAGCCCTTACATAGCCATGTTGGTTTGAGAGCTTGCTTATCACGGTAACTTATTACTAGTTCTCTAAGACCTGTCTGTGTTCATTGTCCTTGGTCTCCAAATGTCATGTCACCAGACCTCATAGCTTCAAAAAAAAAAAAAAAAAAAAAAAAACACCTCAGTGTGAAACCTCTCTGCTAAACCAGTTTTAATTTTTATTCTGTGTAATACTTTTTTTTTTTTTCCGGAGACAGGGCTCATTCCTTAGACCAGGTCAGCCTCCAACTCACCCAGCTCCACTTGCCTCTGCCTCCCAAGCCCTGGAATTAAAGGCGTGCACCACACTGCCTGGCTGTGTTTTTGTTGTTTGTTGGTTGGTTTTTGTGACAGGGTCTGCCCGAGTATCTCAGGCACGTGCTGTATAGTGCCACTTGGCCTCAGGTCATTCTGTTAGAACCTTCTTTCCAAACACTGAGACCACAGACCCGAGCTTCTGTGTCTGACTTCCCCAGCAGCCCATCTTAATGTTAGGAGGTGTCCTTTTACAGAAGGTCCTGAAATGTTGGTGTGGGATACGCCGTTGGGGGGGTGTGCACTTTATTTCTAGGTGACCCTTTTCATCCCATGTTGCGTGGCAAAACTTCTCCTGGGGAGACATGCACCCCAAATAGGGATCACAGGACAGACCAAAGTGTGGACACCACCAAAGTCAACTTTGGTAAACCAAAGAGTTTTATTGGTTACTATAGGAGAATATGGGTGAGGGGTTGCTTACAGGAGTAGAAAAGCTGCATCACGAGGCCCACCCTTGAGTTTTCATGCTTTCATCTCTGAGATTAAGTATCTCTAGTTTGAAACTGAGGCCCCAAATAGTAAGGTAAGGTGACCCCCAGAACACTGGACAGATGTTGGGCTGACTTTGGATCTGGTTTGATGTGTTTTTTTGGCCTTGTTTTTGTTTTGTTTTGTTTTTCGAGACAGTGTTTCTCTGTATGGCCCTGGCTGTCCTGGACTCGCTTTGTAGACCAGACTCATAGATCTGCCTGCCTCTGCCTCCCAGAGTGCTGGGATTCCAAGTGGGTACCCGGCTTGGGTTGATGTATTGGTTACTTTCTCATGTAATGGCCTATCCTTGAGACTGGTATTTACAGCTCCATTATCACCCCCTCTGCACAACATGATAATTGGGGTTTTTAAAAGTTAAAAGTTTAGAGCTGGGTGTGGTAGGTAGCTCACACTTTCAATCCCAGCTCTGGGGAGATAGAGGCAGGTGGATCTCTGTGAGTTCAAGGCCAGCCTGGTCTACGGAGAGTCCAGGACAGCCAGGCCTCTGTTGACATAGAGAAACAGTCTCGAAAAATGTAAAAAAAGAAGAAGAAAAAAAAAAAAGAATTCACAGGAAACTGAAGTTCAGCTCTTACTCTTTCAACTCTTTACAAAGCCTGTCATCATTAGGGAAATGCACCTTTGAAATGCACAAGTAATTACTGAATAAGAAAGCCTCGGGGGCTGGGAAACTGAGCAGGTTGCAAGACAGCCTTGAAGTCACTCATTCCTTGGCTAATAATAACATGGCCTGTCAGACCTCACGTGGAGGTCATGAGACCATCCCCTGGCCCTCAGCAGGCTGTTACCCGAGAGAGGAGGAGACAGCAAGGTTGGTCCAAGACAGCCCCCAGCCTTGGTCTGGCTGTGCCTTTGTGAGGATGGGAGATGGCACCCCATTTGGAGGCTGCTCTTGTCTGCTGTTCATCTCTTCCTTGTCACTCCAACAGTGACAGAACAGTGACTCCCGACTTGTCCAGCTGCCCTGGAGAGAGACCAGCTCTTAAGAATAACCTCCTGGCTTTGTCCTTCAGCTTCGGTGTGACCCCCTCCAGCAAGCTTGTGGTTATTTTTAGCAGGTGGCATCCCTCAGAGTCAAGCGCATGTGGCTGCAAGTGTCCAGGACAGGCCCCTTCTGGGGCCACTGCTACCTAATGAGGGGAGGAGGAGACTAAAGCCACCTTAGAAAACTGCTCTAGCCATTGACCCTGGGCTGCTGGAGAGGTCTCTCAGATTGCCTTTTCTATTCTGGGTTGGGGCAGGGCCAGGCAGGCATGTGATTGAGGCCATCAGTGAGCTAGGGAGAGGGGCCAGTTCCTCTCCTAGGAAATGAGGCCCACTTGTTACCCCTAGGAAAACATCTTAACCCCCACTCCCCACCCTATTCCTGCCCAAACCTAAGGGTTGGCCACCAAACAGCCCAAAAAGTTTGAAAGGATGTGTCAACTGGCTGTCCAATTACTGGTATCTTCAAACAAACACAGGAGGCGGCAAAGTGGCCCCAGGAGGGGTGTGTGTGTGTGTGTGTGTGTGTGTGTGTGTGTGTGTGTGTGTAATCCAGGAACATGTGCCTGAGTGTGTCCTGAGCCATATCTGCATCCCACACCTCCCACCCCCACTAGGAATTTTTTTGCTGGGAGGAAGCCACTGAGGCGGAAAAGGGATGAAAAAGGAGTTTGACAAGTTTGCCTGTTCCTCATACTTTTGTCTCCGCTCTCCCCCTTCCTCCTTCCCTCTAACTCAGCTGCCAACTCCAGCCAATATAAACCATAGGCCACAGAGGGCCTTATATGGCTTGAAGCTTTCTTAATCAGAAGCGGATAGATGGGCTGGAGTGCAAGGTTGTTGTTGCAAGATCTGATTCAAAGGAGTAGTGAGGGCTCATGTGAGGGCGTGTGTGTACTGTACATGGGTACATCTTTCTCTGGGGGCTGGGCCCACTGGCAGGGTAGGGCTAAGGACAGTGGTCCAGTTGTGGCTCTCTGAGCTAATGCGCAGTGTGTTCGCAGGGCTTCCTGGTAAGCATGTTTGCCGAGATTGTGAGTAAAAAATGAGCCGGTTCACCCACAAAACATACCTGTTACGCTTCTAGCCAGGGCCATCATGATTCTGAAATAGGTTCTGGGGGCAGTTTATGAATTAAGAATAAAGCCCCTTGACACTGGAGGACAGTGGCCCCCTGGGAGTGTGTTCCATCATGTTTCTGTGAGTCCCATGATTCTTAGGTTTAGCTTCTGTTGGGAATTTGGAGCCAGCCATTCTTCTGACCCTCTCTTGGCGTCTCCTTGCTCTCCCTTGAGCTAGCTGAGCTTGTTCCCGCCTGAGGACTTTGGCAGTTTTCTCTTCCTGGGACTCTCCCTCTCCGCACCACCTTCATTCTGGTATGGCTCCTTACTGTTTGAGCTTTGAGGTGCCGATGGCCCTTCTTCCAGGAAGTATTCTCTCACCCTTCTGCATAGCCCTTCCCATCCCATACACCCTCCCTTGCCTTTCTCATTCCAACCACAGGGCCCATAAAAGATGAGCAAGCATTTCTTAACCCTCACATTACTTGTACATGCGTGGGGAATGTGCCAGGGGTGCTGGAGGGCTCTGTGCTTTGACCCAGTTCCAAGACTACAGGCATGTTACATTAAGTCCTTCATTGCATCTTGTTACCTGCAATTTGAGTCCCTCATCCCTCCCTCCTCCTTTGCTGCCTGAGACAACCCCTCTCCAGCCACCATGGAACTAGCTCATGGTAGGTGTTGAGACCTTTATTAAATGATGGGTCGTGCTACTTTAGGGGTGGGGAGACTGTTGCCACGGTTCCCAGACGCTCTCAGTGAACATGTTTTAAGTGTATCTGAAGCAAAACTGCCATTCGTAGTTTGGCAGTAGAGCCCCTGTTATGCAAAGTTTCAGTTGGGTGTGGGGGCCTATGCATGTGATCCCAGCGCTTGGGGAGCTGAAGCAGGAAGGTTATTTAAAGATTTAAGGTTAGCTTGAGGGACCTAGTGAGAACCTGTCTCCAAACCCAAGCCTCAGATCAGCAGCGAAGTCCATCCCATCACTGCTTATGGAAAGGGAGATTTGTCTATCTTCTCTTCTGGAGACTGAACCCAGCGAAGCCAGGCAGGCCACACTGACTTTTTGGTTATGCACAAGGTGTGAAAAGACAGTCCTTGGCTGGGGCTGTGTGACTCAGTGGTACAGGGCTGTCAGACTGTAGCAGACAAACCCTGGGTTTGATCCCAGACAGTCCTTTGCCCTGGGAGAGCACCTTGGAGGCTGCTTTAGTTTTGTTTTTTTTTTTTTTTTCTCTTTCCTTTCTCCTTTTTCATCTCTGATTTATTATCTTGAAGTGTGTGTATATATGCGTATGCATGGGTGAGGCCACCTGCATGCCATGTATATGAGTACCCAGAGAGACCAGAGGGCTTTTGTTCCCTGGAGCTGGACTCCCAGGTGGTTTTGATCCACCCAGTGTGAGGGCTGGGATCTGAACTTGGCTCCTCTGTAAGAGCAGTACATGCTCTGAACTGCTTGAGCCACCCCTCCAGCTTTCTAGTTGTCCTGTTGACTTTTACCTGTTTCTAGTCCGCCTGCTTGCTTCCTTTCTTACTCCCCTTCCCCTTCTCCCCTTCCTCTTCTTCTCCTTCCCCTTCTTCCTCTTCTTCCCTTCCCTTTCCTTCCCTTCCCTTTCTTTTCTTCTTTAGAAAATACTTTCTGGTTTTCTACTGTGAAAGAGAGTGAGCGCTCTGCTCATTCCTACACCTTCTCATTTTCTCAATATAGAAGTAGCACAGTTTGATAGTTGCTATTCATAAACATCTATGGGTATAAAGTTATCAGTTTTTCATATCCCCCCTCATGTAGCTCAGGCTGGTTTGGTGTTCACCCCCGCCCCCGCGATTATACATACACGCCATCATGCCTAGCCTTATTTGCTTTCTCTACTTTTCTGTCTTTACTAGCTCCCTGTTTCTCCTGAGCCTCTGCTGTTGTGGCAGGCCTCATGGCCATTGGTGGAAAGGCTTTTGTGGTTAAACATACCAGCTCCTCCAAAGAGTTCCGTGTCGCCCTGGGAATCGATCCCTTTCTATTGGCTCTGCCTCCTCTTCCTCCTGGGAATTTTCTCCATCTGTTGTGTTCTTCCTTGGATGTGATACCAAGAGAGGGTGTATACCTAGGTGGGTGGCTAGCAAGAAGCATGCGGATGTGTGCAGGAGAGCTAGGTTCTTGGAAGGTGTGCATTCGCGGGTATGTGACTGAATACAGACTGTTCAGCAAGGCCAGCTAAGCCACCAGAAGGTCCCTTCCACCAAGCTAACAGAAGGCTTTAGCTTTTGGAAGTTGTGAAGGGAAGAAGATCTGGATTTGTGTGCCCAGGCGGTGGGAAGGTGGTTATTGAATGCAACCCAGCTATCTTTGGCTCTTCTGTGTTCAGTCTAAAGTCCTGTCATCCCGTACAAGGACACCGGAATAGCCCTGCCTGGGGAAAATGGCACCATTCTTTCTCTTACTCCTCCAGCACGCTTCCTGTCCCTTGGGCCAGTCATTGGCAGTGTGGGCAGCAGAGCAGCTCCCTGGGAGAGAGGTCATGGATTTGACCACCAAAAAGCTGTGGAAGGTTCAGAGTTTCTCGTTTGTTTCTGCCCAACTCCGCCTGGCACTTTTAGTTGCCAAAAAATATTTATTGAATGGAAATTCTCCTCGTACACCTTTGTGAGTTCTTGGTTGCTGACATTTCATTAATTGTTGGCCACATAACATCTTTTCTTACCTCTTGTGAAGCCACACATCCTCTTTACTAGTTTTTATTTGCTTGTTTTAGAGACAGGGCCTCTAACTCATGATCCTCCTGTCTCAGCCTCCAGAGTGCTGGGATTATGACCTTTAAGTAAGCTCCTAGCTTTGGGGCAAGCCTGTGTGGTGCCTTCTGCTGTGAGGTGGGAACTCCATGTACCCAGGAGTACATTCCTGCATCTGCTTTGTCATCAATCCCCCGCCCCCCCGGAGCCTGGTCGAATTTGACTTGGAAAGCCAAGTCATTGTAAAGAGCCTAAGATGAGGGCCAGGGCAGACTGGACAGTCTTCAGAGTTTTCAAAAACAGACCTCCTTCCTGAGGTGAAGCAACTGGGGAGACCACTGAAGGAAGGGTTGACTGTTTTCTCGTCACTGGAGAGAACTGAGGCTGGACCTGTCGGCAGAGAGAGGTGGAGTCCTGTTCTTGGGTGATCAGTTTCCTTTGTTACCAAGTTGTTTTTGTTTTTGTTTTCCCAACCTTTATTTTTGTTTTATGTTTGTGGGTGTTTTACCTGCATGTGCGTGTGTATGTACACCGTGAGCCTGCAGTGCCTTCAGGGGACAGAAGAGGGCGTCAGATCCCCTGGGACTTAGTCACAGAGGGTTTGGAGGCACAGTGTAAGCACTGGGAATTGAATCCAGCTGCAAGGGCAGCCAGTGCTCTCACCAGCTGACCCATCTCTCTAGCCCTTGTTGCCAGATTCTCTTAGCTGTTTGGGCTGGCAGGGAAGATGCATATCAAGAATGGGAGTTTTGGCCTCCAGCTCTTCTTATCTGTACCTCTTGGGTCTAGACCTTAGTTTTTCCTATATGGCCAGCAAAGAAGCTTCACCAAACAGCTCTTCCTCTTGGACGCCATGTTAAGCTTCTGCCCTCTTACTGTGAAACAGGCTGAGAAAGTGTTCTATGATATCCTGAGAGATGGCCCACCTATGCAGAGAGTTAGAGCTACCCTAGGGTGCATCTGTCCGCCAGGTCTCTGCCTGCCTGCAACTGGCTTGCTTGTTGCCCTGTATGTGAGACCATCACAATGGAGGGTGTGGGGCTACTTCTGGGTAGGCCATTATGAGCTAACATGGAATCTTGAGGGTACTCACATGAGTCACAGCTTGTTCAGGCCCTCAGGGATGAAGGGAACACCGGGACTGGGCTAAGACCATCACTCCTGAGGCATGGCTCCATCGCTGTGACCCTAGACCTCAGCCATGCTGCTGTGGGAGAGTCGCCCAGGCTCACCATCACCCCCAGCCTCAGTGGCCAAACCGCACTCTGCGAGCAAGGTAGGGGCCTCATAGCTTTGGTTGGGACCTCTCATATCCTGGGATTTTCTGGGAAAATGCTCTAGTCCTGTGCTGTCGTCCAGGCTGTTGCCACCAACTTGTGGATATTTAAATTAACTTTACCTCAGATTAGAAATTGAGTTTTTCAGTCACATTTTGTCATCTTTCAAGTGCTCAGTCGCCTCCTGTGGCTAAGTGGCTGGCCGCCAGCGCTGGACATGAGCATCTCATGGGGATTGCCCCAGGGTTACTCAACCCCTGGTGATCTGCCCCACTTTGACCAGGCTGCCACCACCTTGACTGTAAAGGTCACATAGCTTATTTTGCCAGGCCTCCTCACCAGCTCTTTAGGTCAGCTCCTAGGACACCTTTAGGCTCTGCCCAGGGAGTTTGCTCCCTTCTCCCACCCTTAAAGGCACCAGAGCCATAGTAATGTCACTTCTCTCTCATATCTGATGCAACCTATAGAAATCCTTGCCTTAAATGAAAAGGTTTACCTATTTTTTATTTTATGTGTGTGGGTGTTTCGCTTGCATGTATGTGTGAGTTACCATGTGTGCCTGGTGCCGAGGGAGGCCAGAAGAGGGGGTCAGATCCCCTGGAACTGAAGTTAAAGATGGTCATACGCTGCCTCCTGTGTCCTGGGAACAGAACCTATATCCTGGAAGAGAACAGACATACCCCTAACCCTTGAGCCATCTCATCTCTCCAGCCCTAATTCGGGTCTTTGAAAAAGCTTTCTTGGACTCCACCAATACTTGTGCAGGGGTGTGTGTGTGAGTCTGAGACTGTCCTCTACCTGGACCTTGAACTTCTGGTAAAACAACAAAACCCAAACCAAACCAAACAACAACAACAAAAAACCCTCCTTATAAGCAGCGTGCACAGATCTGAACATGTGAGTGAGCAAGGAAGCAGCTGTGCTGAGAGTTTAGAAAATGTCGCAGAGGGAAGCTAGAGGTGATTTCTCTTGCTGCCAGGCAGGGAACCCCAATTGTGTGCTCTTCCTCCCTTCAGTTCCTACTCCAGCAGCCTGTTGCTGCTCTCCATACAGGAAATACAGGAGAGCCTGCAGGGCTGGCCGGGCTTTTTGTTCTGATTGCCTACCCAGAGGAAGACCCCTTGAAGGGAAGGCATATTTATCAGGAGCTAGCTGTGCTTTGCTCTGGAGAGAGATGGAGTGGCCAGGGCACACTCTTTCCTGGTGGGCATCTCTGGGAGAATGGGAAGGAAGTTCAGTTCCAAACAAGAGGGTGTGTCAGCAGCTGTCCAGAACACGAAGTGTTATGATCCTCCCACCAGGGCCAAGCCCAGAGTGGACTTGGGCTCCTGGCTCCTAAGCTGTTGTTTCTATGACTGACTTTCCTGTCAATTACATGCAGCCCTTTTTCCCAGTAACTGGAGCCAAAACTTACTTAGTCACTAGGGCCAACACTTTTTTGTGCCATTCCCAGGGATTGTTGTCTTGTTTAGAAGGCTGTCTTGTTTAGACTGAGGTCACAGCTTTGTCAGCTGTTGGGGAGTGAGGCCATTAAGGCCGTTCTGAGAAGCCACAGGTACTTCTGGAAAGAGAAGGGATCCTTGTAGAACCCGGAGTGAGCAGATGAATGCAGAGGCCTGCTGGCTGTAGCACGTGCCTGCCTTCAGCTCTGTGTGACCGCTTGGCAGAAAGCCAGCATGCATCTATTCCTGGGCAAATGGACCTGCTAAAAATAAGCACGCAGGAGTTTAATTCCAGCAGATTCAAAATAGCTGAGTGTCCTCCTCAGCAGCCTAGGGCAGGGCTGTGAAGCATCTTTGTGGGAGGCTTTCCCTGATTGCAGGCAGCCTGCCTCCTGGGGAGAAAAAACTGGTCTGGAGCTGTGGGTGTAGAGCGTGGGGGACCTGGAGTGCTCAGTCAACTTACATCTCGGGAAGTTTGGGTTTAAAAACCAAATGCTCAGGACAAAGAGAAACTAAAACTTTTGTTAGGGAAGGAAGGTAGTGGAAGCCTTTGTGAGGTTGAAGGGTGTGTGTGTGTGTGGTTGTGGCTGTGTGTGCAGGCGCATGCATGTAGGTTCATGCACAACAGTCCTACCTGGACTGTCAGGGGAGGTTGGTGCATCCTATGTCACCTCTTAATAGTCCTGTCAGACCATGTAAATTGAGGGAAATGGCCCCTGTTAATTCCCAAGAAAGCTGTTTGACATGAGACAGGCTTGGGCGGAGGAAGAGAGAGGCTATTTGTTTCCTTGATTGGTAGGAAGTGGAGTTGGTGAAGGGGAATCAGTTGCCTCTGAGAGGCCCCTGTGGGCACCTCCTGGCCCCCAGACACCCTTAAAAAGACACTGCTAGGCCTGGTGAGTTGCATTCAGCTATTTAGTGTTGTGTAGCTGCTAATCCCAGAGGCTCAACTCTTGGTAGAGAGTAGTGCCGTCTGTAATCCCACCCACTGTCTTGGAAGGGGGGGGGGGCGGGCGACGACCCGGCAAACAAATCCTGCCCTCTACAGGTCTCTTGGGGAACTTCCTCACGTCTCAGTTCTTTGCCTGGAAACAGCCCTGGAGAGAAGGGCTTTGTCCTGGGCCACTCTCCACCCTCAGCAGTGGGTCTCAGTTCCAGCTCAGACTGGGCTGCAGAGCAGTGGGCACTGTGAATCTCTTCCTTGTGTTGGCTGGTTCCGGGTTAGCGCTGTTCAGCACCACGTAGGAGGGCGGCCGGCACCAGAGGAGGAGTCTGGCTGGGAAATGTCACAGCTGTTTTCCTGGGCTGTTCTTCAGCTGAAGAAGTCACTGCAGCACTGGGTAGAGTTGGAGCTTGGAGCCTCTCAGTGTCTGGGGAACAAGTCCAGCAGGGAGGCTTAGGTAGGAAGTGGTGGTGATAAGCCGGTGTGCTCAGGGCAGCAGGAAGGGCTGGTTCTGGGCCTTCTGTCTGAGCTAGGACTGGGGACAGCTGGTGAAGTGGTGGAAGGAGGCCGTTGGCACGCCTCTCCTGGGCCTTGGGCACATTGTGGATCTGCCAGGTGCTGGAGGGCCTCTCATTGTGGTGTAGCTAGCTTCAGGGGGTTGGGGAGATAGAGTAGGGTGACCTGTAACTGAGGTAGAGAGTGGGACTGTGGGCATTCATTTAGTGGCAAAGGGTAGAGCTGCTTGCAGCTGGACTGGAAGCCATTTCTGTCTTAGGTGCCGAGCCATCCATCATGCACAGGACCGTGGTTTTGGCCCTTTGCGTGCTAGAAGGGGTAGCTGCTCTCTGTTGGAGAGATTGTGGGTTTGTTCTTTTTGTCCCATTCCTGAGATCAGAGAGCCTCTAGAATTCTGTAGGAATCACAAATGAGTGCTTGCTGGGAAGGGATTTCCTAGTAAGGAGTCAGGCAAATTTATGGCCATGTTCAGTCTCCAGCCAGCGCCACTTCCAGCTGTCATGTGCCCGCTGGGCAACGATGTTCTGACTCTAGGCTGTGGGGCTCCCTCCCTGTTCCAGGCTCACAGTTTTACTCCTTAACAGTCTCAAGTTGCTTTTCTTCTTTTATATGAATGACACCTAGCGTGGACACAGTGAATCCCATTTATTGATTGAGTGATTGGTGTGTGTAGGATGCTGCAGATCAGAGATTCCCAAGTCTGACTGAATCCCTGGGATCACCTGGCTTTAAAACAAACCTGGTGTTGATTCTTCTTGCCTCTCAGATTCTGACTTCGTTGGTCTGCGTGCCACCCTGGCCTTGGGCCCTGGAATGCTTCCTCAGCATCTGGGTGTGATGGCTCACACTTGTAACCCCAGTGCAATCACAGTATTTGAGAGGCTGAAAGCAAGAGAATTGAAAGCCCAAGGCCGGCCTGGGGTGTCCACTACACAAAAACCTTCCTCAGTGAGGAGGCTAGAGGGACAGCTCAGTGGGTAAGACCACCTGCCCCTTTTGTGGGGGCCTGAGCTTGATTCCTAGCACCCACAGGTAGCTCGAAGCCATCTGTAAGTCCAGTTCCAAGGGATCTGATGTCTTCTTCTGACCTCCAAGGGCATTAGGCACGTATACATACATTCAGGCGAAACACTCAAAACACATAAAATGAATCATAAAAAAAAAAAGCCTTCCTCAGTGATATGTGTGGATCCAAGTTGGAAAGCTAGGAATATAGAGAGCTTTCTGTTTGTAGCTAGACCCTACTAAAATAGACCACACTAGTAATAAGCTCACATTTGCACTATGCAAAATCCATTTGCAAAAACCGCCCTTCTCCTACAGCTGAAAGCTTAGTCCAAGTCATGCCCCCCCACCCCCAGTAGCTTTTGTTTTCTTCATTACAGGGTTTTCTGCCAGTGCACAATTTCTGTAACACTAGAACGCCCTCAGAGTGGTTGGTTCTGCAGGGTATTCAGCAGTCATTGCTCTGAAAAAGGCTAATTCCAACTTCGTTTTAAATGATAGCCTTGGTTGGGGTCTTTAGGGTCTATGCCTATGCACAGATCTTTTTGTTGTTGCTGGGTGTGGGATTGCTGTATTTATAGGGTATGCTCATTAGGTGCCCTGGGCTCTTACCTGATATTCCAAAAGGGTAGTATGAATTCCCCCATTTCTTGGCACATCATCCGTCATGGATCAACCAACTCTCCAGTAAGATGAAAGCTAGGTTCCCATTCCTCAGCTATATTACATTGAGTTATTTAGTGCTGGGTTCCAAACGAAGATGAATGGGTAGGTTGAAAATGAAATGGTAGAGGGTGGTCTCTGCTTAAATCTGAAGCCACAGGTAGTATCATGGGAGGTTTCTACCCAGAGGGGGGTTTACAAGTCACCCAAGCCCTGGCCACTGCTCAGCCCTGTTCTACACTCAGCAATCTCCTTGCTTTACCTTTGGATATTAGTAGAGGAGCTCCATCTTTACACCTGGAAGGGCTTTCTGGAATGACCTCTTTCCCTGCACTCCTATCATCCTCTTCATTTTGGGGTACATAGGTCTCCCAGTCCTATAGCATTCCTCCGAACTGGTAGTGTGAGTAGCGCTTTCTGTGGGGATCTTGGACCAGCTGAGGCTTTCACACTGTGTGTCTCTGCACAAACACAAACACAGTACCCGTGTAATGTACCCATGTCAGTGTACAGTTCCTGTGCTCCTAGGCTTGGTTTTGTTCATATTGGTTTTTGACTCTCACTATGTAGACCAGGCTGGTCTGGAGCTCACTCTGTAGACCGGGTTGGCTTTGAATTCACAGAGATCTTCCCAAGTACTGGGGGTCAAAGGCTTGTGCCGCAGTGCCCAGCTTACTACTGTATTCTTAATTGGCTTCCATAATACCTCTTTTCTTCTCACTTACCCTAGGCATAGCTACTTCACCTTGCCTCCAAGATGGCAATCCAGTTTCGTTCACTCATCCCCTTGGCATTGCCTGGGATGCTAGCGCTCCTTGGCTGTTGGTGGTTTTTCTCTCGTAAAAAAGGTCGGCTCAGCAGCAAGGAAAAGCAGGCGGAGACACTGAAGATTAGTCCTGCCATCAAGGACCGACTCCCCAGGGAAGAGGCCTGTCCTGGAGTCATGTCTGTGCCCCCCCGTGTCACACAGCCTCCAGAAAAGGAACAGCTCTTTGTGGTCAGGTCTTCTGCAGAAACCCCAGCCTTGCCAAGGGCGCGTCAGGTCCGCCGAAGATCAGAGTCCTCAGGCAACCTCCCCAGCAACATAGACACAAGGTTGCAGCCAGGACCCTGCAGAAGTGAAAACTCAAAGGTGGAACTCTCCCTGATAGGGGACGAAGCCACATCTATCCCTCATGGATATCCTCTTTTTCCAAAGGATGTGCCCTTCCCCTGTGAAGCCGTGGAAGGGTGCAAGCAAGGGTCTGCACTGGGCAAAGGTCCTGGAAGGGGCAGGCTCAGCCAGTGTACAGCCTCTGGAGAGAAAACAAGAGAGACCGGCGGGACAGAGGGGACTGGAGATGCTGTGTTGGGGGAAGGTGTACCTGAGGAAGGCCTGTTGTCCCAGGAGTGTTTCTCAGAAGTGAAGAAAAGTGAGGTTCCAAGTCTGGCCCCCTGGGGAGCTGGGGGAGAGAAGGTGAGCAGTGCTCCCCCACAGGCGGCCGAGCTTGCAAAGAAGGAAGAATATGTTGTTGAAAAGTTGCCGGTTCACTCGGAGCTGGTTAAGGATGAGGATGCTTTGGTACCCGAGGTCAGAGGTAGCAATACTCAGGACCTGGCCAGAGAGCTGGACAAGGATGAGACCGTGCCTGAAAATGATCCGATTGAGCAGGCTGCTTTCCAGATTATCTCCCAGGTGATCTTGAAAGCGACTAAAGAGATAGAGGCTACCACAGTGGGCACGACTGTGGCACAAGTGCATCCAACCTCAGCTACTCAGCCTCAGGGGCAGGAGGAGAGCTGTGTCCCAGACAGCCAGGGAACTGGACTGGGACAAGACACCCCAGATCTTGCGTCCACAACAACAGGTGCCACTGCCAGCCCATCAGCGGAAGCCCTGCCACCAAAGACCTATGTGAGCTGCCTCAGCAGCCCTCTGTCGGGCCCTACAAAGGACCAGAAGCCAAAGAACTCTGCACGCCACATCTCGCTGGCCATTTTCCCACCACCAGTTACCCCACAGAGACCATCTCTGGATGGGGCAAGTGACCTGGGAGGAGATGACACCTTTGTCACCTGTACGTCCAACAACGGCCAGAGTGTCCTTTCAGTGACAACCTCGGGGCGGTGCTCAGATTCTGTCAGCACTTTGGGGCTTGAAGACTCTTGCACAGAGACCATCTCAAGCCCTGGAGACAAAGCTGTCAGCCTGCCACTGGCAGACAGTACTGAGCCCTTCAGCAATGGGTTGCTAAAGGAGGGGTTGTCAGACTTGGGGGCCGACGATGGATGGACCGTGGATACAGAAGCAGATCACTCAGGAGGTAGGAGGGTCTGGGGTGCCTTCCTGGTGAATCTGGGAGGGCTCCCGTTACCTGCTAGGCAAAGGCTACCGGCCACCCTTCCCTTCTGCCACTTGTGCAACCAAACGATGCTGCCCATCTCTTAAGTCCGTTATCCAGCCACCTGCACGGTTTGGGCCCCTCAGAGAGCTGGTGGGTACCCGAGAAGTCAGGTGACCACGAGACCCCAAGGCTATGAGAGTTGTCCGTGGGATCGCTAGCCAGGGAACCTCCCCAGACATTTAGAAGGGCCCAGGGTTGTTGGGTCTACCAGTCAGCTTTAGTGTCTTCCCCTTTGGACACCAGCCCTTTGATGGGCCTTTGAGGACAGGCCTCCACAGTGGTCCCTCCAGAGCGTCAGGAATGGGTGAGCATCTCTTAATGGCTGACTTCCTTTACTCACGTGCTTGTTCCATGTCTCCACTTGCTTTCCTCCAGAAGCCCTTGCAGGGTAAGTTCCCCCAGGACAGCCGCAGCTCTGAGCACTGGTGGGAGGCTCGAGCTCTCTTGGGTTGCTGCTGTGACCTCCTCCTTCGCAGAGCCTCAGCCATCCTTTTTCTGTGCAGTTGCAGTTCCACCCCGGGAAAGAGGGCACTTTGGTAACGGAGGGTGCACTGGGTTTTTCGAGTGCTGACCCCAGCGTAGACAGTTCAGACCGCTAACTCACAGGTCAGCAGCTCCTGACCCTGCTCTGCAGCTCCCCAGGGGTACTCTGATTTATCTCCCTCCCAGTGACTTCCAAGCGGCTCGTGGCTTGTTTGTCCTGGAGCGTTCCCAACCATTCAGTCTCATCCAGAAAGCTTGGGTGTTTTTTTTTCTCGGGTGTTTTGCTGCTTGTCTTTAGAATCTGGGGGTACCACTCATTCGATTTTGCTACCTCAAGATGCTGTTGATTGAGATGATTTTACACACCTTTAAAAGAAAGCAAATTCTGCCCATTGTAAGTATGGGAGGCCAGACACTGTGATGAGTGCTAAAAGGTTATAAGAAAAAATTTGCATCTTAAAACAGGCAAGAAAGGTTTTAAAAAACATTTTAAGAGTGAGTTTCCAGTTGCCTGATGCCCGTTACCGTAATGAATGCCAGCTCTGGGCGGACTGTGGTAGCTGTGCAGCTGCCTGAGGTTTCTGGGCATAGCTCTACAGAAGAGAACACAGTCAGTGGGTGGGGAGGCAGGGTGGCCCATCCGTCCTGGCCTGGGGGTGGTAACATGAGTGTCGGTGGGTGCCCAGCAACACTGGTGTTCTCCTTAACCCTGTTTTGTGTGCTTTCCTTGAGATTAAAGCTAAAGGCCCATGGGGGTGAGGATGGGGTGAGGGGGTGTCGGGAGTGGGGACAGGCCATGAGAGCCAGGAACCGGTCGATGAATGCAGCCCGCTACAGGCCTGGTGTGGTTCTGAGTTACTCCTGGGAGCCATGGAGATGCGGGTATTGGCCAGTTCGCTTCTCTTGGAGAGAGGTCAGGGCTGTGTGGTGGTAAAACCTCCACCAGCCTGTTTTGCTTTCAGAAGGCAGGTCAAGTAGCTTTCTTGGGTGGGTGGGGGTGGAGGGGTTCCTCTGCCTCAACCCTGGTGTCAAGGGAGGTGTCTCTTGCTTGCCTAGGGGCAGAGAAAACCATAGCCTGTTATATCCATCCAGTACATGGATGGCTTAGAAAAGAATTATGTCCTGAGTTTGGGGAAACGAGGTGGAAAATAGCCTAATTAGTTGGCTCTCAGGAGTGATCTATTTCAGGCCATTGAGTTGGTATTTCAGCCAGGGCCTAGTATCTTAACTTGCCCCGGATGGTCCCTGGTATTGATTTAGGTCTTTTTCTTTCCTTTTTCTTTTTTGCAATGATCCTTTTGTCATGTCCCAGGAAAGAGTTGAACAGCCTAAGTTGGTGCCAGCGTCACCTTCTGCACTGTCCTCTTGGAATAAGGAGCTTTGGTTTATGTTACCAAGGGCTGTGTGAGCCACCCCCTATTCAGAGCCTCACAAGCCAGGCCCAAAGGGGAAGGGAGGAGACTCACCTGCCTTTGTCCTCCTCGCCTGGCAGAGAGCAGCGGGCCCTCATCAGGACTGAGAAGGATCCTCAGTAGGCTTTCTTACTGTGATTGTCCACCTACCCCAGAGCATCTCCTTCCCTGAGCCTGGGCCTGAGACCTTGGAGACTAGAGATCCTTGGTCTAAGGGGCTCTGGGGCATTTGGATAAGGGAGCAAGGTGGTTGTGACGGGAAGGTCAAGGCCTGTGCTCCTGGAACCACGTACATCTGTAGGTCATCTTGATGGCTCTCATCCCCACTGTACCCCACATACGCCCCTCCCTGGGTATAAAGTCTGTGTCTTCCTAGCTTACCACGTGTGTGCCTGTCCCAGCAGCTGTGGCTAGGCACTGCTGCCAAATAAGCAAGCAGGACTGTTAAGTGACAGGCTAAAATTAGGTGTATGGGTACCCTAGGCCTCTTTTCATTGGGTTTTACTGAGCCTTCTAGTCTGTGAGCTAAGTGGTGTCCACCAAGTGTGCAGAAGGGTGTGTGTGTGTGTGTGCGCGCGTGTGCAGGGCCTCCCAGTATTGTGACTTTGGGAAGCTGTGATAGTTAGGGCTGAGCTGGCGTCTGTGTGTGTGTATGTGTGTGAGTATATATATATATCTGCCTCTTCCTCGTCTGCAGGTTCTGACGGGAACAGCATGGATTCAGTGGATAGCTGTTGCGGGCTCACCAAGCCAGATAGCCCCCAGAATGTCCAGGCAGACGCCAACCCTAAGAAGGTTGACCTCATCATCTGGGAGATTGAGGTGCCAAAGGTAAGGGTGGTGACATCCCTTTAGGCTGGATTCTGTGGGAACACAAAGTTCCCTTAAGGCCAGGGTTAAAGGAGGCCAGCGAATCAGATGGACCAGGCTAGGAAGCTGTAAGTGGACCACTGGACACCATTCTTACCTCACTGACGGGCTTTGCTGGTCCCCCAGGCTCCTCTCTGTGGGGTGGGGCTCACATCTTATCAATGCCAGCAAACACAAGTCTGAGGGCTGGCCATCAGACCCCTTCCCTGCTCCGCACTGGCAAGTGTACTGGATAACTGAGCAGAGCTTAAACTGCCGTAGATAACAGAAAGCCTGGAAACAGAAGCCGAGGCAGGCCAGTTCTAGCCCTGCCTGGGAGCAGCTGCGGGCCTGCGCCTTCCCCCTCACCTCATACCCTGTGGCTGCTGGAGCCAACACTGGCGTTTTAATTAATACTTCTAAATATTTAACAATTTCATTTTCCCGTGCTAGTCTTTAAAAACATTGTTTTAACTGCATTATTCATTGTATGAGCGTCTGCTGCTTCATCAGTCCCCAGTGCCTGAGTGGTTTCTAGCCCCTTGCTGTTAGAACTCAACAACTTATTAGTGTTTATGGCTGGGGCTCAGAAATAATTGGCAGACTGCTTACTCCCAGGGCACTTGGCTCTGTGCTGAGCTGGAGACCTGGCTCA
This sequence comes from Psammomys obesus, assembly GCF_907164565.1. Taxonomy (NCBI): domain Eukaryota; kingdom Metazoa; phylum Chordata; class Mammalia; order Rodentia; family Muridae; genus Psammomys; species Psammomys obesus. The sequence continues at coordinate 13,404,164 of NW_026595981.1, read as the reverse complement.
GTCTGAACTTTGGGTCAAGACTCCTGTGCTGACCCCGGGCTGCTGGCCCTGCGGTAGGTTTTCTTCCCCAGGGACCTTGTTACCAATCCTGTCCTCAGTGGTCACAGAGGGCATGGTGAGGCAGGTTCTGGGTGAATAGGGACCATGTCCCTTGCCGCCCTCCAAGGCTAGGGTCATTGAGAATTCTTTCGGAGCTTGTCTTAGGTCATGCTTAAATTTTCTGTTTGCCTTGAATTTGTACAAGTGCACTGGATACTTGTACATGTTGCCCCTTAGTGACAGGGGGTAAGTGTTCTCAGGCTTTCATTGTCCAACCAGTTTCTTTGTCTGTGGCCCCTAGTGGACTTGGAGGGGCAGGGATGTGAGGAATTAGTCAACCCTTCTAGCAGGGAAACGTTCAGCGTATGTGTGTAGGAGGGGTGCTGTCTAATATTCTGGGTCTGGGCCACATGTTTGGGATGAGATGCCGAGTCCTGGGGCAGGCTGCCCCTTCAGCTGCTTAGCTCGGCAGCTGTGTGGTCTTGGGTGGGTTCCGTGGCATGTCCTGGCTTGTTTCTCTTAATGTGTAAGATGATAAAGTTGTCTGTTCATAGGTGCTAGGAGCCAACCTTAGTGCTTAGAACAGTTCCGAAAAATAAATGCTGACACCAACAATGTGAGTTTGACTTTACACAAAACAAGCCTGGGTCCTTCGGAAGCAAGGAGTTGGTTTCCTGTTGCCCTCATATCTCTCTCTCTTTCTCTCTCTCTCTCTCTCTCTCTCTCTCTCTCCCTCTCTCCCTGGAAGCATTTAGTTGGCCGACTGATTGGCAAGCAGGGCCGGTACGTGAGTTTTCTGAAGCAGACATCTGGTGCCAAGATCTACATCTCCACTCTGCCTTACACACAGAACATCCAGATCTGCCACATAGAAGGTCAGTGGCACTGTTGCCCCGCGCTTAGCTCCCTCGCCCGAAACATAAGGCGGTAGCTTCCGGGTTGCAGTGGTCCATTTGAGGTTTTAGCCTCTGAACAGAAACTGTAGGTTTCTAGGTAGAGGGTACATTGGGTTTTTGGCTCCTCCAGTTCAGGTGCTCACAGGGAACTGACCCTTGGTGCCATTTCTGTCTGGCCAGGATAAGGATGGTGCTCAGTGGACAGAGCCAGGGTCTTAGGTCACAGTGTCTGTCACCCACATTTCCCTCACAGAGCACAGGTACCTTCTGGTTGAATCCATCTGTACCTTTCCCATCTGTGGACTTCTTTTGTGTTCAAATTGTGGGTCAGAATAGCAAAGGTGTCAAAAGGGAGGGGACTTAAACGATTCCGTTCCTAAAGCAGAGCCAGATGTCGGGCACCTTAGAGAACCCTTGCACATTAGAATCCTGTGGAGGGGCGTGAGGGTTGGTTTGTGCTTGCTGTCAATTTTCTCTTATCTACAGAGGCTGTGTGTCCTGTCCTTTGCCCTTAGGCTCTCAGCACCATGTAGACAAAGCTTTGAACTTGATTGGGAAGAAGTTTAAGGAACTGAACCTCACCAATATCTACGCGCCACCACTGCCTTCACTGGCGCTGCCCTCCCTGCCAATGACGTCATGGGTGAGCGTGCTCTCCAGAATCTCAGTTCTTGTCCCTTCCCCTAAACTTATCCCAGCTGGCAGACTCTTAGCATGTGGGCCAAGCAGGCGTGATCACATGCGCTTTCTGTTCTGGCCTCCACTCGGTTCTGCCGCCGGCATGTTCTCTGAGGACAGGATAGAGTGCTGGCAAGGAGCCAGGGCCTCTTGACCTCACTCTGGGAAGACTATACTTTCCTGCCACCTGGGCATGCTTGCTTTTTTCTAGGTTTCTGATGATGGAGGAGTGAGCCAGGTGCATGGGTGTGGGGCTTCTGAAAACCTAGGGCTGCACCTAAAGTCACTCAGTTCCCAGCACCAGAGGCCTGGGTAGGACCTTCCAGGAAGGATTTGGGTGAGACTTATATAGGCCGCTATGTTCTTTCTAGTCAGCTGGGCCGAATAGCGGCCCTGGTGAAGGATTCCCTCCTCTAATGCAGAGTCCCTAGCCTGGAAACCCAAGAGGTTAGCAGAAGAGAAGGTAGTGTCTCCAAGAGCAATGAGCAGGCATGCCTCTGGCCTTCATTGGGTCAATTTTGTCGTCAGTGGGAGTAGACGAAGGGTTCTGTGGACCACAGACTGTTTACTGCATTTCACAGATGGGCTGAGCAAACCACTTCAGGAACATTGCCCCTTTGGGTTTTGTTTAGGATGGTAGGTGTTTCAGCTCTGTCTTGCCCCACCAGAGACCCTTGTGCTGTGGGAAGGCGGGGCAGGGGTTTTCCTTTCTTTCACCGTAGGCGTTAGGGAGTGGGCTGGGCCCTGCTCCGTGCTTTGCTTCTGAATTAGAGGATTTCCCGGGAGGCTTGGCTGTAGCCTCTCTTCATAAATGATGGAATAGCTAGTGTGGATGGTTTTCTTCCCTTGTGTTCTGCTTGCTCAGTGGGACCAGGGAGGAGACTCCAGGTGCTTTGAAGTCAGCAGGGCTGGGGGACCCGTAGAAGTCAAGAATCATTCTTCTTGGGGCCACAGGCTTGATGGTGCAATCTAAACCCTCCTGTGTGCAGAACTCTCCTTTGCTGCCTATAGCATAGCATCGGGAAAAACGGGGCTGGAACAGAAGCTTTCTAAAGAGCTCTGCTCGGGCCTTTCACACGGGGCCTTAGCTGCTGAGCACACCTACAGACCCCCCGCCCAAAGTAGAGAGATTGGGGGATATCGAAGGGGTGAAGGGGACTAGGATTTAGGGGCTGAGTAGAAGGCACAGAGGAGTAAATAGGATGCCTTCTCTGGCAGACCTTAACAGTGGGCCTGGCTTGAGGCTGCTCCTTGTTCTTCCGAGACAGGGAAATTCCTCCAGGCAGTAAGCTCTGGAGTCAGCTGCAGGTCCAAAGGGGCCTGAGGCTGCCCACCAAGGCTTTTCAGACATGTTGTTCTGAGCAAACTGCTCACTCATATATTTGCCTTCCTTGACTCATCAAAGGAAGTAGGAGGGGGAGAGGGGAGGGGGATGGGAGGGCAGGCATGCTCCAGGGGATGGACCCCTGCCGAGCCTGTGTTGAGGATCCAGCAGTTGGCCTCTGGCTGCCTAGTTTGGGCTAGGGATAACCCTGTCTGTTCCTGAGGTGAGGCTGCCTGTAAGAGCAGGTCTTGGTACAACACAACTGCCAGCAGCCCTCCGCTATCTGGGTGCCATGTTCTGGATGGCTGCGCCAGTTCATGGACTTGTCCCGGGTCCTCGGGACATATCCCAACCATGAGAACTGATAAGAGTGTTGGCTGCCTCTTCCGCCTCCAGCTCATGCTGCCCGATGGTATCACTGTGGAAGTCATCGTGGTCAACCAGGTCAACGCCGGACACCTGTTTGTTCAGCAGCACACACACCCCACCTTCCATGCGCTGCGCAGCCTGGACCAGCAGATGTACCTCTGTTACTCTCAGCCTGGAATCCCCACCTTGCCCACCCCGGTGGAAAGTAAGTGCCACCTAGAGAGTCAGGGAGAGTCCTGCCTTCTGCTTAGGCCAAGACATGTAGGCGAGGCAGGTTGCCCATTCTGCCCTTGGCCTGGACCAGGAAAAGACCGATGGGGACTCCCTCATGGGACAGCATCCCTGAGCCTGCATGGTCATGGAATGGTGCCAGGTCGAGTGCTCTGGCTAGCGGTGCTGACTTGTGTTTCTCTGACTGACCAAGCAGTGGAATTGGAGTGACCTTTTTGACTGGTAGACTCACATTTTTATGCCTTTTTTTAAAATTACATTTCTTCATTTTGTGTTATATGTGAGTATTTTGCCTGCATGTATGTGTGTGTACCACATGTGTTCTTGGTGCCAATGGAGGGCAGAAGAGGTCTTCAGGTCCCCCAGAAATGTAGTTATGGGTGGTTGTGGGCCACCATGTGGATCTTAGGAATCAAACCCAGGTCTTCAGGAACACTACCTGCTCGGAGCCACAGAGCTACCTCTCTGGCCTGGGCTTTGTGTCTTCTAAGTGGGTTGATACCAGGTGGTACCCAGGCTTGCCCACCAGGAAGGAGGAGTGGATAAGCTGTCTGTGTCGTGGAGGGCTCTTCGGGTATATCCTTCTCACCTGTGCTGTGGGCTGGGCTGTTGCCACATGACAAGTGAGAAAACCATCTCTGAAATGTAGGGACCTGCTCAGGCCACACCAGAGCAGGGGCTGGGATGTCACTGGTACCTTGTTGCTCATCAGTGGGGAGGGGACTAAACATCAAAACATTCCCCCAGCCTCCTCGTGGGCTTTGAGGTATCTGTAACAGCCCTCACCCCCGCCCCCTTGGAAGAATGAAGTTTTAGTTTTTATCAGACTCTCTTAACGCTCTAGCCAGAAGTAAAGATCAAACTGGAGTGTAAGGGCAGATGCATGGTAGCCTTGTCTGGATCAGGACCAAGCGTAGTTGGCTCCTGTGACCCCCACCCCCACGGCTGCCCAGCTCGGTGGCGGCCTGGGGCACTGTGTGCTCCCTGAGGCAGAGGCAGATGGTGTGAGCTATCGGCCTAGGCTGCCCTTGTGGTCAGGCTCTCCATCGGAGTTGAAGTGGAGTAGACCAGATTCTAGGTACTTAAGGTCGGCTGTGCTTGGCACTTCTTGATTCTCTCAGAGACTTTTCCTTGGCACAGGGGCTAGGAGGTAGCATGGTGCAGCGCTCGCCAAAGGATGTGAATTTGATTTCCCCTTATTTAAAAAAAAAAAAAAGAAAAAGAGCGTTGTGCCTGGTATGTATGATTGTGATCCCAGTACTGGAGAGGCAGAGGAAGCCAGAATCTTGGAGTTCACTGGCCAGCCAACATTAAAAAAAAAAAAAGTGCAGTATCTGAGGAGGGGCAGCCAAGTTTATATTTGATCCCCACATCCATGCACATGCACACAGAAGGCAGGCCCTCATCCCTGTTCTCTCAGTTTCGTGTTGTGCTAGTTTTAGGCTGCAGTAGATTTCAGAGTCATGGCTGTCGACTGAAGGCCCTTCGTTCGGGGTTGAGTAGTTTTGGGGGTATGCTAAGCTGGATTTCCTGGGTTTTCACTTGCCTGTCTTGGGCTCTGGGAGAGGTTTTTTTTGTTTGTTTTTTGTTTTTATGGAGGATCCGTGTCACCCCTGTCCCCTCCCCATGGATATGCATGCCTCTGACAATGTGGGAAGGTGGGGAGCAATGACCAGGGTAGCCCTCATGGCCGGAGACTTGTTCCATACACTTATCCTCCCACCCTGCAGTAACGGTTATCTGCGCTGCCCCTGGTGCGGACGGGGCCTGGTGGCGAGCCCAGGTAGTGGCCTCCTATGAGGAGACCAATGAGGTAGAGATTCGCTACGTGGACTATGGTGGATATAAGAGGGTGAAGGTCGACGTGCTCCGGCAAATTAGGTGAGTAGGACTCCTCGGCCAATCACAAGTCACCCCTGCATGGCACGGGGTACATGGCCCAGTTCTGCCCAGCTTCAGATGGGGCTGGAGTCTTCCTTCCTGCTGCCAACTTTGTGTTAACAGTCACATGTAAGCAAACATGATGCCTGCCTCAGCTACACAGAACTAGAAGGCTGCTCCCAAGGGTCAGGCATCAAAACTGAGAGAAAGGGAGAGGCTTGAGTTTGGTGAAGGGTGCCCCTCTGAGTCATCAGGCTGTAGCAGCTGCCCGCCCACATTCAGATGTGCACGCCATCCTGGATTGTAGCTGCTGCTGTGCTAAGGTAGAAGGTAAATTCCAGTCCTGGCGGTCCATGTTAAACTCATCCCTTTCTTGCCTTTCCAGGTCTGACTTTGTGACCCTGCCATTCCAGGGAGCAGAAGTCCTTCTGGACAGTGTGGTTCCGCTGTCAGGTAACGGGCGGAGCGTCCAGCTGCGGGCTGGGCACTGGGGAACACAGGGCTTTCTTGGAGCCCTTCCTCTCCCCTGCAGCCTGTGTAAACATGGTTGGTGTCACTGTTAGCTTCCGATTGAGTAGGTCTAGACTGAGGCCCAGGGCCGTGGAAGTTCTAGCAAGACCCCAAGCGATGCCAATGCTGCTTTGCAGCTTTGCAGTTTACCTGGCTGCCAGCTCGAGAGGCCCCAGTGAGATATACTTCAGAGCATGGTCCAGAGAGGGCAGGCTGCTGGGCACGGGCATGGTGGGGACCGTGCTGACCTGTGTGTCTGGGACTGAAAGCCTTGTTAGAGGAAGGGTGCTGGCATTCCTTAGCCTCATTATCCTTTGGGCTGATGGGATGGTGCTTGATGGTATCTGTGAGAGTCCCGTGTGTACTGATGTGGAAAGTAGCAGATCGCAGCTTCCCATGGCTGTAGGTAAAGTCTGTTTAACCTGTCGCCCTCTCCCAGGCAGTCCCCTTCAGATCCTGTTTGTCCAGAGTAGTTAAAGTGTGCTAGATATACTACAGTGTAACCAGGCATGAGGTTGCACACACTTTTAATCCTAGTACTCAAGAGGCCAAGGCAGGAGGATTGCCAGGAGTTTGAGGCTAGCCTGAGCTACATACACAGCAAGACCCTATCTTTAAAAAGGAGAAAGAATGAAGAAAGAAAGAAAAGGGGAAAAAGAAACATTACAGTCCAGCCAAAGTTCTGTCAGAACACTGGCAGGCTCAGTTTCATTTCCCCTTCTTTCTTCCCAGCCTTTCTCTCCATTCTGTCCATCTAAGCAGTCTGGCCAGACTCATGGAAACAGGCCCTGCTTTATCACAAGACTCTCCTGGCACACCGTCCAAGCGTTTGCCTTCCACCCTTCTTGCCTTGGGCATGTTCTTATACATTACCTTTGTAAGCCAGCCAGTAGAGGGCACCTTGGAGTCTTGCCTATTAGAGGGCAGCTGCCCATACTGGGCCAGCTGCTTGGATTGGAATGCCACCTACCGCATGGTGGGAGCCACTTGGACTTTGGAGATGAGCCTTTGCCCTCCTGACTTCTGGAGCCTTCCTTGTTTTGTGGAGATATACACACTTGGTCAGCACAGCTGTCCCCCAAATAACTGGGGACGGGGCCTGCTTGCATCGTAGGCAGGCTTTCTGTCTTCCCTATGGAGACCCTTATGGCCAGGCCTTCCCTGTGCTCACCCACTCGAGTCACAGAGGCATAGGCCCTGCTGGCAGTTTGGCTGTCCTAGACAGTCCTGACATCTGCAGCATCCAGAGCAGCCGGGAAGTGACAAGACTGCTTTGCTCCAGCGGGCATCTGAACCCTGCCTTTTCTCTTTCTTCCCTTCTAGATGATGACCACTTTTCACCAGAGGCAGACGCAGCCATGAGTGAGATGACGGGCAACGCAGCACTGCTTGCCCAGGTACGTGGTTGGGGCGGGAGGAGGCCGGCCGAGCAGCCAGGGGCTGTCAGTGGGCTTCCTGCCTAATGCAGGGTAAGTGTCCAGGCTTCTTGAGAGCTGACCTTTAAATTCCTTCTGTCCTATGGCCATGAGCCTGGAGGGACCGGCAAGCTTCAAGGGGTGCTTAAGCCAGGCCTGGTGCACTCCTATAACCCCAGCACGCTGTGGGCCACAGCAGGATTCCGAGTGAGGCCCGTCTAGGTTACACAGTAGAGCTCGTCTCGGGTTTTGTGTGCACAGCCTAAGGCGTTGGCCTCTGCCCCTGTCCCTCCAGGTGACAAGCTACAGCGCGACTGGCCTTCCTCTGATTCAGCTGTGGAGTGTGGTTGGAGATGAAGTGAGTCTGCCCCTTTTGTGCCCAGTGGGCTTCCTGGGAACTAGTTCTGCTAGTTGTTAGAGGACACGGTTGTGGACTAGTGCCCTCCCGGGGGACACCGGGTGCCACGGTTGAGAATGGGGATTTTTTAGTGTCATGAACCTAGACGTGTGTTGAACACGTAAGTTCTGGGACAGCCTCTCCCAACACCAAGGACCTTTAGTGCCAAGCAGGGGAGACGCTCCTCTAGACCTTCCGGGACCTTGGTCCAGATCCTCAGCCATTGAGCAAGAACCCCATCGTGGTTGCGCTCCGAGCCTGCGCCTGTCCCTTGCTGATGACTGGAGGCCAGGGTAGGAGGACCCTCCCTGACTTGAGACCCAGCCCATAGGTACCGTGCAGAACTCTGAAGGAAATTCTGTCTTGCAGGTGGTGCTGATAAACCGGTCGCTGGTGGAGCGAGGTCTTGCACAGTGGGTGGACAATCACTATGCCAGCCTTTGACCCCCTGAGCAGCTTCAGTCTTTTTTCTTTTCTTTTTTTTTTCACTGTTGAGATTGGGCTTGGCACTCAGGACAGAGATTTACAGCAGAGTAACAAACATTGCTCTCTCTCTCTCTCTCTCTCTCTCTCTTGAGTATTCTTTCCCCCATTCTGTAGTCCTGTGGAGAAGCAGGTTCCTCCCCCAGGAGGAGCTTCGGGTTCCTTTCAGAGCCTTTGGATGGTGTTTCACCAGCCCGCTGGCTTAGCCCGCCTGGGGGCCGTCTGCAGGGAGGTCTCTTAACCAGGCTGTCCTGTTCCCATTCTATCCGCTCCCCTCTCCGCACCAAAACCCCACACACTACAGCAGGCAGGCCGGGGCGGGTGTGGGGCTGGCTGAGAGGGTCAACTTCAGTCTTTTTTTTCAGGGATTAATGGATTCCCTGTATAGCTCACAAGGATGAACTGATGGTATTTAGCCAGTTTTTATATACTTCCTCCAGCTCGGACTTTTTTAAGCATAGATGTAAATAAGGAGCAATGTCACACCTGACCCCAGTGAGCTGGGGAGCGGGGAAGCTCTTCTCTTGCCAAGCCTGGTTGTAATTTGTAACCATTTTCTATCTGTGCAAACTATGTAAATATATGTTTAAATATGTAATATTTTGTACAAGACACACTGGAGAACAAAGGGAACTCAAACAAACAAAAAAACTCTTCCACATTCTTCACTGGGAACTAGAAGTCCATCCCACAGAGTGGGACCGATGCCCCTGCTGCTCCTACTTCCTGTGCAGACAGGCAGCTGTATGGGAAACTGTTATTTGGAGATTTGATTTTTTTTTTTCTGTATGCATTTATTTAAAAAAAAATAACTCATTGGATTACCTTGCAGTGGTGTGTTTGACTCTTTTATAGACTGTCTTTAGCATTGTGCAATTTAAGAATAACTTAAGTATCTTGGACTTACATAAATCATGAATTGTATAAATGATAACCTTGAGTCCATTTTTCTTGACTGGTGGCAAAAATTTGGGGCTGGGGGTAGGAGGTGGTTGTGAGCGGGGTGGTCCATGGGAGGGTCCAGCTGTGGCTCTCTAAGGACCACAATAAAAGAAGATCCTGTGATCTAAGAAGACAGTTTGGCCAGCTCTGCCCCTTCCCCCACCAGGTGGCTTCTGCATTTAGAGAACACGGGGTCTGACATAGCAAGAGGATACGGAGACAGGGGACAGGGGCGCAGGCCTCTGCAGTCCTGATGACACCAGAGGGCTTCCCTTGGGATGGATGAGGTGTTGAGACAGGCTCCTTGGGCTAGAGTCATAGGGTCTGGGGAGGAGACAGATTCTTGGTCTCATCCTTGGAGAATGGTTCCTTGGGACATGGTTGGGAGCTGGGGAGGAAAAGCAGGTTGGAGAGCCAGTTGTGAAGGACATACACTGGTCAAGAACTCCATCTTCAGAGAAGCAGGGCTTTTAGAGTTTTGCAGATAAGCTCATCGGAGACTTCCATCCCACCTGGGATCATCTCCGCATAAACCAAAAGCTTGTGGGGTCATGGAGGCCTGGACTTGCTTCAGGTGTTTGCATCCTCTGAGCCCCGAGAGACAGAGAAGGACTGGCGGGTCACAGCAGAGCCCGGGTTCTGGGGTTATCGCTACAGCAAGCACAGCTCCTGAGAACTGAAGTCACTTGCAGCCGTCACAGGCTTAAGGTAAAAAAAAAGGTTAGGCACCACTGCGTCCCACAGCGAGCTGTGCCGACCCACAGTGAAGCAGAGTCACAAGGCAGGCACCCTTTGTAGCTGAACTACTTAGAAAGCAGAACAGAGCCATGTCACAGAGCCGGCTGCTTCCCAGTGGTGTCAGCTGCCTCTCCGGATTCCTGTCCCCTCTCCTGAGTGCTGGTACTTAAAATGGTCGGCCAGGACATGGTCTTAGATCATGAGGAACAGGGAGGAATACAGAAGCAATCTGGTTTTGTTGCTGTGAAAAACTTAAACATGAATCAACCCAGGAAGAAACTTGTAGCACCCGAGCCAAAGGGTAAACGAATGCTTTTAACTCCCTCCACTGACAATGTCCTGGGTGGGGTTCGGGGGGTCTCTTTCTAGTGGAAGTTTATGACTGATGAGATACAGGAGAAACACAACCCAACTCATGGATGTGATAATTTCCCCAAGAGCCACAATTAAAAAAAAAAAAAAATCAAGGAATTTTAATATTCACTTAAACAAGGGCACTTTCAGCATGTAATAGACAGGAAGGTTAATGAGGTCCACAGAGTCTGAGACCCGATGTGCACTCTGCTCTGGAGATTTCTGCTCGGACTGTCCACATTTCTGGGCTTGCCAGCAACACCTGGCTGTGGTCCCTGTATTGGTACCAGTACCAGCAGCCTTACACAGGCTGTTCCTTACCGAGAACGCCCGATGGACTAGGCGTTGCCACACAAGCAGCATTTGGGAGGCAGAGGCAAGACGCACGAGGTCAGCCTGGGTCAGCAAGACTGGGGTTGGGGGAAAGCTCCTCAGCACCAGGTAACGACATTTGCTGTGCAAGCCTGATGACCTGAGTTCAAAACTCAGGGTGGGAAAAAAAGTTGCCCCCTGACTTCCGTGTCCATGCCCTAGCACGAATGTTGTCCCCACATGATACACACTGGTAGAAGTTTTAAAAGTGATTGAGAGAATGTGTGTGAAGTCTTATTGCGTAGGTCAAGCTGGCCTCAAACTTTTCGGTCCTACCTGCTTCCTGGATGCTAGGGTTACAGGTGTGTGCCACTCTCTTGGCTTCGAGCTTCTGAATTGTGGCATTAAGCCCAGTCCACATTATAAAATGTGTTTTGACCCAACTGTTTGCCATCTTCGCCGCACACCTGCGTTTTTCACAGCTGCCTTGGGCTTTGACTCACCTTTCCTTTGGACTGTGTCTGTTGTCGGGATAAAGGAACCTTAAATATGAGAATCATTTGGCCGGCCATCTCTGCTTTACCGTGTGTCCCTTTGCCAAGGAGCTTGTGTACTCCACAACAAAACTGTGACCTTCAGCCCTGTTAGGCTTAACGGTGGACATAGGGCTCCTGGCTGATTATGAGGCAGAGGTGTGAGTCGTGGGGGCTGCAGCTGCGAGAGCAGTCATGCTTTGCTTTCCCCTTTGCCCATGGACGTCATGGAGTAGCTTTAGCTAACCCTTGATGGAGGTAGGCTTGGGAAGTAGAAGTGTCACGAGCCACCAGGAGGAGGTTTGTGTGTCACCTGTGACCCACTCTAGCTCAGCCTGCTTGGCACTGTTGGTCTAGGCACCCGTCTTGGCCAGCATTTTATTGCTATGAAGAGGCACCATGGCCACAGCAACTCTTACAAAGGGAAACGTTTAATTGGGCCTGGCTTATGGTTTCAGAGGTTTAATTCATTATTGTCATGGTGCATGGGCTGACACGGTGCTGGAGAGGTTGCTGAGTTTGCCATCTGGATTGGCAGACAGCAGGAAGAGACAGTGCCACTGGGGCCTAGGTTGGAGAGTTGAAACCACAGACCCCTCCTATTCAAACCACCACAGCTGCTGTCCTTTCTCGGAAGACTTGGTGAAAGTTCCCTGTTCTCCGTCCCTCTTTTTTTTTTTTTTTTTTAAGGTGGAGGCGATGGACAAATGCAAGTTCAAAGAATCCCCCACCCCCACCCCACATAAAGCCAGATGCTGCGTTGCAGTGTGCATCTGTGATCCTAGTGTGCCCATGATAGGAGGAGACCAAGAACCCCCAGAAAGCTCTCAGGCAGCTTCCTGCCTCGGGGTAGAAAGTGAAGACCAACACCGGAAGTTGTCCTCTGACCTCCATACATGTGCTGTGGCGTAGCACACACCATGCAATGGCTGTGCATTTAAGTGAAGCTGAGTTTTGACAGGCTTTCCAAGTTTGAATTGGGACCTAATTTGTTTGGCAAACAGGGGCCAAAGCCCAAGATTCCTCTTAAGGAGATTGACTCATACCTTTATAAAGAAAAGGACCTAAGTGAGATCTTGGCTGCTTCTTGAGAGAAATAGGCCCTCTGACATCTGGTGGAGACAGACGGCTTTGGAGGAACCTGGTGCTCTGGGCAAGGAAAGCTGGTACCTCCTCCCTGAGCTGGGATGGAGTTCTCGTCTTTCTCTGGTCTCCCTGGCAGGACGACAAGGAAGGCATTCTGACTGCTCCTCTGGGTTTCCTCAGCAAGTGCCTCTGTACGGATGCCAAGCCTGCTAGGGGCTACAAAGCTGAGTCAAACCCAGAGCCTCCAGGAAGCGTTTCTGAGGAGGTGTGCCAATGATTCTACCGGCAGATGGTGCTAGCCTAAAGGGGGAGCCTTTTCCACTTTTCTGTGGGGTCCTGTAACCTCTGGTGAGGTAGGTACTAGCTCACAATCAGCTGAGCCTGGCCTTGAACCTGTGTCTTCCGGGACTCAGGCTCTGTTCTCTGGCAGTGCTTGAGTGCCAAAATTCCCAAGTAATTTGGTCCACATAAGCGCAAGCTGCTGCACCTAGGTAGATGGCTCAGTAAAGTGACTGGCGGTACAAGCGTGAGGCTCTCATGCTCGGAGCCCACGTGAAAAAGCCAGGCGCAGTGGTTGAGATCACGTACTGCACTCGGAGAGGTCCTGGGTTCGGTTCCCAGCACCCACGTCAGGCGGCTCCCAACCCCCCGCGGACTCCAGTTCCAGGGGATCTGATGTCGCTGGCCTCTGAGAACACAGCACTCATAGGCCCACAGGAGTGTGGAGCGCAGAGGGCAATGCCCCCTCACATAGGCACATATCCCAGGGCACCTCCAAAAGGTCAGGTAAAGTGCTTGCCTAACCCTGAGTGCAGTCCTACATTTCATTCCTGGCACTGCACGGCCGGGCATGGCGGCGAATGTCCGGGCGGATCTCTAGGAGTTCAAGGCCAGCTGGCCTACAAAGCGAATCCAGTACAGCCAAGGCTACACAGAGAAGCCCTCGGGAGGGGGGGGGGGGAGAACAATGAAACAAAACAAAACAAAACAACAACAACAACAAAAAAAAACCAAGAAGAACAAGGAAAAATTAAAAAAGACGAGACGTAAAAGAGAAAAGTGTTTCTGAAGGAGTGCAACGAAGTCCACTCACGGCAGATTGCTGCTGTTTCAGCCTCGAGCCACTAGATGGCGCCACACCACAAGCTACTGTAGGTGTCCCCTCCCTCAGTCTCATCGCTGTCTGAGAACAGAGGTTCTTCCTAGCGCTGTCTCCTTGCTAAACTTATTAGGGATGCAAATTCCCAGCTCGCACCCCAGACTTCCTGAACAAGAACCGTGCAGCACTCCGACTTCAGGTGGTTCGGATGCAGCCTGAAGTCTGAGAGCCACTGTTCTAGAGTCAACATTGGGGTAGCTCGGAAAGATAGATGCCTGCCGGGGAGGGGCGAGGACCCGGCTGGGGGAGGGGGAATGCGAGGAAGGGCGTGGTGGGGGTGGTGAAAGAAGGTCATTGGTTCAAAAATGCCAAGGAGCTGATCCCAAAACAGGAAACTAATATGGACTGAGTGGCAAGGCTGATTTTCGTCCAAGTGGGTAAATCCGAGCGGGGTCAGGAGGAGGAGTGGGGAGAAATGAGGGCCCTCTAAGGGGGTCCCCTCCTTTAGGAAGGCAGATGGTGGGCTAGGAGCTGAAACCCAGGCTGTCTTGAGTTCTTCGGGGAGCCCCAGGGCGGCTTGTGTCCTCATTGTGGCTGTTCATCTTAGCCTGTTCTGAAATCTCACCAGCCTACTACTGTGTTAATGGATTGAAATCTCGCAACCCTCCCAAGACGACCCAGGAAAATGGATGCTCAGAATCAAAAAGAAGCCTGAGATGGGGTGGGAAAATCACTAGTGAATTAAAACCTTATTTTTGTCTTTTCCATCCCATTGGTACCCTCAGGGAAGGCCAGCGCAGAATGAATTAATATCTTTTTTTTTGACACAAAAATTCCTTTTGCAGGTTGCTACTGAGGCTTCAAAGGGGTAACCTATCATGCAAATATTTTTTTCCAGCTATGATGTATACGGTTTTTTAGTTTGATTTATTTTTGATGTCAGAAACAAAATGGAAGTTAGCTCTTTAAAAATGAGCGCGGCTGGCTGAATAAATAAATAATATGCTCTTGGCCAGAAACTGCCAGCACCTCCTTAATTGCCCATTGATTCTCTAATTCTCTGCACTTTAACATCTACGAAATTAAGAGGCCACAGAGCATGGAGATGTCTTTTGCCAAGCGAAGGAAAGAAGCAGGGGTTTTCGAAGGTCTAATCCTTCCTGGGGGCTTTGACGTAGCACGAAAAGGCAGAAATTACTCAAGGATGAAAGCCTGGTGGCCTCCACGGGTCCTTCCCAAGTTCGTGTGCCATCACTGTGACTTTGCAGCCACCAACACGTGTGTTCTGTCCAATGGCTGAACATGTGGACTCTGGTATGACATTACCATAGCAGCATGGACCCAACTGTCCCTCCTATTGGCCTCTGGAGGTTGGGTGGTCTGGCGGGGTCTCCCTCCTGCAAATGCTGCTGTTTAGATCTTTCTGGCTAGCCTGTCAGACCCAACCACGAGTCTAACAAGCGCTGCTTCCTTCCTTCCTTCCAGGAAGTTCCCTTTTATCCCATTTCTGGAATGACCAACCAGTCTCCCCGCCCTCAAAAGTCCCCTGGCATCATACATCCAACCTCCTCCATGTCTCTCTCTCTTTCAGTTCTAGTCCCTTCAAGCCACAGAAACCTAGTTCTCTCATCTCAGGCTGGCCCCTGGGACTCTCTTCACAATGCACTGTCTTTTAGGCTTCTGCCCCAGGTACTGTCCTCCAGGTCAGGACTCTGAGCCCTCAGGCACCACTATTAGCTGCTACATGGATTGGGTAAGGACAGGACCCACCAATTGCTTCTCTATAGACGTCTCTTACATGGGTCTTCATTGTGTGCTTCCATGGGCCCTGGGGATCCTTTCTCTGGATCCACAGGCTCACCCTTTCTTCCTCTCTGAGACACAATGCCAGCTGCCTCTGCCTGTTCCCCTATCCCGGAGTCTCCATACGTGCCTGCCTGGCAGTTGTTAGTGTCCCCGTGAGAACATCTACGCTGGGCTGCGAGCCCAGGCAAGGATGCTTAGCGGGGAGGAGGGACCTTACCATTTGCCTTTAGACCCCTCTGCTGCCCCTCCTTTGTGTCCCCGTTCCCCTTTCTATCAGTATCTTCCTTGATTAGAATTCTCACTCTTCCACTTATCAAGCCAGCATCGCGCCTGACTGTCTCCGCCACTGTCAACATCCCAGCTTCCAGGTCTCCAGCAGCCTGAGCTCCTGGGCTGCTGCCTCTCTCTCCCTCTCTCTGGCAATTACGATTCCTTCCCTGGCTCACGTCGGAAGTCTTTGTTCTTCTCCCTGAACGTTCAAGTTAATTTCTACTGACTGTTTATTCAGCCTTTGTACTGGCTGGCTTGCTACTTAGTCAGGAAGCTGGGGGAGGGGCGCAGCTCAGAGGCAAAGCACTGGGATGTGGGGACTCAGTGGAGCAACGGTTTAGGACAGGAAGTAAGACACTTCAGAGGAGGAGGGGACTAGACAGGAATCCTCCGGGCCCCTGGGACCAGGACTGGGATCCTGAGCCTAGGGAGGGGAGGGGAGGGGAGAGGGAGGAGAAGGAGAACAGCGTAGGGGAAGAAAGAAGAGCAGGGGAGGGGACGAGAGAGAGCTGTCCTCAGTTCTCAGGCATGTAAGTACACATGGAGACAGGTGCGCCCCCACTTGCTTAGAGACCAGCTGTGCGGGAGAGAGAAGACAACAAAACAAAACCAGCATTAGCCGTCCTGGCTTGCCTTTTGTTCTTTGAGAATTTAAGAGGGGGTCATGGGTCTGCAAAAAAAAACCCACCATGACCCAGGCACAGGAGAAGGGATCCCAGAGGGAGGGGGACCGAGGAGGGAGGGACAGGAAGGGGAGCAGGAAAGGAGAAGGCTGGGATGGTTGGCAGGGAAGGAGAGGCCTCTGGACCAAGGACCACCCAAAGGCCTGCGCAGCTGCTGGCTGGCTAGGAGGCCTGCTGGCTGGCCCCTAACTCAAGATTATGCTCCCTGGAGCAGCCAAGGCCCGTTTTGTTGTTGTTGTTTGTTTGTTTGTTTGTTTTAGCTTTTTTTATTTTGAGAGACATTGTTGCTAAATTCCCCAGACGGCTCAAACAGAGACTCTCCTGTCTCAGCCTCCCGAGTAGGAGTAGATAGCCTTAACGTACGGTACTTTCAAGTGGCCTGGCTGGCATCTCTCTCTTTCTGTATAGATGATATAGACACGGACGATATAGTTATAAATGATACATAGAGATATAGATATGGGTGTAGATACAGATATGGTCTTACTATGTAAACCTGGCCAGGCTAGAGCTTGCCATGTAGACCACAATAGTGGTGAAGCTGTCCTCCTGCTTCCAATTCCTGAATGCCTGAATTACCGGAGTGTGCCATCATGCCCGGCAGTAACCTCTTAAATATGTAGTGGGAATGTGTTCGCAGTCTTGGCTGACCTTGAACTTTCAGTCTTCCTGTGTCAGCCTCTGGAGTACTGGGACTACAGGTGGATGCTACCAAAGGCCCTGGGTTCTGTTCCTGGCACTGCAGAAGTGAATGAGCGGATAGGTGTCGTCTTGCTTAGGGTGACTATTGCTGTGATGAAATGCTATGTCCAAGAGCAACTTGGGAAGGAAAGGCTTTACTTGGCTTATATTTCCATATCACTGTTTTGCAGAGGAGGAAGTCGGGACAGGAACGAAAGCAAGACAGAAAACTGGAGGCAGGAGCTGATGTAGAAGCCATGGAGGGGTGGTGCTTACTGGCTTGCTCCATATGGCTTGCATAGGCTGCTTCCTTGTAGAACCTAGGACCACCTGCCCAGGGATGGTACCACCCACAGCGGGGTGGGCCCTCCCTTATCAGTTCCAGGACAGCCAGGGCTACACAGAGAAACCCTGTTTAGACAAAGTAAATACTTTATTTGTATAAATGTACATGCTTGGGCTAGTGGTAGAACTTTGCCTTATATGCATGAGGTTTGACCTTAGCCCACAACAAATTATGTAAAAGGAACTTTTAATCACCTGGTTCAAGTGTTCTCACAGAGTTTTATTGCCTCCTTCTGCTAACCTAGGCCTGGTCCCAGAAGCTTCTAGCTTCTGTGCAATCTAACCTAGGCCTAGAATGTTTTCTGAGACTTACTACTTAATAAGCTCACCCTTTCTTGTTCTGATCTCTGGGCTGGTTGGTTCAACTAGGCTATTCTGGCTCAAACTCCTCTCCCAGCTGACTTATTCAATCTGGCTTCTCTCTTGGCCTCTGAATTGCTTTGCTTGGCCTCAAACTAACTTCAGTAATCTGCTCTAATCTTCTGGTTCCTTCTCATTCTCTGGCTCTTTCAGTCTTCACCTGAGTTCTCTCTCTCTGCAACTTGTCTCTCTATATTGAATAAGTTAGCTGGGAGAAGGGTTGAGCCAGAACAGCTGAATTGAACCAGCCAACCCAGAGCTCAGTAAGAACTAGAAAGGGTGAGCATATTAAGCATTAAATCTCAGAGGCTGAAAACATTCTAGGCCTACATTAGATTGTACGGAGGCTAGAAGCTTCCAGGGCTAGGCCTAGGTTAGCAGAAGGAGACAGTAAGCCACCAAGACAACAATTACCTCAGGAGAATAAAAGTTACTTTTACAAAAGTAACTTAAAAATAAAACAAATTGGCTGGGCATGGTGGTACACACCTTTAATCCCAGCACTTGGGAGGCAGGGGCAGGCGGATCTCTGTGAGTTCAAGGCCAGCCTGGTCTACAAAGTGAGTTCAGGACAGCCAGGGCTACACAGAGGAAACCCTGTCTCAAAACAAAACAAAAATATAAATAGGGCTGGAGAGATGGCTCAGAGGTTAAGAGCTGGTTCCTCTTCCAGAGGTCTTGAGTTCAAGTCCCAGCAACCACATGGTGGCTCACAACCATCTGTAATGGGATCTGGCACCCTCTTCTGGTGTGCAGGTGTACATGCGGTACAGAACACTGTATATATAGTAAATAAAGAAATCTTTTCTAAAAAAATAAATAAATAAATAAATAAATAAATAATAAAATTGTATGTTGACATGTTTAGGATTAACCTATTAAATGAAGATTATTGAGACAGATGAAGACACAGTGTGCTGTCCTGGACTGAATCTGAGAACGGTTAGGAAAAGCTGTGAAACCTGAAAAAAATGATGGAGTTGGTCTTAGCAGTGACCCGTGGGCTCTCAGTCTGAGGTCTGTGCTGTGTTTACGTTCAGCGTCAGCGTCAGGAGAAAGTGATGCCGGGGAAACTCATTCAGAAGCTGCCGCTTTCCTGCAAATAGAAATTACTACCAAGAAAAGCTTTCTCTCCAAGCTTTTATGGCATCCATGAATAGATTTCACAAATGGACAAATAAAGATCCCAGGCCCTGGCTACGGATGGCAGGGAGCTCCTTCAACCAACAAATTACTGCTACCCTTTGCTTTGATTTCACAATATTGAGAGAAATCTTGCCTCTCCCAGCCAAGCCATTGGAAACGGCAGCGGATTTGAACAGCTTCTTGCATGGCATTGTGGTCTCAGGCCCCTTGAGCTCCAAGAAGAACAAAGGGTCATAAATGTTACCTTAGGCAAGGCTTTGGGTCACCATTTGTTAAGGATGTGTGTGTCGGCGTGTGTGTGTGTGTGTGTGTGTGTGTTTGTGTGTTTGTGTGTGTGTATACATGTACCTGCACATATTTTAACAGTTTTAAAGTTGTTTTAAATATTTTATGGTTGTTGCTAATTCTTCGAGACAGGGTTTCTCTGTGTAGCCCTGGCTGTCCTGGAACTCGCTCTGTACACCAGGCTGGCTCTGTGAACTCAGAGATGGGTCTGCCTTCGCCTCCTGAGTGCTGGGATTAAAACTGTGTGCCACCATCACCAGCTAAAATAGTTTTAAAACACGACTTGTTTTTCGTTTTTGTTTTGTTTTGAGACAGCCTCACGTAGCCCAGGCTAGCCATGAACTCACTATGTAGCTGAGGATGACCTTGACTTCCCAGGAGCCCCTGCTCCCTCATGCCAGTGCTGAGATTACCAGTCTGCCAACCACTCACCTCTGAGCCACACCCCCAGACTCTTTAAGTTTTTTTAATTAAAGAATTATTGTTGGGGGCGAACAATACGGCTCAGTGGCTGGAAGGGCTTACTGCCCGGTCTGAAGACCTGAATTCAGTCTCTGCAGTCCAGCTGGTAGAAGGGGAGAATTGATTCCTGAAAGTCGGCCTCCGACTTCCACGTTCCATGTACATAAGCACGCTCCTCCCCCACAAATTTACACAAATGTGACCTCAGATTTTTAAATCATTACGGTGACTGTATGTGTGGGCCGCATGCAAGCCACGTGGTTTGTGTGAAGGTCAGAGGTGACTTTCAAGAACCAGTTCTTTCCTTTCATCGTGGTCTCTGGCGAGGCATCTTTTACCTACTGAGCCACCTCACCTACGCCCCCCTTTTCACTTTTTGAAGAGAGTCTGGCGGACTTGCTTAGCCTGGCCTTGATCTTGTGACCCTCCAGCTTTAGCTTCATAAGCAGCTGGGATTACAGACCTTTTGCTACCATGACTCACCCGGACCCTTCACCTTCGCTCCCAACCTTACATGCCATGCTTGGCGATGTCTGGACGTCAGGTTATTATTACCTGGTTTGCATGTGAAACATCCCCCCCCCCCCCCCGCCCCGGTCTGTGTGCTTCAATACAGGGACCCCAGCCGCTGGCGCTGCTTGGGAAGGTTACGGTACCTTTAGGAAGTGGAGTCTCTCTAGGGGAAGTGCGTCACTGGGGGTGGGCCTTAGGGTCTTGGAGCCCAGCCCCACCTCCTGTTCTTGCTGCTTCCTGAGCGTGGGGGCAATGTGACCGTCCGCCTGCGGCTCCTGCTCCCGAGCCATCCGTGCTGTGATGACATGAGTTGTTTCTTGTCGGGTATTCCGTCACAGCGAAGAAAAAAGCACCTATTATGGTACCTACTCGTGATCTTCGACAAGGCATTCATGTACACACAGGTACTGTTCCAAGTGTCTACAGAGGTCAACACTGGATGTCAGAGCCCAATGCACTCTTCTTATCATCTCAATCAGTCTTCCCCCAGATTCGGGAATTTTCCAGTTCCTTGTTCAACAGATGGTTATTGAACATGACCATGTTGCAGGCACCAGAGATCTGTTGATGAATAATAGCAACAACCTGCTGCTAGGGTCGTTCGGCTCTAGGTTTTAAAGTTGAAGATGCTGGGCTGGAGAGATGGCTCAGCGATTAAGAGCACAGGCTGTTCTTCCAGAAGACCTGGGTTCAATTCATGGCAGCTCCTGGAATATCAGTTCCGGGGGAGCTGACACACCCTCACACAGACATACACCCAGGCAAAACACCAATGCACATAAAGTAAAGTTGACAATGCTGAAACACAGAGGGCCGGGGCTTCCCCAAGTCTGCACTGTGGATGAAACAGAAAGCCATCCTTGTCCTTTTCCTGTGTTACTGGCATTGGAGAAAGGCTCCTCCCACACCTGCTCCATCCTGCAGCTCTGGTTCCTCATCCCCCAGCTCCTTGCACAGAGCAAAGGACATATGGTTTTGTGTGTGGGTCCATCAGTAGAAGGTGTGACAAGCTAGGGACTTGGGAGTTGTCAGCTGCCCCATAACCTTTCACCTGGAGGCCATCCAAGTGGAGGGAGCCAGGAAGGTAGGGCCAAGGTTGGATAGAAGCAGAGGTGGGAGGGGGGGTGGGACCATTGTGTCATTTCCTCTCCATTCTTGCCCTTGGTCCACCCAAGGTCCTTCTGTCAACTTTTTCACTTAAACTTGCAACCAGAAGAAAACTAGATTTGGAGAGCTAGGGAAAGAGATGCTTGGTAAAGTGCTTGCTACATGGTAAGCACGGGGACTTGAATCTGGAGCCCCAGAGAGCTCGGAGAATGCTGGGTGTGGTGCATATCTTCGGTCCCAGTGGAGTGGAGGGAGCTCCTGCCAGCCGGCCAGGCTAGCTCTGGATTCCTCCAGAGACCCTGTCTCCAAAGATGAGGTGCCTAGCCAGGTGTGATCGTGCATCCTTTTAGTCCCCGCCCTTAACAGGCAGAGGCAGGTAGATCTCTACGAGTTCAAGTCCAGCCTGGTTTTACATGGTGCATTTCGGGCCAGCCAAGGCTACATGAGACCTGCCTCAATACAATAATAATAATAATAATAATAATAATAATAATAATAATAATAATAAAAATACGGAGAGCAATTGAGGGAGACACCGGATGTCCACCAGTGGACACGCACACACATGTTTATGTACGAACACACACACAAGAGAAATGCTTTGTATACTGGGAGTGGCAGGTGTGTAAGGAGTGGCAGCTCTCAGCCTCCGAGTTCCTTCCATCCTAAATTTGTGTTTTTTTGGCAACTGGAGCTCTGAGTGTTCTGTTCTTGGATAGCTTTGCAATAGATTCTTTACTTCAGACCATGTGACTGCAACCCAGCTCTTAATAAATCAGCTGGAAGCCTGCGCCAGGGAAAGAGCCTTTGCTGTACATCATTTTTGTTTTCCTCTTGGGGAGAACAACCATGCTACAGCAATAACCTGCCACGTATATATCTCAAAGCCCTATTTATATAGCCATATGGATAAACATATATAAATAGGACTCTGGGATAATAGATTAAGAGGTCTGCTCATCCATTGAAGACTTATGAGGCTTTCAGGAGCAAATGGCGGCCTGATTCAGTAAGAAAAATGGGTGTTCTGGTAGAACGTGGCCAACAATCCGATGTGCCTGTGACCTGGGAGAAAGCCTGTCGATGCAGAAGTGGGAAGGGGCTATAGCAGGAATGGGCAGGGCAGGACCTCACAAAGCTGAGAGCCCTGAACCGTTGTCCCAGCTCAGCTTTTGTTTTTGCTGTGTGACCTTGGGAAAGTCCTCCAGGTTCCTTACATACAAGTGGACTCGCTGACTACAGAATTCCTTTCGGAATTTTAAAACGTCCTATTAAAATGACATAGACCTCTGTGGTCACCGTCCTTGGGAAGATTAGGAGCGCTCAGTCAGTTGACATTTTCTGTAGTTCTTGACTGATCGCTGGTGCCGCTCATGGATCTCTTACCTTCTGGAAGCTTCCGTAGAAGGGGTCTGCATTCACTATGAGCCAAGGTCCCTGGGGTGGACCAAATAACAGTAGCAGCAGCCAGTGGTGTTACTTTTTTTGGGTCTGAGATACCAAGGCACAGTTCTCATTGCAAGGATCTGCAGGCGGTGTTCTGGGTACTTGCTAAGAGCCAGGCACCATCTGCCAACTCCACAGACGCCATCTCAGTTCGTCCCTGAGGTAGGGATCATTGTTCATTTGGTACAGGCAACACCAAATTCTAGAGTGGCTCAGACTGTTGTCCCGGGCCACGCACAGTGGTGGTTCCATCAGCTCCTGTGAGCAGACTCCAGCCCCTTGCATCCGCACCCCACGTCATAGACTACTGGTTTGTAAGGGCTCACGCTGGGGCTCCCGAAGGTGGACTCAAGAGAGAGCTCAAGCATGAGCAACCAGGCTGCTCCTGGGCGTTTCCCAGCCCGGCCATGTTTTTGGGGAGGGTTACAAATGAGATGCAGTCTTGCTGTTGTGGGATTTCTTTCCGTTTTTCTAAGACAGTTTTTTTTTTTTTCTTTTCTTCAAAAGTCTATTTACTGGAGAGCCTTACAGGACCCACGATAACCAGGCATCGGCCATGCTTCAGTGGATCCCAAATCAAAGATGGACTAGATAACGGGTAGCTGATGTATTACCTTTCAGCATTTCAGGCTCTCTCTGCTGGGCCGAGACTGGGCTTCGGTGAGCTGAGGAGGGCACATTTCTCCCGGGGTGTAAGGATGCAGCTGGTGTCAGACTGGCCGCTGCAGAGGGAATGACAGGAGGTGGGGGAGTTAATCCCAGGACCTCTTTCTTAGACTGTGAAGGCCGGGACAGCTAGGCTGTTCGCTCCATAACCCATCCTCATCACGTGGTCAGACAGTCCGCCCCACCGAGCACCTGACGCGGCGGAGGGTTGGTTGTGTTCACCAAACACCTTCGGGTGGTTTTGCCATCACCTCCACATGAACGGTTGGAAACTGAGGCAGGGACAGCAAACGGTTGGCTTCCGTCCCCCAGCCGCCCATGGCTCAGGCTGATCCTGGATGCGTGGCCATTAACATCACTCTCTGAGGCCAAGCACTTCCTTGTTTAACAATGATTGGTTTGTAGAGAGACTTATTTCATTTTTGTATACCTACGCATCTGTGTGTGTACATGTGCAAGTACCCACGGAGACCAGGACTAGCCGTCACGTTTGTGGAAAGCCAAGACGCAAGAACGGTTGCTTAAAATCTTTTTTTTTTTCTTTGAAAACTTGGACTGTACGTACATTCGTGTGTGGGTCTGTTTGCATATTTGTGAGTGTGCAGGTGCCGGGACCAGCGGTCAACACGAGGTGTCTCCCTTACTTGCTTTCCACCTCGTTAAAAAATGTTCGTTTATTATCATGTGTCTCTGTGGGCGTGTGTGCCCATGTGTCTGCTGCCATCGCATGCGTGTGGAGGTCAAAGGGCAGCTTTATGGAGTTCGTTCTTTGTTTTTTTGTTTGTTTGTTTGTTTTGTTTTTGAGACAGGGTTCCTCTGTGTAGCCTTGGCTGTCCTGGACTCACTTTGTAGACCAGGCCTGGCCTCGAACTCACCAAGAGATCCACCTGCCTCTGCCTCCCCCGAATGTTGGGATCACAGGTGTGCGCTGCTGCTCCCGGCTCTTTCCTCCCATCTTTAAGGGTCTCCAGTTTGGCTTGGTGGACAAATGCATTTGATCTCTGCTCCATCTTGGCCACCCCCACCTATCTCTCACCGAACCTGAATCAGCCACTCTAGTGGACAGTGAGCCTTAGGGACCCTCCTGTCTCTGCCTCCCCAGCACTGGGGTTACAGAAGGGCTGCCGTCTCCAACTTGTTATCCGGGTGCCAGGGATCTAGACTTAGGTCTTCACCCTTGCATGGCAAGCGCTCTACTGACTGAGCCTTCACCCCACACTTCTTATTTAACAAGTATTGATTTGATTTGTATAGAGATTTATTTTATTTTTGTTTATCTACGTGTGTGCGTGCAAGTGAGTGCAGTACCCATGAAGACCAGAAGAGGGAGTCAGAGTCTCTGCAGCTAAAGTTACAGAGGGTTTGAGCTGCCTGATGGGAATGCTGGGATCATTGAACCTGGGCCCTTTGAAAGAGTAATACGCTGTTTTAACTGTTGCATCCCCTCTCCAGCCCTTGGGTGATGCATTTTTAAAAATATTCACCCCTGTAATCACTATCTAGCTCAGGCTATTTCTGGCACCCACACTGTCTTCTCATCTCTCTTCCGAGCACCCGTACCCCTCAACAAATAACAACATTATGGCCGCTCTTGTTGCTGGTTGGTTTTGCCTATCACATCCATGGGATAATACAGTGGCTATTCTTTCGAGTCGGCCTTGCCTTCCCGTAAGTGGCTTCTGTGAAGCTCTTCATGGTTTTGCATAGAGCCATTGCCCTGACGGTACGGACTATGCATTTAAACGTGTATAGGATGACTGCCAACTTCTTTTTTTTTTTTTTTCAAGATTGTTTTATTTTTAATCACATGTACTTATGTGGGTTTGTGCACGTGTGTTCCTGTTCCTTCAGAGGCATTGGATCTCCGGGAGCTGGAGTCATGGGCAGTTGTGAGCCATCCAGCGTGGGTGCTGGGAACCCTAGGTCCTCCGCAAGAACAGTGTGTACTCTTAACTCTCTTGAGTGTCACCCCTTCTCAGTCCACGAATGCAGCATTTTATTTTTTGAGGTGTTAGAGTTTGCAGAGCATGTCTGTGGGGGCTGGGCCCCATCCTGGTACTCACCAGGACCACCTCTGGTAAGAAAACCCCCAGGGAGTCTCAGGGACTGTAGATTCCCAGGGAGTCTCAGGGACTGCAGATCCTATCACTTTTGTTTTTTTTTCCCCCCTTACCAGCCTCACTAGCCCAGACAATTTCACTAGTTTATAATGAAGTCTCGAGGAGAGAAGCTGCAGCAGAAAAAGAATGAGACAGAGGGAGACAGAAGGGAGGGGTGACCGCCGGTGACAGCGACACCCTGCATCTCGGGACCTCCACCCTTCAGGCTTCTCCACTCGGTTCAGGGGACACCTAGGACTGCTCCCATGTGTCCAGGCTCAGTCCTCCAGTTCACATGCATTCTCTCAACCCTGCGTCTCTAAGGCAAATTCAGGACAGATGTCACGAATGCACGCACACGCACGCACACGCACACACACACACACACACACACACACACACAGAGTCCCACAGTTCATGAGTGCATCTCCTGCACATGACGCTCCAAACTGGACTCCAGCGGGCATAGCCAGGAGCCACCTGGCTTTCTGATAAAGCGTCTGTTATTGGCCGTTTGCATGTGCTGTGTGTACAGGTGCGTGTACAAATACGAGTGTGTGCACGTGAGCACTGCCTCTGAACGCAGGCCTCCCTCATGTCGAAAGAGTAAGCCTAAATAGCTATTTCGTGACTCGGATCACGACATTTTTGTTTAGTGACTTATTTATTTTTATGTGCGTTCATCTTTTGCCTGCACGTATGTCTGTGTGAAGCTCTCGAATACCCTGAAACTGGAATTACAGGCATTACGAGCTGCCATGTCGTTGCTGGGAATTGAATCCAGGTCCACCTGGAAGAGCAGCCAGTGTTCTTAACCTCTGAGCCATCTCTCTGGCCCCAAATCGTGACATCATTTATCTGCCTTTGTTTTTGAATCAGATTCTGATATGTGTCCCAGGCTAGCCTAAAACAAAGCAAGCCTCCTACCTGTCTCTAATCCTCCTTGTCTCTCCTTCTATCCCTCTTTCCCTCTCTCCCTCTCTCCCCCCTGTTTCTGTATCTCTCTCTTTCATTCTCTCTCTCTCTCTCTCTCTCTCTCTCTCTCTCTCTCTCTCTCCAGCAATTGAGAAATGATGGCAGAAGGATCTGGACAGTCTCAGCTACCTGGTGAGTTCAAAGCTAGCCTTAAGGGATGCTCAAGACCTGTTACACACAAGCAAGCAAACAAAATACCCAACATGAGACATGGGCTACAACCATTGGAACATTCAACCATATCTTTTCTCCACATTTTTTTTTTTTAAACAGGGTCTTACTATGTAGACCAGGCTGGCCTTGAACTCATTGAGATCTGCCTGCCTCTCCCTCCCGAGTGCTGGGATTAAAGTTGTGTACCACCGTGCCTGGTTGCTATGTTTTTGTTTTTGTTTTTTTTTTTTTAAAGATTAATTTTGTCTGTTTTACATTTGTGCCATGGCTTGTATGTGGAACTCAGAGGACAGCTTTCATGTGACTTGGTTCTCTTCGTCCATCATGTGGATCTTAGAGATTCAGTTCAGGCTGTCAGGCTTGGAGGCACGTGCCTTTACGCACTGAGCCAGCTCACTGGGTCTGGGTGATTTTTAAGGCTCTCATACAACATATTGGCTCTCACCATACGCTTTCGTATACGTGTGTCACTGTCCTTTGTTCTCATGTGTTCCCTCCTCCCGTTACCTTCTTGTTTTGCTTTTTGAGATGTATAGCTTCGGGTGGACTTGGTCCTGCTCTGTATCCGAGGCTGACCCTAAGCTCCAGATTCCCGTGCCTCCACCTCTAAATCCATGTTCTTTATGGTTGGTACTTGCAAGTGGCTGTACTGACTCAACCTCCTGGCCCCAACTCTCAGGCTGTTACTCTCCAGGTTATAGTAAAAGAAGCTCAATGTCTTCCTTTGGTTGGCAGGGGCCCTTGAGTGGGCAAGACCCCCAACTCTGGCTCTTTGCTTCTGTCAGGTTGACATAGGAGGTGTCCACAAGCCCACAGGACAGAGGAGCTGTGTGTCATAGGGGGCCCTTGTTTTCCCCCTATTTCCCCACGACCTGTTTGGATTTCCTCATCTCAGCACCCATGGCACCAGCCTTTCCTGACTGTTGGTTTCGGAGTCTGTGAGGTGAGCTAACATAGTCATGTCACGGGCAGTGACGTTTTCCCGTCCAGAAGTACGGTTCCTCACCACCCTGGGCCTATTCTCAGGCCTCAGAGAGGATCTGTCCATCACCCAGAGGGGCAAAGGCGAGGACTAGGACTCTACAGCGATGGCAGAATAGAGAAGATGGGAAGGAGTGTGAAGGGTGCAGGATGGGTGGGCAGGGTCAAGGATCGTGTGTGGAGAAAGATGAGGAGCTGAAGTGGATAGTAGCTTCCTGGTGGGGCTCATGAGTGGTGGATGGGAAGGGAACCGCAGCCTGGCAGCAGCTGCAGCGTTTTTCACATTTAAGCACCTATTAAGATCACCTGGAGTATTGCAAAATACCAGCTAATGGCCCCCATGAGTTCTGACTCTGAGGATGAGGCCAAGGAATGGGTGTTCATCCCTCACTCTTTCCTGTGATGCTGTTTGCTGCTGCCGTGATGACCACGCTTTGGGAACCATGCTAAGTCAATGGTTTTCAGCCTTGGATGCAAATGGGCACCAACCTAAACACTCCCTCATGAGAGGCAGCATAAGCATGACTGCCCGAGCTCAGTCCCCAGCATCCGAGTAACAAGCAAGGGGTGGTGGCATGAAAGAGAATCCCTGAGGTTGCTGGCCGGCAAGAAGAGCCAAATTGGCAAGCCCCGGGTTCAGTGAGAGACCCTGCCTCAAAACAAACAAACAAACAAACAAACAAACAAACAAATAATAGTGAAGACATGAGGGAAACACTTGACACCAACCGCTGGCTTCCATGTGCACGTGCACATGCACACACACACACGCACACGCACACTGGCCCATTCTGAAGGTCTGCCTGCATTGGTCTGCAATAGTCCTAGTACAGGCATTTTTCTTAAAAGTCCCTGCCTGAATGTAGTAATAATGTGCAGCCTGGGTGCGAACCACTCTCCCATCCTTAGCAACAGGCCAGGGGCAGGTTCCTGAAGGAAAACCGAGGACCCCTTTCTGTAATATTCAGCCACATAATGACTTTTGCTTTCAAGTTCAAAAATCTCGAGCATTAGGGGCCATTCTGCTAGGACCCAGCTAGATGCTAATTGAGTTCCCTTCAGGGGCTGCATGTGTGGTCTGTGTTGCTTTTGCGGGTGACCCGATGGTGAGCTGATTGGAGCCCACTGGGTAGGTGGGAAATGGCAAGCTGGAAGCCCATTGAGAAGCTGGTGACAGGCCTACCTCTCGAGGAGGCGTTTTTCTTACAAATAGTAATCTGTGGTGATTTCGCTGAAGTTCGCAGCGGCATGTTTTACGACCAAGGTCCTCACGTAATTATGCAACGGAAATGTGTTTGAAATTGCCTAAATGGTTGTATGTGGGTAGGATTTGTTCGGGCATCCATGGTACTTTCCAGAAGTCCAAATTCAGCTGGATTACCTTGCAGATGTGCTTTTGATGGCAGCGTTTTCGGTCCCTGCTTCACTGCTGAGGGGTAGATGCTCTTCTTTGTAGAACCTAAAAGCAACAAAGCTATTTAGAAAACTGGCATTCATTATTTCTAAGGATGACTAACTCTTTTTCTAGTCCCAGCCCCCCAGCGCCCATTGCTAAGGACGGAACCCTGGGCCTTGTCCAGGCTAGACAGGCACTTTATCAGAGAGCCACACCCTGCCCATCATGATGAAATCTTTAAATGGTCTTCTTGTCTGTTTCTCTCTCTCTCTCTCCCCCCTCCCTTCTCTCTCTGTCCCTCCCTTCCCCTTCTGGAATGGAACCTAGGGCCTTGTCCATGATAAATAAGCATTTCTTTTTTCAAGACTGATTTCACTTTGTAGCTCTGGCTGGCTTCAAACTCACAGAGATCCACCTACCTCTCCTTCCAGAGTGCTAGGGTGGGCCACCCAGGGGCATAAATAAGCATTCTAAGAGTGAGCCACACCCCTACCCTAGGATGATGAAATCTTATTTTTTTAAGTGAGTCTGTGAGTGTGTGTCTGTGTGGAGATGCACAAGTTTGAGCTGATCCCCATGGTAGGTCAGAGGCAACAGATTCCCATGGAGCTGGAGTTACAGTCAGCTACCTGAGGTGGGATCTGAGAGCCAAAACTCAGGTCCTCTACAAGAGCAAGTGCTCTTAACCACTGAACCATCTCTCCAGCCCCAGATGGTGAATTCTTATCTAGTGATTCGTTGTTGAAGAAATAAGCGGGGAGGCTGGTGACTGCTGCTTGACCGTACATGGAAAGGGAAACAGAATAATGGAGGCTCTAAAATGCCCCGAAGAAAGTGATGTTTCTCTCTGCATCGGCTCCACCAAGCTGCCCTGGTTTCCCAGAGAAGATGGAGCTGAAGACTTTAATGTAGATGTTCTCCATTTAAAATGCTCACCTAAACAAAACAAATATTGTATGCTCTAAATAGGTCTTTGGGCTGTGGCAGACCACATTTGTGACCTTGCCTGGCCCCATTAATTTACAGGGGAGGGAACACTCCCTGGAGGGCCGATCAATTTAAATAAAGGCAGTCTTGTTAAACGGCTGCTGGGGGAAAGGCAGGAAAGGGGAGGACTGTGGCAGAAAGGCACCCTGGATGCTGTGGAAGAGAGAAGGGCTGATTTCATCTCTCGGCTGAGCCTGGACAGGACTAGGGAGTTGAGCAGTCAGGACAGCGAAGCCTCAGAGCGGAGATGTAAGTAGCTGGAGAAATGCACCAAGCAGGAACCCAGGTCTGGAACCGATGACATCACTGGCAGAACCCAAGACTGAGCAACTGAGAGATTTTTACATTTTAATTGATCAGTGTGTGTATGCATGTGCATATTTTTGTGTCTGTGTAATAAGCGTGTGCCCACGAGCATGTGGGTGGGTGCCTGTGTGCAATGTGTGTGTAGAGAGGCCAGAGGTTGACATCTTCTTCAGTCACTTTCATATCTTATCTCTTAACTCAGGACTCTCGGTTAGTGAGCTCTGAGGGTCCACTTATCCCTCTCCCTCCCCACCCCTGTGTTAGGGTTACAGATGCAAAATCTTATTTATGTATGTATGTATTTATTTATTTATTTATTTATTTATTTGTGTGTGTCCGCACGGAGGTGTGCACACTTGTGTGCAGTTGCCTGTGGCGACCAGAAGATGGAGTCAGATCCTCTGGAGCTGGAATGGTAGGTGGCTGTGAGCCCTGCGATTTTGGGTGCTGGGAACTGAACCTGGGTCCTCTGCAAGGACACTGGCGCTCCGTCCCTGAGCCGCCTCTCCAGGGCCGCTGGTGTTTTCCGAACTCAAGTTCTCCCGTTTCTGGGTCAGACAGGCACCTTAACTACTGTGCTATCTCTCCAGCCCTTGGAGATTTTGATCTAGCTGAATCTGTAATGCCCAAGCTGCGTTTTCACCGTAGCAAAGGAGAAAGATGAGTTTAAGTGTCTGAGAATCTGAGAGCGGGGTTAGCCAAGCCTGAAAAGCGGCTGACACATCAGGTGATGAACTGCAGTCTGGGCTTTACTTTCTTTTCCTACTCTTTCTGCGATGAGCATTCCAGGCTCTGTCGCCAGAGCTCCTGAAGCCAGAGCTCCTGAAAAGCTCTGCTTGCTCTGTGGACATGGCTATGGCTCCTTTGTCTCTTCACGGTTCCCAGTGTTCTGAGTGGAGGAGGCGTCCCATTTCAGTAATCATCTTGGCCTCCCTGGGTCACATCGGATCTCTTGCACCTGAAAAGTTTATTAAAAAACAAAACAACAACAACAAAAAAAAAAAAAAAAAAAAAAAAAAAACCAAAGAAAAGAAAAACATTGAAGTGATATTGACCCAACCAGTTAGCTATCTTGGGGTTGGACAGATGGCTCAGCAGTTAAAAGACCCTGCCTGGTGTCTATAGAAGCCAAAAGAAGACACCAGATCCCCAGGAACTGGACTCACAGATGGTTGTTGAGCTGCCTCGTGGATGTAAAGAATCGAAACCTGGGCCTCTGGAAAATCAGCCACTGCCCTTAACCCCTGAGCCATCTTTCCAGTCCCAGAGCCAACTTTCTGCATCGATTCTGCAAATTTGGGGAACTGAAGTGTTAACTCTAATGGGTTTTGTTTTATGTGTCTGTGACATCCTCAAGGCTCTCTTTTGTTGTGCTGATGGCGGTGATACTGGGGGTTGAATCCAAAGTCTTGTGACTGCTAGGCAAACATCCTATCCCTATATCCCTAACCTTTCTTTAGGTTTTCTCTATTAAGATCACATCATCTCTAGAGTCTTGCTTCACTCCTCCTCCCCCTCCCCATCCCAGTCCTGGTCAGAACTTACAGTTAAGCAGAAATAGTATATTACTTTTCTATTACTTTGACAAAACACCATGACCAAGGCAACTTAAATCAGAAAGCATTTGCTTAGGCTTGCGGTTTCAGAGGATTGGAGTCCATGAAGGCACAGCAGCAGGAGCTGCTGAGAGCTCCCATCTTGATCTGCAAGCCAGAGGCAGAGAGTAAGAGCACTGACTGTCTTTTGACACCCCAAAGCAACCCCATTTCCTGTGACACACCTTCTCCAACAAGGCCACACCTCCTCATCCTTCCCAAACAGTTCAACCAGCAATGGACCAAATGTTCAAATGAATGGGGGTGGTATTCTCATTCAAAACACCACAGAGGGTAGATGGACTTCCTTGTCTGAGTCCTGACCTCAACAAATTTTCAGTCTTTTGCTAGCAAGTCTTAGGTAACAAACTGTTTTTCTTTTTAATAAAATTAATTTTTTTTGTGTGTGTGATGTGTGCCCACAGGCATATATGTCATAGCATGTACACCTGGAGGTCAGAGGACAGCTTTGTGGAGTCCCTGGGCTTGTGTGGCAAGTTCCCTCACTCACTCCAGTGTCCCACCAGTACAGTGAACCATTTGTCTTCATAAGTTCAGTTTGGCTTCCTTCTACTCCTGGGTTGCTTAGTGATTTCATCCTGCAAGAGTTTAGTATGTTTTTTTTTCCAAGTGATTTTACCATATGGGGTTCCGTGTGGGGATGGAGGTACATCTGCCCTCTAAGAAGGCATAGGTTTTCTTTTCTTATAGTCAGTGCTTTTCTGAAACCCCTACTCAACTCTCATTTATTTATCAGATCCAGGTGAGTGTATTTATTCTTTTTTTTTCTTTTTTTTAAAGATTTATTTATTTTATGTATATATGAGTACTCTTTCTGCATGTATACCTGTACACCAGAAGTGGGCATCAGACCCCAGTGTAGATGGTTGTGAGTCACCATGTGGTTGCTGGGAATTGAACTCAGGACCTCTGGAAGAGCGGCCAGTGCTCTTAACCCCTGAGCCATCTCTCCAGCCCAAGTGTATTTATTCTTATCACTGTGATTTAACATTGCACAGGAGAGTCTTACAGTATAAGGCAAAAATAAAAAGAAAGAAAAGAAAAGAGAAAGCCTATAATTATTGGGCAAGAAGTAAGGTGGTCCTTATCCATTGATGGTTTGAAATATACATGGAATCCCAAGAACTGTATACCAAACCCTGCAAGAGCTGGAGAGATTGCTCAGCGTTTAAGACCACTGGCTACTCTTTTAGAGGATCTGGGCTTGGTTCTCAGCATCCATAGCAGGCAGCTCATAACTGCCTGTGACTTCAGTTCCAGGGGGTCTGATGCCCTCTTCTGGCCTCCGCAAGCACCAAAAAGCTTTTGCCATGTCTAGGAGGTGCTCTCTTGGCTAATGATTGATACAAAATGGCTGAACCCACTGTGGGATGCACTGTTGCTAGGCAGGAGGGCCTAGGCTGCCTAAGAAAGCTAGTTGGTGCCTGCACACATGTAGCTGACAGATGGCTTGGTCTTCATATGGGGCCCCTGATTGGGGGGGCTGTTTCTAACATGGACTCTATTGCCTGCTTTTGGATAACTTCCCCCTGGTAGCGCTGCCTTGACTGTCCTCAGGGGATCAAGATATGTGACTTGATGTGCTGGGGAAAGTTAATATGGGGGGAGGGGGCCTCCATTTTCTGGGGGGAAGGGAGAGGAGAAGGGGAAAGAAGGAGAAGGGGGGCGGGAGGCACAAGCACACACACACACACACACACACACACACACACTTTTTTTTTTTAAATCAAAAGCCATATTAGTTACAGCCATGTCACAAAACCACAAAGCTACTGAGAGAAAGATTTAATAGAGTATTTATAGTATCCTCGTGTTGACACACTGAGAGAATTTACAAGTCCCTTCTCCAATCCTGTAACAGCAAAAAGCTATGTCCAACAACCGATTTCAATTCTGATACCAACTATCTAAAATTACTCAGACCCCACAAATCAAGGCCCCAGTTCTGTAACACCCCAGATGTAGCCACTAGAGGCAAGTGGAGGGCACCTGACTACAAATTCAGGGGTTTCCACGGTTGATCTTCCAGCAGAGTGGACCCCCAGAACTTAGTAAACACTTGGTTTACTGTTCCCAACTGGAAGGCATACAGCCGGAAGGGCTGGAAGAGGTGCTTTGAGCAACGTGCATGGTCCATGTTACTAAATATTTATCACAGAAGGACATCAGTGCCCTGCCCTCATCACCACCAGGAGGTATGGCTAGATGGCTAGTTATGGATTCCTGTTAGTTTTCGTTGTTGTTTCCATAACGACCCTGCCATCGCTGTGGTCCTGACTTGTGACACCTTCCCAGAGTGGCTGCCCGGGGGCTCACATGGTCCACGCTTCCCTGGAGTCAGACCAGAGCTGACAGCTGTACCGAGATGCCCTGACCTTGACCGTCCTAACATTTACCAAAGCCAAGCCAGACAATAGGCCCGTGCTCCTGGACTGCTCAGGTCTGAAATGTTAACATCAACTCTGAAGGACGTCATGCCTACCACGAAAGCCCCCGGAGAACTCATTTGAGGCAGCCACTTCGATTAATCTCGGCATCTGGATAAAAAACGAAATTTGGGACCTCAATTACCTGATTGAGTCCCACGCAGCCTTCGCCGGCAGTAATATTAATGAGGGCAGCAATCACTTCTCCCACTCCGAGGCCCGATTGCGGTTCCATCCCCAGCAATCTGTCCTTCAAGTGCACCGGAAGTGGTACTATTTTCTCCTCTGTTGGAGAGAGAGGTTCAGTTCTGAATCCTTAACCCTCTGTGCTCCGCTGGCTGTAGAGTGTCCAGGATGCTGCTGTTCCAGTCAGCCAGGGGCAGTTGGGGTCAACTCCACCAGCACCCACCAGTGAGGGACAGAGATGGGACAAGGATACTTGACGTTCCTGCCCGCCTATGTTTGTTTTCACGCTTCAGGGGTGGAAACTTCTTGGATCATGGTAATGGCGGTTAAGGAAGGGAAAGCCTGACTGCCAGGCTGCCGCATGGGGTAGAACGTATTCTGCGGAGGAGACACGAGGGGGGCTTTTGGCAGGTTGTGCCGTTCCACCCGCAACACTGTGTCCCTGGCCTCCATCTCTCTGAAGCTCCCCTGCGGTGGGTGACCCTCGTCAGTTACACCCTGGGTGAAATATGGGTGGCACGCCTTTAATCCCGTACCACCTGGCATGTATCTGGTCAGCTGCCTGGCCGAACCCTGAGGAGGTAAATCAGTAGGGCGAGTCCTAGGAACAAATCCTCATCAAAGATGGTCAGGTGGTGGAGGCCAAGGCCCTGCATCGGGGCAAGATGGAGAGACTTCTCCCAGCTCTGTTCCCGTCAGAAGCACTAGCTGGCAACTGCTAGCCTCTCTGAGGACAGAGGGCAGAGAGCTGTGAAGAGGGTGAAGAGGGCAGCCCGGGCCTTCCTCCCTCCCTGCTTTTGCCTTTGAAGGAAGAAGAGCTGGAAGGGCCGGGTGAAGGTCACTTTTAATCTCAGTGCACAGAAGTTAGAGGCAAGAGGACCAAGAGCTCAAGGCTAGCACTGGCTAAGGGCTACATGAGACATTCATGGCTTGGGGTTTCACCTCTGTTTTACTTTTGCTCTTCTGTGACTGTACTGAACACCATGACCAAAAGCAATCTGTGGAGAAAAGGCTTTATTTCAATTTAGAGTCCCAGGTCCCAGCCCATCGTTGAGGGAAGTCAGGCAGCCACCTGGAGGCGGGAACCATGAAGGACCATTGCTTGCTAGCTTGCCCTCTAGCTCACTCAACTAGCTTTCTTTGTTTCTTTAATTTTATATTAGTTTATTCACATCCAGAGAATGCCCCCTTCATCCCCTCCTCCCGGCCCCCCCCACTTCTCCTTCTTTCCCCTTCTCCTCTCCCTTTCCCCCAGAAAATGGAAGCCCCCTCCCCCCATATTAACTTTCCCCAGCACATCAAGTCACATATCTTGATCCCCTGAGGACAGTCAAGGCAGCGCTACCAGGGGGAAGTTATCCAAAAGCAGGCAATAGAGTCCATGTTAGAAACAGCCCCCCCCCCCCCCTCAGGAGCCCCATATGAAGACCAAGCCATCTGTCAGCTACATGTGTGCAGGCACCAACTAGCTTTCTTAGGCAGCCTAGGCCCTCCTGCCTAGCAACAGTGCATCCCACAGTGGGTTCAGCCATTTTGTATCAATCATTAGCCAAGATAGCACCTCCTAGACATGGCTACAGGCCAGTCTAATTGGGACAATATTCTTGACAGAGTTTTCCTTTTCCTGGGCTGTATCGGGTTGACAATAAAAGCTCTAGCTAAGACAGCCTCGAAATTTGCTTTGGCCAGTAGTACACGAAGGGAATAAGGACTAGAAATAGGACTGTCCACTGTGCCCTTGCCTTTTGTCGTTAGAACAAGACTTAAGCTGGACAGGGTAAGCCAGGCATGGTGACAATTACCCTTAACGCCAGCATTTGGGAGGTGGAGGCAGGGTAGACCAGGAGTTCAGAGTCATCCTCAGCTATACAGCAAGTTTGAAACTAGCCTGGGCTACATAAGATCCTGTCTCACCTAACTAACTAACTAACTAACTAACTAACTAACTAACTAACTAACTAGCTAGCTAGCTAACTAAATAACTAAGCTAGGTGTGGTGGCACATCTCTTTAACCCCCGCACTCAGGAGGCAGAGATAGGCAGATCCCTTACAAGTGTGTGGCCAGCCTGGTCTACACAGCATGGTCCATGACAGCCAAGGCTGCATAGTGAGACCTTGTCTCAAAAACAATAATAACAATAACAAAAACAAACAAAACAAAAAGCTAAAGAAACTATTCACAAGAGACCCTAACATGCATATCTGACCTCAGTGAGTGCACGTAGCCAGCTCTAGGAAAGAACTTTTATCAACTGAAATGCCGGGAAAACGGGATGGTTGAAGCCAGAGGGCTTGGAACCGACAAGGCAGGGCCTACTGCGCGCCACAGTCTTTTATTTTGTGGTAATTCTCTGGGAAAGAGAAAAACCTAGAATAGGGGCTTGAGCCCCACAGAAGGCAAGGAACTCACAAAAACCAACAGCTTTGGAGGCTGGCTCCAAACCTGCATGTGCCTGGAGTTAAGATTCGGGAACTGGCTTCCAGAGAATTCTAGTACCGACTGGGAAATGGATTCTAGCGTGGGGCCCCAAGGCTATTCCTGGCACAGAATGAAGTCTTTACTGATGACCAGTATGTTTTCATTACAGGGAGGAAGAAGGAGGTAGAAATGAGAAATGGAGTGCTTTAAAAAAAATAATAAACCTGCTTTATTAATTATAGGCATTTTTGCTTCCCTATGACATTCTATTGTCTCGATTCTTCATTTTAATAAAAAATAGCATTAGTTTTTAAATATACCTTTTACCTGGGCATGCTCATGCGTGCTTATAATCCCCAGCAGCCGGGAGGCTGAGGCAGGAGGATGGCTACAAGTTTGAGGTCAACCTGGTATATATGCCAGGGCTACTGTAGTAAGATCCTGACTAAGACAGATAGACAGAGGAAAAGTTGCCTGTTGGACCAGCAAGGTGGCTCAGGGGACAAAGGCAAGCCTGGAATCTCAGTTTGATTCCTCGGACCCATGATGGCAGTTGAGAACCAACTACACAGTTGTCCTCTGACCGCCACACACACACACACACACACACACACACGTCATGAACACACACATGCAACTTTAACACACACGTTGCCTTTTACTATGATTATTTTCTTTTATATTACAGTGGGGATGAACCCAGGGCCTCAGACACACTAGGTAAACACCATACCCTGAGCCACTCCATCAACCCAGGAAGTTGTCCAAACAACTTACTGTGTGTGTAGTGAAATAAAACACTGTGAACCTTGAAAGTCCTCCCAGATGTTTTCAAATGATAGGGGCTGTCAAATGTGAAACGGAAGGTCTAGAAGCCACTGTCTAGATGACCTCCAGGGACACTTCCAGGCTGCTCTTTCTATATCTTTTTGATTTTTAAACTGGAGAGGTCAAGTGTGGGCTTGGTGGGCCCAGGAACACTCGTGGTCAGCAGTTGTCTCCAGGCGAGCAAGCTGGCAAGGTTGGCTGCGTCTCCTGGGGACAGGAGACAGGCCTCGTAAATTGTACTCTACGCAAAGGCACAGCGGTTGGCTTTTTCTCTCAGGTCCCTGTTTCTGCTGATTCAGGGACAAGTCAGCTGTGTCCCCTCCGTCTCTGTCATGGTGTTATGATGGAGATTGTGTGCCATGGCTTTCCCAGATGACTTGCCAGCGGCTAAGCGCAGCTGGTTTTGTATGGGTGAAACCTCTTGGCAGACACCACACCCACTGTCCATCACTCAGGGTACAGAAGCCTGGCTCAGAGGTCACCCAGGAGGACTCTCAACCACCAGGAAGATAAGCAGAACAGGCTTTCGGGGGATACAGTCTTATTGTCAGCAGGGGATCACTCTGTGCTCCCCTGGGCTCACAGTCCTGGGCCCGCAGTGAAAGAATTCAGATGCAGTGCTCTGAGCTCGGTGAAGACCGGGTTTATCAGAGGAAAGTAGGCTATTGCAAGTGACAAAGGCAGGTAACTGAACACAGGGAGAGATATGGAGAAAAACGCTTCATTGGGTCAGACTGGACAATGGCCAGCCTGCATTTTTGTGTTTTAAAGGGTTTAGTGTGCCCGTGGAAGGCAGAGGCAGGTGGATCTCTGAGACTTCAAGGCCAGCCTGCGCTACAAAGGGAGTTCCAGGACAGCCAGGGGTGTTACACAGAGAAATCCCACAAAACAAAACAAAACAAAAAACGTTTAATGTGTATGTGTGTGTGTGTGGGGGGGGGTTCTCATTGCACCTTTCTGAGGGTTTAAACTCTGGTCTCTGGGCTTCTGTGTCTTTTATTCACCAAGTCCTCTCAGCAACTTATGAGCCAGTATACATTTTTTAAGTTAGGATGTTGTGCTATTTCTTAAAGCCGTTAGCACAGACAGCTTTAATGAGGGATGTTTTTCTGTCCAGGTGATTGATAGGTCCATTTGGATTGACAGGAGGGGTGACACTCTGCCCTTGTTCTTTATCAGAAAGCGCTTTGCTAACTACTGATCTTGTTGGCTCCGGGAACAAGGATCTGCTACTTATCCAGTAATGTCCCACGATGTGGTGTCTCCTCCCAGGACCAGAGACAGGATCATGATCCCAGGCACCTGGCCTGCCCGGCAGTTCCAGCAGCTTGGTGAGCTGCTGAGGGGGGCAGTCCCAATGGCTTCCAATTCTAATTATCCGACTAGCTACTTAACACTCATTATTTTTTAACTTTACTAAGATATAATTTTATGCCAGATAATTTATCCATGGTTCTAATTTTTTTTTTTTTAGATATCCACTGATATCTATGTACAACTTCTCCACTGTAGGACATTTTTATATCTTAAAAAGACATCCCCTACTGGGCATGGCAGGTTCAATATTCTGTTGATCCTGGCACTCTGGAAGTTGAAGCATGAGGACTCAAAGTTCAAGACCAGCCCAGGCTACCTAATGAAGCTGTATCAAACAAAACAACAAGATGTCCTCTCCCCTTTAGCACTGACTCCCCAGAGTCTCCCAACCATGTTCTCCTTTCTGGGCATTTGATATAAATACAATCAGGCAGTATGTGACCTTTTGTGGTGAGCTCATATCAACTAGTACAATGGTCATGGGGTTTGTTTTGTAGATTTCATTCTTCCTTTTTTTAAAACTTCCTCGTTAGAACACTTTTGTTACCAGAGCTGTTAGGGTCAGAGCCTGAGCCCCAAATGCCTTCCAGCAATCCATGCTTAGCAGCCCACCCTCAGGAGAACAATTAAACAAACACAGAATAGTGAAAACCAGAAAAGGGAGGCTTATTCCAGGTAGCCACGTTAGGAAGAGGAGCAAAGAAGCCCAGCCCTCTGTCGGGGTCATGATACGAGGTTTCGGTGTTAACAGAAGGCAAATAACATCCTCGACCAGCAGTCCTGATCAAGGCATGGTCCCTCCCATCATCATCATTATCATCGTCGTCGTCATCTTAGTTCCCGTTTTTCTCGCATGATGGTCTGGCAAATTGTCAGAACTTGCTGCAGGAAATCTCTTCCTGGAAGACAAGTTCCCCCTCTGGCTGGCTCTAGGCTTCAGCCTTTACCTTTCCCAGCATGAGATGTCTGGGGAAATTCCAGTTTCTTGGGGTTCCTTAGTGATCCAAGAGCCAGAGAGAAGGGCACAAATGTGTCTTTAACATATTCTCATTCCTGGGCTGGAGTGATGGCTCAGTGCTTAAGAGCACTGGTTGCTCTTCCAGTAGACCCAGATTTATTTTTTTCCTTCTATTTTTCTTTATTCTTCTCTCATACATTACATCCTAGATCAAAGTTTCCCCTCCCTCCTCTCCTCCCAGTCCCTCCCCACTTACCTTCCCTCTCCCCTAGAATTGCTCCTCTTCCATTTCCCTTCAGAAAAGG
The DNA here is from genome assembly GCF_907164565.1 of Psammomys obesus. NCBI lineage: Eukaryota > Metazoa > Chordata > Mammalia > Rodentia > Muridae > Psammomys > Psammomys obesus. The sequence continues at coordinate 13,364,133 of NW_026595981.1, read as the reverse complement.
GTAGACCTCCCAGGGATATCAATCAAACACAGCATAACAAGTTATAATAAGACTAGACACATCTCCTCATACTAAGGCTGGGGTGAGGCAACCCAGTAGGATTCTCGAAAGCAAGCAAAAGAGTCAGAGACCGTCCCCACTCCCACTGACAGGAGTTTCATGAGAACACTAAGCTACACAATCGTAACATGTATGTAGAGGACCTAGGTCAGACCCACGCAGGCTCCCTGGTTGTCGACTCAGTCTCTGGGAGGCCCTTTGCACCCTGGTTAGATGGTTCTGTGGGCTGTGTTCTCCTGGGGCCCTTGACCCTCTGGCTCCTACAATCCTTCCTCCCCTTCCACCACAGGAGCTCTGCCTAGTGTTTGGCTGTGCTGACCCATGTTTAAATTCCAGCACCTATATGACAGCCAGATAGATAAACCTCCAGTTCCTGGAACTGGCCTCTGAGGATTCACAAACATGACGTACAGACATGCATGCAAGCAAAACACCCATACACACAGAATAAAAATAAGTACATATATTTTTTTTTAAATCGCCCCTACCGGGATGGTTACACTTTTCAGTTTACAGCTAAGTGGAACAGAAAAGCAGAGGTTCCCTGCCCTATCCCATCCCCAAGCCTTGTCACACACCATGACTTTCCAACAACATCGCAAACCGGATTGCTGAAGTCCATAGATTAAACTGAGGTTTACCTTTGGGGGGTGTGTATCCTAGCTGGCCAGCACCCTTTATGTTGACCAGGCTGACCTCAAACTCACAGATATCCTCCTGCATCTGCCTCCCAAGCACTGGGGTGGGATCATCTTCAGCTTTGCACTTTGTTTTGGTGACTTTTGATGACTGTATGCATCTACCTTTAAAGTAGCAGGCAGAAAATTTTCACTGTCCTGAAGAGCCCATGTCCCTTCCTGGCCCCACTCCAGAGCAGCCGCTGATCTTTTCACCATCTCTGTGTTGCTCCTTTTCCAGAATGAGATACGCTTGGAATCACACAGTTTGTGGATGGTCTTTTTTGCCATAGCTTCTTCCACTCAGAGATGTGCCTTTTTTTTTCTTTTTTTTTTTTTTTTTTGGGGGGGTGTGGATGTGCCTTTTCATAGTGTGGTTCCTCATTTATCTTCAGCCCAACATCATGTCTGATGGTCTGGTTGTGCCACAGTTATTTACCCATTCACCTACTGAATAAAGTTTGGTTGTGTCCCAGTTTGGGCAACCAAACACCTACTCTATGTCATTTCTTTTCATGCTCAAATGCTGGTCCATTGTATGGGTATACCACACCCATTCATCCACTTAATTGGTGGCCAGGAAGTCGTTTCCTCCTTTTGGCTACTGTGAGGAGTGTTGCTATGAACATTCTTAAAATTTTTGATCTGAGTGAAAGCTGAGCCCATTGTCTAGTCTCTATGTTTAACCATGGGAAGAACTGTTAGCCTGTTTTCCAAAGTGATTATCACTTTGCCTTCCCACCAGAGGTACAAAGGACTTCTAATTTCTCTATATCTTCCACAATGCTCGTTGTTATCGATTGTTTTATTTTGGCCATCACAGTGGGAGTGACATGGCAGGCATTCCCTCTGTGTTTTCCTGATGATCACAGAACATCCTTTCATGTGCTCATGGCCACTTATTGGAGAACGGTCCCTCTATCTTTGCTAATATACACACACACACACATACATGCATCTATCTATCTATCTATCTATCTATCTATCTATCTATCTATCTATGAGACAAGGTGTTACTGTGTAGCCCTGGCTATTCTGGAACTCACTCTGTAGAGCAGGCTGACCTTGAACCCACAGACATCTGCCAGCCTCTGCCTCCCAAGTGCTGTAACTAAAGGCGTGCGCCACCAACACTTTGCATGGGTTATTCTCTCCTATTAATGAGTTGTGAGACGGCATTTCCCTCTTCTTTTGTGGTGCTAGAGTCAAACCCAGACCCTCACAAATTTTTTTAGAAAAGCTTATATTGTAATTAATTAATGGTGTGTGTGTATGCACGCCATCATGGTGCGTCCATGGAAGTCAGAGAGCGTCTTGTGAGAGTTGGGTGTTCTTCCACCATGTGGGTCCTAGGGATTGAACTCATGTCAAGCGTAACTGAGGAGGGAAGCCCCATCCTGAATGTAGGTGACACCATCCCATGGACCGGGGTCCCAGACGGAACAAAAAGCAGACCAGGAGGAGGCCTGCTGAGTACCAGCGCTCATCTCCGTCTGCTTCCTGATTGTGGGTACAGCGTGGTGGTTTTCTCAGGCTTCCACCACCTTGCCTTCTTGCCACGATGGACTCTTATCTCCTCAGAGCGTGAGCCCAAATGAACCCTCCTCTCTCAAACTGCTTTTGTCCAGCGTTTTGTCACAGTGATGAGAAAAACACTAGTGTGTGCACACCTGAGCTTGGCCTTAGCATCCAAGCCTCCTCCCAAACACCTACTCTCACACGATGCTCACCCTCCTCTGTGACGGCTGTGAAACTGGAGAAAGAAAGGAAGACTTCCGTTTTAGACTCATCAGCTTCTGGGCATAGTAGATCTAAGAGGCAGCAGAGAGAGAGAGAGAGAGAGAGAGAGAGAGAGAGAGAGAGAGAGCCTGAGACCAGGATTCCAATGTTCACACCAGCAGTGTCCCCCTTCTGACCGTTAATGGATGCGTAGATAAGCAAACAGTGAACACGCACAGTGGAAGAGCATTTTGCTTTAAAAATAATGAAATTTGGGGTTGGAGAGATGGCTCAGTGGTCACGAGTACTTGTTCTTGGAGAGAAGCTGGGTCCGGCTTTCAGCACCCTCATGGTTGCCCACGAACACCTGTTACTCCAGTTCCAGGAGATGCGACGCCCCTCTTTGAGCTCTGCAGGCATCGACCAGGTACACGTGTGGCACACAGACATACCTGTGGGTCAACACTCAAACACATGAAGTAAAAGAAATCTTAGAAATTTGTTTTTTTCAAAAAAAAGTGCAATTTCTGAGCTGAAGAGATGGCTCAGTGAGTAAAATGTGTGCCTTGCGAGCCAAGGGCATGAGGTCAAGCCCCAGAATTCATGTTAAAAATCAAAACCTAGGCATGCTGACACTTGCTTCAAATTCCAGCGTTGGCGCCTGGGGCTTGTTGGACAGCTAGCATAGTGTATTTGGAAAGTTCTAATTTTCAGAGACCCCGTTTTGACTGTTTTGACTCCCTCTCCTCCTCCTTCTCCTTCTTCCCTTCTTCCTCCTTCTCCCTCTTCATGTCCATCCCTCTCTCTTACACACACACACACACACACACACACACACACACACACACACACACTAGTGGAAGTTCTGGTCCTTCCTAACATGGGTAAGTAATCTTGAGAATTTAGTGTTGAATAAAATAAGCCAGAGACAAAAGGATACATATCATGATTCCATTCACATGAGCTACTTAGTCAAATTCACAGCCAGAAACTTGAACGGTGGCTGAGGCGCTGCGGGGGAGGGATGGATAATGAGGGGTCAGTGCCTAATGGGGACAGACTTGCAACTGGAACAGATTAAGAAAGCTGGTGGCTGTGTGTCAATTTGAACACACTTATGCACTGATGTCCGTGTGCTCATGATGTGACTAAAATGGTGAATTTTACATTGTGTGCATCTTACCACAGAAAAAAGTGCCAACTTACCAAATAGAAGGAAGCTGACTATAAAAAAGCAAGGAAGAGCCAGGCACAGTGGCACATACCTATAATCCCAGCAGGCAGATCTCTGAGTTCGAGGCCAGCCTGGTCTACATAGTGAGCCCAGGACAGCCAAGGCTACACAGAGAAACCCTGTCTCAGAAAAACAAACAAACAAACAAACAAACAAACAAACAAAAAAGGAGGAAAGAAGTGATAGGGATGCAGCTTCGTCAACAGAGTGTCTGTTTAGCATACACAAGGCCCTGAGTTCAATTCCCAGCACTGCTTAAACCAGGCAGGTTGGCATACACTGGTAATCCCAAGCGCTTTGGGACAGGAAGAGAGGGAGATGAAATTCAAGGCCAACAGGACGACACAGCAAGTCCAAGGCCAGCCTGGGCTGCATGACCCAACCCAAGCGAATCAAAACAAAAACAGAATTCTCACCCATCGATTCATCAAGAAGGCACATCCTCTGTGGCTGGCTCCAGTTTCCATAAAAGTGTTTGCCAGGAACAAGGTTCAGAGCTGACAGCTGACCCTTACCAGAATGTTTGAAGGAGCGGGTAGGACAGGACAAGAGCCAGAAAGCAACACCCAGGGTAGGGAACCTAAAGAGAGATTCCCTCTGAGCTTAGTGGCCGGGAAGGCCATGGTGACTGTGAAAGAGTTTGGTCTTTGGAGTCAGTTTGGCTCTGTCATGTAGCAGTGGGCAATTTACCCCATCGCTCTGGACCGCAGCATCCTCACCTGTAAAACAGAAGAGACCGGGTGCCATGAATATCCCGGCTGATGCTCAGAACCAGGCAGAGAGCCAGTTTTGGAGACCAAGACCCCAGAAGAGGATGCTCAGGCTCCCCTGGCCCTCGCTTGCTCTCTATGTGATGCTTGATCTCACGGGGCCTTGGTTTTCCCATTTTCAGGGTAGAGGTGGTTATAAACTTGCCACTGCTCCATACTGTGAGGGTGTGAGATTGTTGGCAAAGCATTATGTAAGCGGGGCAGACTCATATGAAAGTATAATGGAGATGAAAAAAAAGATAAACACTTGACATTATAATGAACCATTAACACAGGGTACAGTGATTAATTAAAAATGGTCCTGCATAATATGCAGCCATTAAAACAGGTAATTATGAGGCATGCATCCCCGATTGCAGCAGGTACGAGTGCTTACAAATGTGCTCAAGGATCAGACCTATGTAAAACCGGTGTCACAAAGACAAACGCCTGGAAAGAACAATGAGAAAAAAAATCGGGGTGATTATTAAGCATCAACATGAAATGGCACATAGGACATTTAAATAGGTTTCTTTAAAGCCATCCGTATTTTGTATTAATAAGAATTGCTTTTTAGCCAAGCGGTTGTGATGCACATCTTTCATCCCACCATTTGGGAGGCAGAGGCAGGTGGATGTCTCTCAGTCTGAGGCCAGCCTGGTCTACAGAGCCAGTTCTGAGACAGCCAGGGCTACACAAAGAAACCCTGTCTCAATAACCAACCAACCAACCAAACAAACAAAAGAACACGCTTTAAAAAGAATTATTGTGGCGTGGACTTGCGTGCAGGCTGCCCACATCTGAATTCTGGCTTCGTTGGAAGCCTCAGGAAGTCACCATAAAGAGAAGAGCCCCGCCTGCAGAGTCCCGCCTGCTTCCAGGCCTTCCTGCTGCCTCTTCCCCTCCCTGCTCCACCCCCCCCCCAACTCAGGTGTGAGCACGGCTGGGCCAACCATCCCCTAGAACCACCATGGCAGAAGCACGGTGGTTCCCAACATGACACAGGTTGATGGTTTCATGCCACATCAACGAGCTTTCACCCAGAGCCTATGACACATAGCTTCTTTCTTATTAATTTTGCACGTGTATATGTGTATGCCACAGTATGTGCAGGGTGGTGTCAGAAGACATCATGAGCTGCCGATCCTCTTCCTCTGCTTTCTCTTCAGTGCTCCTTACACCAGGCTGGCTGGCCCTGGAGCTTCAAGAAATGCTCCTGTCTCTACCTCCCATCTTGCAGCTGCATGCTGGGATTACAGGTGCCTGGCATTCCTGTGCCTGGCTTTTATGTGGGTTGGGGGGGGGAATCCACCCTCAGCGAGTGCTTTACCTAGCCCCAGGCCTGGCTGTATTTATGTCAGTGAAAGTCTGTTCTCCCAATCCAATCCCCAGAGTGGCCATTGCTTGCCCTCTGAGCTGCGGTTCCTGAAGTTCCAATCCCTGAGTAAATGCCACCATTTTTTTTTTTTTTTATTTTACATCCTAAATACACACACGCACTTTCCGCTACATTGGAGAGGGACTTTGCTCACTTCGAACCCTCTTCTAGCTCATTTCCCCGACACGGTCACGTTGCTCTGCTGGCTACAGCTATGGCTTTTAGAAACACACTCACACTTCCTGTCTACCCGCAAGCTCCTTCCATGTCACGGCTCTTGAGAGCCACATTGGAAAGTCAGCAACTGCCTCAGCCTTCGGCTTCTCCCTCCTTCCTTCTCGTCAGGTGTCTGTGTTATACAGTCCACACCTAGTATTCACGGGATCGGTCCCTGTAGAGGCAACCAACTGGGAATGGAAAGAAGGATACAGGAAAGAAATTGTAGCCGTGCTAGATAAGCTCGCACATCCCCTGCCGGCAGTACTCCCCAAACAATATACTCTAATGACAACACTGCATTAGATGCTGTGTGTAATCAGGAGACAATCTAGTGTACAGGACGAGCTTCATGCAAATACGAGGCCATTTTACGTAAGGGACTTGAGCATTCATGAACTGGGGCATCTGCAGCGGGTCCTGGGACCGTCCCCTGAAGACAACAGAGGGACCACTGTCTTGATTAAAGACATTTCTGTTTTATAATTCTAACAACATCTTTTATGCTGCTTTTTAAATGTGTGGGTGATGTGTGCAGTGCATGGGGGGAGCGAACATGCGGAGGTCAGAGGACAACTTGTAGGAGTCGGCTCTCTCCTTCCACAGCCGGTCCCACGGATCGAGCTCAGGGCGCCAATCTTGCATAGCAAGGGCCTTTACCCACTGGGGCCATCTCTCTGGTCTTCCCTGTCTTTGTTACAGGTTGAGTCTAAGATCAATAAGCAGGGTTTGCAAGAATAAGACCGGGCGCCCAGTCCTTTGCTCAGGCAATCTTATCTTGTTTATATTTACTTTTAGTTTTAAAGTATTTACCATTAGGTTTTCTCCTTCCACCTTTAGGCAGGTTTCAGAGATTGCCAAGGGTTACCTGCAAGCACCTTTAACCACTGAGCTATCTTGCGGGCCACTAAGGTTTGCTTTGTTTGTTTGTTTGTTTGTTTGTTTGTTTGTTTTTTTCGAGACAGTGTTTCTCTGTGTAGCTATAAGTGTCCTTGACTTGCTCTGTAACTCACAGAGATCCACCTGCCTCTGCTTTCCAAGTGCTGGGATTAAAGGCGTGTGCCACCACTGCCTGGCTATAATGTTTGCGTTTGTGGAAATTGAAACCTTTATTTATTTATTTAGAGACACCATTTCTTATAGTCTAGGTTGGCCTCGAGTGCAACATGTAGCCAAAGTTGACCCTGAACTTGTAACCCTCTTATCTTTACCTCCCAAACAGTGGGTTACAGCCATACACCGCCCTGCCTGGACACTTTTCTTTCTTTTATTTATTTTCACTATTTGACTTCATCATGTTTTCAATTTCCCTTAACTTTCCATCCCAATTGAAATTCTATTGATTTTGCCTCCCTGCTGAGAGCCGCCTTCTATAACTTTCTATTCTTCAATATAGACAGCTCTCATTCAGGGACCTCCTGTGGCTGTCTGAATGAGCAATATCTCCCATAGGCTCAGAAATTTGAATAATCGGTTCCCAGTTGGTGGCGGTGTGGCTTGGAGAGGTGGTGCAGCCTTGCTGAAGGGCGCCCATCGCTGAGGGTGGGCTTTGTGAGAGTACAGCCTCATCACACTTCTGGTTCTCTCTCTCTCTCTCTCTCTCTCTCTCTCTCTCGCTCTCTCCTTTCTCTCGCTGGCATTTGTGGTTAAAGATGTGATCTCTCAGCTTCCTGTTTCAACAGCTGGTTGCCATGACTCCTACACTTTTGTGGATTATCCCTCTAGAATCATAAGCTAAAATAAACTTTTTCCCTCTACAAGTTGCTCCTGGTCATGGCGTTTCAACACAGCAACAGGAAAGGAAAGAAACTCATGCACCTCTGCCCTCTGTTCTCTTGGGTCCTGTTGGAGATTCTGAGATCAGGTTGCCATTCTCGTTTGCTTTCCTTATTTTCTTGGAGCGCATCATTGGTTTTACACAAAGGTGTGTGGCCGTCAGTATTCGTGAATGCCTTATGATTGGGAATCTAGTCTACATTTTCACTTAATTGATGACTGACGCAGACAATGAGCCCCAGGCTGTAAGCCAAATGCCCTTATAGCTTGGAAGGTATGAATCCATTGCCTTCTATGCTGCTTTTCCTTTTGAAAATTGTACCCCTCTCAGCCCAGGCTGGTCCTAGGGTTTTAAGAATAGAGATTATGGTCGGGAGCCATTAAATTTATGGCTTTATTCCTCTCTTCTCCTCTCCTCTCCCTCCCTTCCTTCTTCATAATGTTATAATATATTATAATGCTATATTATTTATAATTATAATAATATTACATACATATTTATTATATATTAGAGAAATACTATATAATTATGTTATGTAAATATAAGTATTTATAATATAATGTGTTCTAATGTATTATATATAATCTCTATATTAACAACACTGGGGACAACTCAGATCCTTGCAAATGCTAGACAACTCATCTACTACTGAGCTACCTCCTTGGTCCTTTTCCCCAAACTTTATTTAGGCAAGGATGCAGGCTGAGCATCACATTCTTGGTCTGCACATGCTAGGCAAGGGCTCTACCACTGAATCCAATCTCCTCTGCCCCTTTCAGGTTTTGTTTTGTTTTGTTGTCCTTGTTTTGTTTTGCTTACCCAAACTGACCTCAAACCTGATGCCTTGATCTCCACAGTGGTTTGGGTTGCAGGCTCATCCCGGCTTAGTCCTTCTTTGTTTTGATGGCCATCGTCGAATATGCAGCACAACATGGCTTTAGCACGTGACTAAGCGGGAACTACTACCTTTTCACGCTGAGGCTCCCGGCCATCCCCATGGAAGGTGTCGCGGTGCGCTCAGTGTCCCCGGCAACCTATTTTTTCCCAAGGCCGTTCTCAGGTACTCTCTCTGCTCATTCAAAGCTCCGAGGCTTTTTTAGTCCGAAGTCTGTGTCCTTGACCTTTTTGAAAGTGGCTCGTGCTTTCTTTTTGATCATTTTCTCTGCTTTTTCTTTCTTCTCCGCAAATTCCTGTTGGCTGGCCGGGAAATCTGATCCTCTTAATGTCCCTTATTTGTCAGCTCTTTATTATTTTTTTTCCCCTCATCTCTTTGTCTTGATATTTTTCAAGTTCAAATATTTAAGTTCAAGAACAATTTCTCTCTCCTGGTTGTGACATCAGAGTCTTCCAGGAAAACGTATTTTCATTACATTGTTTCTGTAATAACAGAGCGACAGCCGTTTCAAACAAGTTTCACTTAAGAGTTTAAGAATTACCATAAAAACAGAAGGCAAAATTGCCTTTAATGAGCGAAGCTCTGAAAATGTAAGTACAAAATGAGAAAGGGCTTTTAGAGACGCAGTGAGGACTGTGGAGAGGGTGTGTGTGATGGCGAGGATTTAGCCAGGAAAGATAAGGTTCGGGGGGAGGGGAGGGGGGATGTTAGAAAGCACGTGAGATGGCTGTGGGGTCAGCAAGCTTTCCATGTAGCTTTCCCCTCTTCCCAGCCATCTTCATCTCTGCCGAGAGATGGGTAGGGTTGCCTGGTAGGCAGGGATGTTTAAAGGGGCTTTCCCCTTGAAAGGGAGTTAGACTGGGAACATGGATGAGGTGGGGTTAGCTCGGTGGAAGAATGCTTGCCTAAAATGTGGAAGGCCCTGGCTTTGATCCTTAGCACCACAGAGCAGAAGATACTGGGAATGAATAACTTGATACATTTTAAACCACGAGCCGGTTGGATGATGAAAGCTCATGACACCCTTACTGTGTCCTACCCAGGATCTGACTCACTCCTTTGACCGATGTGTCTGTGCTATATGTGCCACCTGTCCCGTCACCACCAAGCAGTGGCCCTGGCCATCAGAATGACTTTGGAGATGCCACAGTGATTCTGCTCAAAAAGAGAAGGTCAGCAGTGGCTTAATGCTGCCCCTCAAGGCTTAAGTCATTCTTCCACTCCGCTTCATCGACAGCACAGCACAGCAGGGTATTCTCAAAATAGACACACGTGCAGGCCCAAAGATAAAGAGGACATTCATGTAACTGTCATCACAGAAAACTTCTGGCATTCTGTTCTGTTATTGGTATATATTAGGGTTTTTGTTTGTTTGCTTGCTGAAGGTTTTCACGACAACCTCAAATTTGTGATCCTTCTGCCTCAGCTTCTAGAGTGCCTGGATTCCATGGGTAATGAGCGCTGTGTGCATAGGATGAGACATGGAGCATGCAGCTGTATTAATTTCCTCATTGGTGTCCCTAGATGCCCATAAGAAGAAACCTAAGGGTTCCTTTTCCTTTCTTTTCATTTGTTTTCAAGACAGGGTTTCTCTGTGTAGCTTTGGCTCTCCTGGAACTTGCTTTGTAGACCAGGTTGGCCTCGAACTTGGAGATAGCCACCTGCCTCTGCCTCCCGAGTGCTGGGGTTAAAGGCGTGTGCCACCGTGCCCTGCATCTTAAAGGTTTTTTAATGTTGTCTGTGTGCATGTTCCCATGAGTATGTGGAGAGCAAGGGGACACCTTTGGATGTCATTTTCAGGAACACTGTCTACCTCCTTTGAGACAAGGCGTCTCACTGGCTGGAGTGCACCAGTCAGTCTAGACTAACTGCCCAACTAACCCCAGAGATAGACCTGTCTTGGCCTTTCTAGCCCTGGGATTGCAGGTTCAATGCACCATGTCCAACTTTTCATGCGTGTTCCGGGGTTCAAACTCAGGTCCTCATGCTTTTTTTTTTTTTTTAAGGCTTGTTTTTATTTATTATGTATACAGTGTTCTAAGCCGGCTACATGCCAGAAGAGGGCACCAGATCTCATTATAGATGGTTGTGAGCCATCATGTAGTTGCTGGGAATTGAACTCAGGACCTTTGGAAGAGCAGCCAGTGCTATTAACCTCTGAGCCATCTCTCCAGACCCCTCCTCATGCTTTTGAGGCAAGTATTTTACTGATCCATCACCCCAGTACTGCATGCTCCATCTTCACAGAGAAAAAGCTGTGCCAATCCAACTTGACGCGGTGTCCTTCGAGGGTAGTCACGACGGCATTACGTATAACAGCTAACAACTGAAAGGAATCTAAATGTTCACCAATGGGGGAATAATTACATTATGCTATACCCATGCCTAAATGCTGATAAAAAGACAGTGGTGCCTACATGAGTTGAGATTCTTTGCAAACTGTGATTTATACGCTGCAGACGCGCCAGCTCTGAGGCTAAGTCTATATGTGTTTTGAGATGTATCCACCTGTATCAGTGCCTGTATCAGTGCCAACCTGGTCAAGGCAAGAATGTTTCCTTCACTAACAATTTCTTTCATGCTCGAGTTCTCAGTCCTCATGCCACATGGGGACAACCGCTGTTCTGACAGCTAGCATCATGGATCCGTTTTTTCTATTATTTTATTTTATTTATTTTATTTTATATTTTATGTGTATGGGTGTTCTGCCTGCATATACATCTCTGCATGTGTGAGCAGTGCCTGTGGAGGTTGTTGAGATAGACTGGAATGACAGATGGCTATGAGCCACTATTTAGGTCCAGGGGATCGAACTCAGGTCCTCTGGAAGAGCAGCCAGTACTCTTAACCACTGAGTCATCTCTCCAGCCACTCTCCCTGCTTTTTTAGTCTTTTTTATTCTTATTTTTTAATTAAAAGGTCTGTTTTATTTTATGTGTAAGAGCGTTTTGCTCTCTGTGGCTAGCTCTTTGACCTCCCCACCCCCCATGGGAGGAGCAGCCTAGCTAGGCCACAGAGGAGGACATTGTAGCCAGTCCTGGTAAAACCTGATAAGCTAGAGTCAGATGGAAGGGGAGGAGGACCTTCCCTGTCAGTGGACTTAAAGAGGGGCAGGGAAGGAGGGTGGGATTGGGAGGGAATGAAGGAGGGGGCTACAGCTGGGATACAAAGTAAATAAACTGTAATTAATATAAAAATAGAAATTTAAAAAAGCTTGATGGCTTGTACCATCTTAAAAACAAAAAAAGGAACGCAAAATGGGAACAGAAAAGCAGGTGATGATGAAATTAAAAACTGAGCAGAACAAATGATGAGGTGACAGCATCCCAATGATGCAATCGCCTCTGATGCTCAGTTAAGCAAGAGTCACAGCAGGTGCTAGGCCACTAGCACATTGCCAAGTGCTCAATTTTTTTCTTAGTGACACTATAAGTGAAGATATGTAACTGACTTAAGTCAGTAAGGAAATCTGACATCCTACATTACATAAAACTATTGAATGTCCAACTCGGTTCAGCAAATGTACTCTTTAACTAATAAATACTATCTCTACTGCAAAAAAAAAAAAAAAGAGTGTTTTGCCTGTGTGTGTGTGTGAATCTCACATGTGTGCCTGGTGCCCTCAGAGGCCAGAGGAGTCTGTCGGCTCCCCTAGAACTGGAGTTAAGGATGGTCGTAAGCCTCCATGTGGGTGCTGGGAACCAAACCTGGGTCCTTTCCACGAGCGACAATTGCTCTCTAGGTTCCCTGGAAGAGCAGCAGGTGTTTTGACCTGCTGGACCATCTCTCTAGCCCCTTGTCTCACTTAAAAATATAATAATTTACATTTTGCTATGCTTCTGAGGTCTACTCAAGAGGCTAAGACAGGAGGCTCAAGAATTTGAGGCTAGCCTAGGCTACACTGTGAGAACTTGTCTTAGAAAAGAAAGGAAGCGGGGCAGGCAGGTAAGAAGAAGCAAAGGAAGGGAGGGAGGAAGGGAGGGAGGGAGGGAGGGAGGAAGGAAGGAAGGAAGGAAGGAAGGAAGGAAGGAAGGAAGGAAGGGGTATTGTTGCTTTGTCCCCAGTCTTAAGGGAAGACGATCACTCTTTTACCACCGTGGTGTTAGTTGTAGACTTTTAGAAATATCCTTTATTAGACTCAGAAATTTGTAGGTTATCATTTGCTGGCTGAGCACATTGATTTTGTGTGTGTGTGTGTGTGTGTGTGTGTGTGTGTGTGCTTTTCATTTCATACTAATGACATTTTTTATTTTCAGAAATAAAATTTATAATTCAAAAAAATAATGCATCCACATTTGAATTTTTGTCTCTAGAAACTTTTAAACCCGCAAATGATTGTAAGGTAAATGGACCCCGAGGAACTCCAGGACCTGTGGAAGGCAAATGAGGACGACTGACTCACTGTGGTTGTCGTTCTAGAGTCAAGGATATGCTGAGAGCTTTGTCCCACAGATTGTTCGTCTCAAGAACCTTTCCCACCTCCTCACTGCCAGGGCTGGGTTCTTATGTCTTCTTCCTTCTTGGCTTCCTTGAGGTTCGATATGGCGTCTTCCACTTGGATGGTTTCTGGAGTCAGCATGGCTTCCATACTCACAGAGCTCTCCATCAACAGTTTTCAGCCTGTTTTCTGGAAGGTGTCCGGAGAAGCAGGGACAGCTACAGATCGAAGAGCTATGCTTTGCAATTGCTTCTCCGGGCAGTCTTCACCTGGAACAGGTAGGGAGGAGAACGCCAGGGCGGGAGTCTCTTCCAGTTTGTGACCCTGGGGGTTCTGCCTGCATGATGCAAAGGCTGCTTTTGGATGAGGGGAATGCTGGACCATCAGGTGAACTCACGCTTGGGATGAGAGCACCAGCGGTAATCGATCAGAACCGCTGCATAGGTCAGAGGGTGCCTCGGAGCAAACGACCCTGGGTTGGGTTAGCTCAGGGGAGCAGCTCAGCATGGCGAGGAAGTCAAGATGGCAGGAACTGGAGGCAGCAGGATTGTGTGCACAGTCCAGAAGCAGAGAGAGAGGAGTGAAGGCATCTACTGAGGTGGATGACGTCTGCTCCCCTCCATTCTGTTAACAGTGTGAATTACATCAGTTGATCTTTTAGATATTAAATCGTCCTTGCATTCTTGATTGAAATCATATATTTATTCGTAGTGCGTTTTGGTATGTTGGTGAATTTGATGTGCTAATGATAGAGTGAACAGGGGTCTGATTCGAATGACGGATCAGAGGTAGGCTGCTGCAGTGTCGGAAGCTTGCAAGGTATAAGGCACAGGAAACTTCAGGAGGGACTCAGGACTCCAGAAATCTGTGAAGCGTTCACTGTGGGTGCCTGGATACCTTCTGTATTGCTCATGCTCAGTGTGACAGCTGGACAGAGAACCCAGAGACAAGAACATCTGGAGCCATGGATCTGTGATCCAACCCTGTTGGAGAACATGAGTACATCGAGACTCCAGAAAGATTCATATTAAGAAACATGGCTATGGCCTACGAGGAAGTGCTGGGCCCTCTGCATCTCAGCCTAGACTGACATCAGCCTCATTCACTCAAGAGGCTCTCTTTCAGGTGATTCTAGGCTGTATTGAGTCGACAAAACTAGCCATCACAGAAGGGTTTATTTTGTCTCACAGTTTGAGAAGACATTCCATCACGGCAGAGAACTCATCATTACAAGAGCTTAAGGAAGCTGGTCAGTCTGCGGTCAGGAAGCAGCGAGAGACGAATGCTGGTGTTCAGCCCACTGTCTCCTTCTGGAGTCAGACCAAGACTCCACCCACAGAATGGGTGGAGTTAAGATGGCTAGTTAAGATGGATCTTCCCACCTAATCTAGCCAATTCCTTGCAGACATGGCCAGGGACCTGTCCCCTAGCTAATTCTAGGTCCCAACAAGTTGACACTATTAACGATCACATTCACGTGACGGAAAAATAACTTCAGAACAAATAATTCAGCAACACTCAGAACGTCCACAGTGCTCTATAACCGTCATGCTGAGCTACTTCCCAAACATTTTATCACGACACAGTGAAGCCCCAAGCAGGGCCTGGTGGTGTAGGCCTATAATCTAAGCTGCTTCGCAGTCACGATGATGCCAGAGTCTAGCCCTGCCTAGGATACAGAGCAAGGTCAGGGCCAGCCTGGACAGTTTAGGTTCTGTCTAAAAATAAAAACCAAAAACATAGCCCTGCTTACGGTGGCTCAGGTCTATCCCAGCACTCGGGAGTCTGAGGCAGGAGGAATGCTATGAGTTCTAGGCCAGCTTGGGCTACAGAGTGAGACTCTGTCTCAAAAAAAATAAAATAAAATAAAATAAAATAAATCGAAACAGCACAGCCTTTGATCCCAGCACTCAGGAGGCAGAGAATGACAGATCTCTATGAGGTCAACTGGTTTGAGGGTCATCAACCATAGGTCATAGGGAGTTCTAGGCAAGCCAGGACTGCACAGTGAGACTTTGTCTTAAGACAGACAAACAAAAAAATGAAGTAAACAAACAAACAAACAAACAAACAAAAAACCAAACTAAATAAAATAAAATAAAAGGGCACAGTGATGGAGGACTTGCCTAGCATACCGAAGGCAACCCTGTTCCAAAGGAGCGGTCCCTGGTCCTTCACTGACGATAAATAAACCATGAGGAAATTTATTTTAAAATGACTCTTTGGCAAACATGTGCGTCTACCATCTATTAAGGATGAAAACAAATCTGCATGGTAATGAGATATGCTAGCTTATTTAGATATAACAAGTTAAATTTTGCCTGCAGGCTGTAGGGCACCTTCAAAAATTTTCAGAGATGACCAAGATTTTGACTTTCTAATTGAAAACAGTGAGCGCCTCCCTTTGTATATACTGTTTTGTATCTAGTACAAAACAGTTTGGGGGCCGTTTTAGGAGTTGCTAGAAATCCTGCCCCCATCCCAAGCCAACATGAATTCAATGTTCTTTTTTAAAAAATACAACTCAAGTCAGCAACCCAGACAGCAATTTGTTTCATTGTCTATTTATTGTGTGCTTGTGAAGGCAGGCGTGTGTGTGTGTGTGTGTGTGTGTGTGTGTGTGTGTGTACAACAGCACACACATGACAGTCACAGCACAACCTTCAGGAGTTTTAGGAGTCAGTGGTACCCAAGGCTGAGACTCAGGTTGTTGGGTTCTTACCCTGGGAGCCGTCGAACAGCCATTTTTAAAACCAATATGATCCAGACATTCTAATTTCATGCTTATCGGCAGAGGAATGATGGGCAGGACGATAGGAATAGTCTCTGTTTTCTGTGAATAGACCACCATCTTCTGTAAGAGCAGAAAACGGGGTGTATGTTAAAGACGCAGCCTTTCATCATGCGACGGTCTCAAATGCAAGCCTCGGTGTTTCTGGCGCTGTTTCCGGTGGTTTTTCCTGGAGTTGCTTTCATGACACCGTGATATGCACAGAGTCCAGTGAACATGCGCATTGCAAAGCTACAGAGCTGGACAGGGCTCACCATGGCCCTCGTTTGAAAGGCCACCTCACAGGGGTCCCTCGGGAAAGACACTTGGCATTTACAAAGCAACACAAGTTGGCCAGTCACGATGGCCCGGCCTGTGATCTCAACACTTGGTTGAGAATTTGAGGCCAGCCTGAGTTACACAGGAGATCCCCGTCTCAAGGACTCTCACAAAATAAACAAGCAAGCCGATAAAATAAAAACTGAAAAGAGAGGCTGAGGGACTGGTTCAGACAGTGAAGGGCAAGCATGGGCACCTGAGCTCAGACCCAGGCCATCCATGTGGAAAGCCAGGCGACATCCTAGACCTGCAGCCCCAGCTCTGAGGATATGGAGGCAGGCGGATCCCCGGGGCTTGCTGGCCAGCCAGCCAGTCAATTTAGCCTAGCTGAATTGATGGGTTTTGGGTTCAGTAGGAGGAGAAGACCCCTGACCTCCACACACATGCACACGCACAGGGGAAAACAGGCTCTAGCTCTCAGCTGTGTGTCCTGCCTTGTTTGGTATACAGCTCCAGGCCTTATAAACACAGGGCTTTGAGGCTGTAAAGAAAATCCTCGAAAGGAAAGTCCCCAAATGGAAAGCTAAGCAGACTGTAGACCCTTAGCCCCTCACACAATAGAGCTGCCTACCGGTTCCAGACAAGCTGATGAATACCACCGTCCAATTCTCTCAGCCGTTATTGAAGGATCATTTCCTCCTTTGAAATAGAGCAAGGGTGTTTGTGTGTGTGTGTCTGTGTGTGTGTGTACGCACGTTTCTGAGCCTAGAGCCTATAAGCCTCGAAACAACCACCCCTTCAAATTCCAGTTGGGGTGCTGCTGTTTTTTCCAAAAAGAAATGAAAGTAATTAGAAAAAAATTGCTTTTGCCTTCCTGAGAGATAAACGCCAGAGAGATTCCAAAATATCCCAGAGCGAAGAAAATGTATTGTCTATCGTGTGTTTCAAGCCTGGGGACAGGCGAGTGGAGTGGCTGACCTTGGGCTCGGTGTCTGGGATCCCTGACAAAACGATGCTGCCCAGGTGAGGTATCCCATCAAACTCCTGAGCTAAACAACTGAGTTCCCATGATGCAACTCACTTGGCAGGAGCTGGGCCGGGGAGAGTGCATCACTCCTTACCTCCGTGAGACTGTGTGAGCTGTTGTTGGTGTCGTGGCTCCTGGGAGTCACTGCACCTTGTTATCTCTGGCTCATGAGTTTGACGTTAGGTGTGGGCTGGTTGGTACAGTGACGTCGGGTTGAGTGGCTATTTTGCTTGCCATTAAAAATTCTTCTTGCGTGATTTATGGAGTTCTGGTGGTCATGAACAATGGCTCTCGCTAATCTGAGTGAATAAAAAGCTAGAACTGTAGGTAGTGAATGTGGAGAGCTTCCTGGATGGGTGGCATCAATCGTTGCCAAAGTAGGGCCGATGCTCAACTTGGCATCTTCTCTGAAACTGGGGAGGCTGCTAGCATTATGGGAAGAGCGGTCCCGAGTCTCACAACAAAAGAGCAGAGAGGCTTGCTGAAGCCCTCATGTGTTCTCTGTACGTGCTCATTTCCAAACTTGTTCTGGGGTCTGGGAAGCTGGCAGAGTTGCCTGTGGTCCAGGATGTCCCAGTACCTTCCTGGAGGTTTTATAGGCTATCTGCAGGTACAGGTAGCTACGAGCTTAGTTCCTTCTTTTCCTCTTTATAAAATTTTTAATTATTTTATTTGGGTCTGCATGGGATGGCTCTTGACTTACAGGAGCTAGTACTTGCCTTCCACCACAGAAGTCTCAGGGTTTGAATCCAGGTCATCAGCCTTGGTGGAAAATGACATTATCTGCTATGCCATGTTGCTGGCCCCGTTTCTCAGCTTCTTAATCTCCAACACAGACCTGAGAGTCTCACGATGTCAGTATCACCCTTAGTTACAACCGCAGTCATAGCCAGTACCTACTGAGTGTTTGCTGTTTGGGAGTTGGCTGGACCCTTAGGGTGGGATGTCTTATTTGATCTTCCCAAGGATCCTATAGGGTTTATCCCCATTCTACAGTAAAGAGCCTGATGCTGAGAGGCCAAGCAACTTGCCTGTAGGAGGTAGACCTAGATAATAGATTGGAGGCCTGTAGGGGGACCTCTGGTGAATGAGCCACGTCTTTGTCTGATCTTGTCTCCCTGAGTGTAGGCAGATCCTATGACTAGTCAATAATACGCAGTAGCGGCGATATAGGTGTCACTCCCCAGGATTATCTACATTGTCTAAGAGGTTGTCTCAGCCAGCGGGAGCTGGAGAGTCTCCGGATAGCCACGAGGAAGTAAAGCATTCCCGCTGTAAGCTGTTTGCAGGCCATCCCCTGGCAGAGAACGAAGGGGTGGTCTCCCGGGCATGGAGTCTGCTCTGTATCCATAGCCAGGAAGAGCTTAAACAACCTGCATGGATTGGGACCTCATGTCTTCAGAGAAGCTCTCAGACTGGCTGCCTCAGTTGCTGGTAGCCATGACCAAATTCCTGACAGAATTAAATCAAGAGAGAAGAGTTTAGTCTGCCTCATAGTTTTGGAGGGTAGAGGCAGTCATGTGGGGAAGGCACGATGGAAGGGCTTGGAGGTATAGCTTGTTCACATCCTGGTAGGTTGAGAAGCAAAGAGAACAGAGCCAGGAGTGGAAACTGGATATAAGCATCAAAATCCCCGCCCCAGGGGCCAACCTCCACCAGCTAGACACCCTATCTCAGGCAGGTAGACTCCCCAAAGAGCACCGTCAGCTGAGGACCCAGTGCTCAAAAGTGAGTCTGGAGGGCGGGTCCGTTTTATATGCAAATAGTAACACTGGCCAGTACCTAGACTGCAATCTGTGAGACCCCGAGCAGAGGCTCAGCAAACCGGGGCCCAGACTCAAGACCAGTAAACAGAGAGAAAGTGTGTTTGTGTGTATGTGTGTCTATGATGGACTCTTGTTACATAGCCCAGGGTGACCTCGGACTCTGTGCTTTTCCTATTTCAGCTTCCTGGGGTTGGAAATTACAAGCATGAGCCATAATGTCCAGCAAGTGTGTTGGGTTCATATACTTTGTGTCGACGCCCTACAATGCATTAGACGCTCACACACAGAGAGACTGGAGAGATGGCTCACAGGTTAAGGGCAGGTATTGCTCTTACAGAAGATCTGAGTTCAGTCAGTTCCCAGCACACACATCGGGAAACACACACACACACACACACACACACACACACACTTTAAAAAAATAAACAAATAAAAACATTTGTTTATAAAAAATAAATACACAAATAAAACTAAAACTAAAAGTAACCCTTCTAGCCTATGAAGTTAACATGCCTGGTTTATCTTTGTTGCGGGCACCTATGTGCAGTGTCTTCTCCCCTTAGAGTGCCTTTTCCTTTCTCAAGAAGTTCCCAGGTAATACCTTTGAAAAGGACCAGTGTAAGCCAGTATTCCCATCATTCAGGAAGCTGAGGCTGGAGGATGATGAGTTGAAGGGCAGCTGGGCTACATAGAGATACCCTTTCTGAACAAACCAAGGAAAGGAAGGAAGAAAAAAAAGAGGGAAGAGAAGTAAAGGGAAGAGAAGGGAAAGGAAGGGGGGAAGGAGAAAGAAGGGATGGGATAGATAAGGTGGTACAGGGGAAGGAAGAAGTGGGAAGAAGAGGAGAGGGAAAGAAAGGAGAGAAGAGAGGCAAGACAGAAAGGAGAGGAGAGGGAGGGGAGGGGAGGAGAGGAGAGGAGGAGAGGAGAGGGAAAGGGAGAGGAGAGGGAAGGGAGGGGAGGGGAGGGAAGA
>NW_026595981.1:13312009-13344075 GCF_907164565.1 Psammomys obesus | reverse complement strand
GAAGAAAGGAGAGGAGAGGAGAGGAGAGGAGAGGAGAGGAGAGGAGAGGGAAGGGAGAGGGAAGGGAGGGGTGGGGAGGGGAGGGGAGGGGAGGGGAGAGGAGAGGAGAGGAGAGGAGAGGAGAGGAGAGGAGAGGAGAAGGGAACCAGGACAGGACAGGGAATCCTGACTCTGTTCTGACTGCAAGGCAGGGAAGCAGGGAGCCATGAGCAATCAGCTCTTTATCTGGAAGTTTGATCAGTAAGAAGCCTGTGCTGCCAGCTGCCTTGTGACATTTCTAGGCAAGTGGAGACTTTGGATTAGGATTAAAGCTGTCACCTAAGGATCAGACCTAGCAGAAATGGGTCCCCGTGGTACCGTGCAGTGGGAAGGAATATTCTGAGATCTGAATCAATGCTTATATAATTATGGGGTTTAATTGCATTAGTGCGAGCCTTCCAGGGCACATTTCACCTTGACTTTGAGGGCTGGAATTTAAAGTGTGGCCTGCAGGCCACATGCAGTTGGAACGGCACCACATCTGTTAGGAACGTGCGATCTATTGACTTCATTGAGCATGCCAGTGAAAAGTCAATACCACAGGACCAGGCTGCCTGAATGATTTTGTTTTTTCCAAAAATAAAACCCAGCCCTGTTTCAGGGGACCAATAAAAACGAAAGGTTCCCCTTTCTTTCTTGTTGACCGTACATGTACAGGCAAGCCTGTGCAGTCTCGGTGAACAAGGACGGCTCTGTGAGGGCCATTTGGAAAGGCCTTTCCAGTCTCTACCCTGATCCCGGGGGGACACTGGTTCCTTTACTAGTTACCTCAGGAAAACGGAAAGCCAGGCAAGAGCTGCCTGGGGTAAGCCTCCCCTCCAGGCAGGGTTGGCACTGTCCTGGGGACCACAGGGTCACCTTTTCCCATCATCATTTTTTTTTCTTTCAAAGAAAACGATAGAACATTCACAGCACGGACCGCAGGGCCTTAAGTCTGTGGGCCTGGGGAGTAGCCTGCCCAGCCTGGAGAGACACGCGTCTCTCTGCAAGCTGCCCTGGCCTTCTTGTTTTTCTTGATAATGGTTAGTGGTTCCTCTTCTTGGAGGATCTGCAGGCAGCTAAAAAAAAAAAAAAAAAAAAAAGACAGACCCCATTTAAAACTGTCATTTGAGGCTAAGGATGGGACTCAGTTGACAGAGAGCTTTCCTGGCCGAGCATGAAGCCTCGGACCTCTGCCGCTGTGTAAACTGGAGATGGTGGAACAGCCTCTCTTCCCGCACGAGTCAGGAGGGCCAGAAGCCAAGGTCTGACCACATAGTGAATCTGAGGCCAGCCTGAGTACATGAGACTTTGGCTCAAGAAACAAATAAAGCCTTTGAGATGCCTCTGCAGGTATAAAAACCCTTGCCATATGAGCCTGAAGATCAAGGCCTGGAACCCATGGGAGAAGGTGTCTTAGCCACTGTTCTGCTACCATGAAGAGACACGGCGAGCACAGCAGTTCTCATGAAAGAAAACATTTAATTGCAGGTTTGCTTACAGTTTCAGAGGGCTAGTCTGTTACCATCATATCAGGGAGCATGGTGGCATATAGGCAGGGGTTGACATCCTGGTCCACAGGCTGTAGAGAGAAAAAGAGAGAGACCCTGGGCCTGCCGTTTGTAGCAGAAAGCCGCCTGTAGCGTTTCTGTTTTTGCTTTTTGTTTTTCACTCTACTTTATTTGGGGTGTTTAGGCCTCTACCTCCCTTCCACCAATCCCCCAACCTTAAGTAGGAGAGAGGAATGGTTAGTGGGTACAGGGGGCCCAGACCCCTTTACTTCTGCCTATTTAAGGTCAAGGGGTCCGTTTAGGGCTCTGTACCAATCTCTGTCAACTGCAGACACAGTCAGCGCTCTCCTCCACGCCACTGCACCTGAAGCATTTCTGTCTGTGTGTCTGCTCCCAACCTCCACACTGTCTGTGGTCTCCGGTCTCTTCAAACTGCTCCATGCCACACACTAACACCCAACGCCACACAGAATACCACCACGAGGTCTCTTTCTTGGCCTCATATTTATACTCTCCAAGCCCTAGACCATGTCTCTCTCTCCGTGTGGCACATGGAAGGCCATTGCCAGCTGGCGAAGATCACGCCCCACCTGTGACAATTAACAGGTGTGGACAAACTCTAGCCCAACTAAAATCCCACACTTGGGATTAAAACAAAAGCATATCTACATAACATACAAAGAAACCAAAACTTCCATGACAGGCCTGAGTTTTTAAAACCTTAAAACCCACCCCCGATTCCATGCTTCTTCCAAGGCCACACCCCCACCAACAAGGCCACACCTTCTAATCCTTCTCAAAGAGTGCCACTCCCTGATGTCTTGAGTATTCAAATATATGTGTGCCATTCTTTTTAAATTTGTTTTGAGACAGGGTTCCTCTGTGTGTAGTCCTAGCAGTCCTGGAACTCACTTTATAGAACAAGCTAACCTTGAACTCACAGAGCTCTGTCTGCCTCTGCTTCCCAAGTGGTGGGATTAAAAAACGTTTACCAGCACATCCTGCTGAGCCATTCTTATTTAAACCACCACAGGAGAGAACCAATTACCCCACCCCGCCCCCAAACAGAGTTTCTCTGTGTTGCCCTGGCTGTCCTGGACTAACTTTGTAGACTGGGCTGGCCTCAGATTCACAGCGATCCTCCTGCCTCTGCCTCCCAGAGTGCTGAGATCACAGGCATGAGCCACCTCACCCAGCTGAGAACCAATTTTTAAAAGTTCTCTGATTTCTACACAGTCTGCAGCATGCGAGCACACCCCACCATCATGCACACAAGCTCGGGTGTGTACGCGCGCGCACACACACACCACCACCACCACCACCAACAACAACAACCAGACAAATCAATACTTGAAGTAACAGAATTTAGCAGTGGCCCTGGGCTCCCCAGCTCTGGATTCCCTGAACTCCCAAACAAGAATTTTCTAAAAGATAGAATTCAGCCTTATTTGGTCTTTGCGGAGGAGGAACCTCTGGGGTCTTGGGGAGAAGTGAGCCTAGGTGATGAGGATTCCAGGGCTGCTGTGGCACCTGCTACTCAAGTGGTCAGATAGAAGCTGGGGTCTCAGGTCTTGGGGAGGATCCATAAGAACCAGCAAAATTTGAGCAAATAGAAACAAGCAACGTTGGGTGTGGCAGCACCTGCCTGTGTTCTTGGCATGAGGCTGAGTCGAGAGCCCCAGCTACACAGTGAAATCCTGTCCCCCGAGAAAACTAGAGAAGGGAGAGAGACAAGAACCAGCTCTAGCCAGTCACGAAGAAACAACACCTGGGAAGGCCCTGGAGATTCACAGCAAGAGGAGTGTGCAGGACCAGCTCCGCTCACACCCCCAGCTGTGAAAGATGCTTGAAAAAGACAAACAACAGATGGGCCCCCAGAGACCTTGGGAGGGCAGAGGATGACATGACCCCTTTGCCCAGTGTCTTGCTCACTCTAATAAAGAAAGGTGAGATCTCACTCATGTTGTGAGGCCCTCCACACTGGCTATGCTTGAGACATTTTTGGTATCAAAGTCCGTAAGTGTTTGATTGCTTCCGTTTTATGTTGGTTATTTCTTGTAGTTTCCTCTCTCTCTCTTTCTTGCTTTCTAATCCCCTCTCTGTCTTTGTGTGTGCGTGTGATTATCTGTCTCCCTCTTTTTTGTTTTTGTTTTTCAAGACAAGGTTTTTCTGTGTAGCCTTGCCTATCCTGGAACTCACTCTCTAGAGCAGGCTGGCCTTGAACTCAGAGATCCACCTGCCTTTGCCTCGCAAGTGCTGGTATTAAAGGTCTATCATGCCTGGCTCTAGTTCCCTTACTCTGAAGGCCCAGGTTAAGCCCTGTTCGTTTTACCTCTCTCCCACTCAGCTAAGGAGTCTGACCTTCATGTCTATTGGGGGGACCCCTCCTTTCCTTCCACTCATAAAGGGCACACGCATATCTGCTAGCATTTGAAAGTAATTTGCAGCACGAAGATACAGAACAGGGAGAGGAGGCTGGTAGTCCAGTGACTGGAGCTTTCACAGGGCCCCAAAGTGACCATTTAGGGGAAGGAAGAGTGTCTATATTTGCCTCTGGAGTTGGGGATTTTGATGTCACGTAGCAGAGACAGAATTTAGCATTCGCAATATTCATGGGCTTCTCTCGTGTAGGAAGGTTATATATTCCACTTTACTTATTTATTTGCCTATGTGTGTGTGTTTGTACTCACTTGTGTGTGTGGATGTGTGCCTGCTTTTGGTTAAGTACATGTGTAAGAGTACATAGACATGCGTGCGTGGAGGCCGGAGGCTGACTTCAGGTATCTTTGCTCAGTGGCTTTCCACCTTTACTTTTTGAGACAGTTTCTCACTGAACTTTCACTTCATTGGTTGCCTAGGCAGGCTGGTGTGCCAATGAGCTTCAGGGATCCACCCGTCCTGTCTCTAGACTCCCTTCCCCCAGGCATGCACCACCATGCCCAGTTTCTTACCTGGGCTCTGGGGAATCTGAACTCGGGTCCTCATGTGTGTGTGGCTTACAGACTTAGCCTGCCCCAAGGCCATGCTCCCACTTTATTAAGGGTGGATTTGATTATAGGGCCAGTGACACCTGGGAGAAGGGGCCTGAGCCTCTTCTAGATAGAAGCTTAAAGGGCCCACGTGGATTCTGAGCACATAAGCTGGCATTGGCCTGCAGGGGAGGGACTCCAACATCTCAAGACACAAAGTGGAAGGCATGTGGAATAGAACGATGCCCATCCTGCAATGGGCTGATTATGTGAAGAACTTAATCTAATGAACCCCTGAGACCTCTGGAGTCACAGGTTAGCGTGCACAGCCCAGTCTACTGGGATGTAAAAAAAAGCCTGCTTTCTGGCTCCTGCCCGTAATCCCAGAGAGGCAAAAACAGAAGAATCACTGCAAGTTTGAGACCAGCCTGGTCTACATAGAGAGAGCTTGCCTTTTAAAAAAAGGCACGTGTGCATGGTGGGGGTGTCGGAGGTAGTTTAGTTGCTAGAGTGCTTCTCTAGCATGCACAGAGCCGTGGGTTCAATCCCCAGCACTACATAAAAGGAGCATGTTGGCACATGCCTATAATCTCAACACTTGGAAGGTAAAGACAAGAGGATCAGAGGTTCAAGGTCATCATTCACTCCATTTTGAGCTTGAGGCCGACGTGGAACACAGGAGAACCTGTGTCAAGACAAAACAAAAACCTCAATGAAAACAACAACCACAAAAGCAGCCCAGTGCAAGAATCAAACACTAGAGAGTAGCTAGGCACTCCTAGCTACTGGAGTGCCTAAGATGTCCATATAATATTTCCTTGCCACTCTGTGCTTAAAATTAATCCTGTTTTCTGAGAACGTGAAAGGAACACTGCGATTAGGTCACTTTCCCAGAACTGTAAGCTAGTAACGGGCAGAGCCAGATTTTACACGCAGAAAGCTAGCTCCCTTTTACTGCAAAGAGCTGCTGCAAGAGACCCATACCGGCCTCAAGGCAGAAGCACAGGGAAGATGGCAGCTTCTAATTGGGGTGTCCTCATTCAGTTCTGCTTTTAGCTATCATGGCACAGGGTGCTAGCCTTCTGGCCCTTATTCTGGGTGTGATTGACTGATCGTATAATAAAGTTCCGGTAAGCCCAAAGCTTCACAAGATTTTTAAAAAAAGAATGAGGTTTGGGGGCTGGAGAGATCACTCTGTGAAGGCACTTGCTACAGAGCCTGAGTTCTGTCCCCAGGACCCTCATGGTAGAAGGTGAGAACTGACTGACTCCAAGCTGCCTCTGGCCTCCATACATACTGCTTATCATGTGCGAAACAAACAAACAAGCAAACAAATATCTTTACAAATTTAAATGAATGAACAGAAGCATACACACACACACCCCTTTATTCTGAGTGCCTAGCTCCCTCTGTCAGAGCCGCAGAGAACCAATGCTTTAAGGAAGAGCCTGAGGAGTGGGTTTGCAGCACTTGGGGGGAAAAGTGATCCCCGGTCTCATCTTCGTATGGTCGGTCCAGCTAGGCTTGTGGGCTGTTTCGAAGAACAGAGTCCCCATTATCTGAAGGCCTGGGACTTGATGACAGCTTCACATTTCTGAGCTTGGCAGAACGGCCAGCCACCATCCCCAGGAAAGTCTGGTCGCTGTCTCCCTGGGAGAGGGAAACTTCTTGAAGGAACCCCTTTCAGGAGAGGGGAAAAAAAAATATCACTGCCAAACCTCTCACTAGCATGAACATACCTATTCAGAACTCTTTTGCAGATTTTTAAAGAAATCTTGAAGCAGGAGAGAGGCAGAAAAGGCCAAAAGCGGGGTTCCTAGAATTTGATTCAAGAAGTGGGGTCATAAAACACACACACACACACACACACATACACACACACACACACACACACACACATACACACACACACACACACACACCAGTCCACAGATGAGGTGGGGGAGGGGAGTGGGGCCAAACCTTTCATTTTGATCTTGACATTTTCCTACTTGAGCTTTTACATAAATGGTTCTCTGGATGTCTAGGCTATAATTTGTGTAACATTTCGTGATGGAAAAAATAGTTTAAGGCAACTGGTTCACTTCACTTCTCAAGAAGCTGGTTTGTAGCTTTCTGCTCTTAGAAGTTCACTTTATCACTTTATTTATTTAAAAAAACAGAGAGAGAGAGAGAAAGAGAGAGCTGGGCAATGCACATCTTTAGTTCCAGCAGAGGCAGGAGTATCTCTGTGAGTTTGAGGCCAGGCTGGTGTTCAGAGTGAGTTGTAGGACAGCCAGGGCTACACAAGGAAACCCTCTCTCAAAAAACCACCAACAACAACTTGACAGCGGTCTGGGAGGACGGCTCAGCTAGCGAAGTGTTGGTTGTGTAACCGTAAGCCTGGCCACAAGGTAAAAAGCCTGCTGTGGTAGCATGCGCTGGACCCCAGAGCTGGAAAGGTGGAGACAAGCAGACGCTTCAGCAGTCTTTCATCGGGCAGTCCCAGCTCCTAGGGAAAGACCTTGTCTCAAAACACAAAATGAGCCAACAAACAAAGAACTGAAGGCAGGTGGTGCCTGAGGAACCATATTGGAGGTTGACCTCCCCGGAACCAATCTTGCACATGCAAATACACACAAGTTTTTTTACTTTAGTTTTAAAATTTTTAATTAACATGTATGATCAGTATATATTAGTGTTGCATGATAGTTCCACACAAGTATTCAGCCTGCTCTGATGAAATGCACCCTCCCTTAATCCATCCTTTCCCTAAAAATTTATATGCTTTGACGAGGAGTTTGAGGCAGTTTTGCTAATGTAGTTCAGGGTGATCTTGAGGCTCTCAACCTTCTTGTTCAGAATCCTAAATCTGGGATTACAAGGGTATGCCATGGCACTTGGCTTTAGAAGCTCACTTTAAAAGATCTGTCTCTCTTTGTGTGTGTGTGATGAAATTGTCTTATGTATTCCAGGTTGGCCTTGAACTCACCATACAGCTGAACTACCTTCAATCACTAATCCTTTTGCCGCCACTTCTGAGTGCTGGGATTAAAAGGGTCTAACACCATGCCTGGAGTTTCTGATCGATGCTCTACAGCTGAACTTCATGCTCATTCTGAGATATACAAGTTAAAGACCATCCTTCAGTCTGGGCAAAGGTGTGGCATGAGGAATAGAGGGAAAAAATATTAGTGGCTCTGAAGGGGTCACATAAGAGCATTCCAAGTACAGGTTGCTTATGTACCAGAGGGTGATAGTTGTAGATGAGTGGTTTTTGGCTGCTACATCTGATGGACAAGCTGACTGTAGCTAACTCACCCACGGGGGCTGTGGCACAGCCTAGCAGCCACCATATCTTGGTGTGGACTTGGATGGAGGTTTCTGAACTGATTTGTAAAATGTGACATTAAGGGGTGGGTGCTGGTGGCACACACCTTTGATCCCAACATTCTGAGGCAGTTGGATCTCTGAGTTTGAGGCCCACCTGGTTTATAGAGATGGTTCTGGGACAGCCAGGACTACACAGAGAAACCCTGTCTCAAAAAACCAAAAAACTAAAAAAGAGAGAAAAAGGAAAAAGAGGCATGTCTAGGCAGGGATTATGGGCTGAAGCCAAAGTCGGCCCACTTTTCTGAATTATCCTAAAAAGCCCTTTTCCTTTCCTTCCATGTCCTTCCTAAAGCATGCTTTCATGAGCACCCTGGGCCCTTTTCCCATGGCATTCTGGGCTTCCTCACTTTCTTTAAAGAGTAGAACCCGTCACCCTATGATGAGGGAGGATGCAGACACCAGGGCTTCCTTCCCATGGGGACTTAGAGACTCCACCCTAGGATAACCTAAGACTTATTTATGTATCTTTCCATCCTTGAGAGCGCTTCTTACATTTTTACAGAAAGGGGGTTTTGTTTTGTTTTGGGTTCTTTTTTTTTTTTAATCACTGCACAGATATTTCTTTTGAGATGAGTGTGAATGTAGCGAATGGTCCTTCTCTGGACTCTCCCAGCGACAGTGTGCCTACTTTGCTGTTCCCTGGGCTTCTGTGGACGTCCTAAGGCAATGTATACAGAGGGGACATGGAGTGACAGCCCCACTGTGGTGGCAGAAGAGGCTGTTAATCAAACTCTGTTGGCCTGTAGAGGTACTCCCCCTGAAGTTTCCGAGATCCAAGCTCTGAGCTCTCCAGCACTCAGTGTGGAAGTTGGAGCTCTCCGTCACCACCTTGAAGGGCTCTAGAGTCACATGCGAGTCACTAGTGGGTCACTAGGCTCCCCATAAGGTACAATCTAGTACAATTAAAAAACTGTGTTGGCTTGTGCTGAAAACCCAGCGTGCAGGCATTACCCGGAGGCTCTTCCTAACTGTGCCCCACTCTGCTTCCCTCTGAGCAAACAGCCCCTGATTGGCTTCTCAACAGGCGACCATGGGCTTTGTCCTGAGGGACAGGTGGCTGACTGGGACGGGGCTTCTGCAGCCCTTAGAGAAGGAGCTGTGATAGTTCCAGGCTCACTGCTATGCTCATGTTTGATGGAAGAGGTGGAAAGCTGATTTTTATAGGACACTGAAAGAAGCCCTCATTCTTTCCTTCCTGCCTCTGGACTTTCCTATCGGACAAGGAAGCGGTGTTCGGAAGTATGGCAGACGTATCTCCATTTAGGGAAGAGCAAAGACACTTCTCCGAAGCCAACCCAAACCCTTACTTACACTCAGCCACTGGGTCAGTATGAAACTAGGGATGGGACTCAGCCAGCCACGGCTGTTAGAGCTGAGCAGTGTTCTGACTGGCCAGTCCTTGCTTCTGATTTGCTGAGGCTGGCGTATGTTGGTTAAGTATTTTGAATACTACTTTTGCCCTTTGCTTAGAACCAGTGCCTGTGGGATTTTATTATTGTCTGAATCACTGTCCTACTGCTGTGAAGGGACACCAGGAGCAAGGCAACTCTTATGAAAGAAAACTTTTAGTTGCGGGCTGGCTTACAGTGTCAGAGGTTTAGTCCATTATCATCGTGACAGGGAACAAGGTGGCACACACAGCGCTGGCATGATTGCTGAGAGCTACATCCTGATGTATAGGCAGAGAGAGAAACAGACAGACAGACAAACAGACACTCTGGGCCTGGCATGGGCTTTTGAAACCTCAGAACCCATCCCCAGTGACACACTTCCTCTAACAAGGCACACCTCCTAATCCTTTTAATCCTTTCAAACAGTGTTACTTCCTAGAGACTAAGCATTCAAATATATAAGCCCGAGTGGGCCATTCTTCTTTAAACCACCACAACTATTCTGTAAAGAAAACACCCCTCCACTCAACTAGATAGCTACTTTAATTGGATATTCAGCTGTTAGCCACTAACAGCTTGCTAGCTTTGCAGTCAGGAGTCAAGAGAAGTCTGAACCATACGTGTGTGTGTGTGTGTGTGTGTGTGTGTGTGTGTGTGTGTGTGTGTTGGGGAGTGTACAATCCATGGTGAATGTGTGGTCGGAAGAGAACTTTGTGGAGTTGGTTCTTTCCTTCCAGCATCCTGTGGGTTCTAGGGATTGAACTCAGGCTATCAGGTTTACAGAGTCAGTGCTGTTGCCTGTGGAGCCATTTTGCCAGCCTATTTCCCTGATCTATTAAAGAAAGTTGAAGTGGGGAAAGCAGGGTGTCATCAGCGGCCTGGAGAAAGGAGCTACCACAGCTTGATCGGGATGCCAAATCTGTTCTTCACGGAAGGGTTGAGATAAACATTTATCATCTTTGACAGAGAGCACGAGAGCCGGCTAACTTCCATCTCATCTGTCCGTTTGCTTTTTTGCCATACCGTTTGATGAGCCCCATTGATAATGTCTTTTTTAGAAATGAAGCTTGGGGAATCCATCAGTCAGCTGTCCAACCAATCGATCCTGTTATATACACCACTGGAAACTAAAGGTAACTTAAGAGAGAGGGTTTGTGGGTACAGTTGCTACGCTACATTGTATTCCTTCTACTATGTTCATCTTCCCTGGACCATGAACAAAAACATGGAATGAAATGTAGCCTGAATCTCTGCATCCCTACTCAGTATATCTATGTAGTCCATTCAGGGGACTACTGGATGATTTGACCAAAGAAAGAAATGAAAAGGGACAATTACGCCTTTGAAAAAAATGCATGGTTTTGGGCGCGTGTGGTGGTGCATGCCTGTGATCCCAGCTCCGAGAGGCTGAGAAAGGAGAGCTGAACCTTTGAGACCAAGCTACGCACCGCAAAGGGAAAGCCAAGAGTTCAAGCCATCCTGAGATGTGCAGTAAGACTCTGAAACAAACAAACAAACAAACTCATCTGCTACCAAAATTTCATGATTTTGTGTGTATATGCATGTGGATATATGTGTGAGCCACCAACATTTGCACACGTGCATGCGTGTGAGACTCCCAGAGGTCAGCCTCAGCTGTCACTCCTCGGGCACCATTCACCTTGTGTCTTTTGAGACAGCGTCTCTCAGTTAGCCCAGAGAATGCTAATTAGACGGGGCTTTCTGGACAGTTGGCTTCAAGTACCCCCCTGCCTCTACCTCCCAAGCCTGGATAGAAGCATGTTGTGTCATCATGGCTGACTCTGGGATTTTTTTTTTTTTCAGCACCACAAAGCTGCCTGAAAAAATTTAATTAGGGAAATAAGAATATCATATTCTACTTTCAGGTCAGTGCATTCAGAAATACAGTCAAAAGGAATCGCTCCGTCCTTCTACTCGCTTTTTGTGGCACGCTTTGTGCCTAGAAAGGCTTTCTTTGAAATGGAAAAGCAACTCTCCTACTAAATATGGTGATGAGAAGCAGAAACACTATTCTTGAGGGTTGAAAAAAGGTTTTTCATGAGCCTACTAAGCCTTGTGTTGGAGCGTATTAGAAAAGCTGACTGAGAGAAACGAGATAAAATGCGTTCTATCTCTGCTAACCATCTCTCAACGCTGCAGCTCATCCGAAGGCCGCAGAGATCAGGGGGAGACCGCGTGTAAGCTGGTCTTTAGATGGCCATCTGAAAACTCATCAAATGGCAAAACGGGAAAAACAAAATCACCTCTGAAAACTTTCAAATGGCATTGATCTGCGGCAGAAAGCCCTCACCACAGGAAGAGAAGTGATGGATGGGGGACTCACAGGAGGATTTGTTTAAAGTGCTTTGTGGTGTGTGTGTGTGTGTGTGTGTGTGTGTGTGTGTGTGTGTTTTAATTTATGTATGGAGTTGCCTGCAGACAGTAAATAGACTATGTTTGCTGTATAGGAGGAAGATAAAATTTTCGGGCTGTCTATGTGTTTTAAAACCAGGGAAAACAAAAACAGCTTTGAAGCGTCTCCCCCTGGAATTTTTTTTTTTCTTAATCTTCCAAGAGATGGTCTTGATAATATTTATTCAGTGTTTGTTTTTTGTTTTTTTTTCCTTTCAAAAGCAGTTGAAAGTAGCATCTTCTCAGTTAAAATAACAATGCAGATTTTAATTAGGTCAGGTAATGTACCCGTGGAGCCTGGCAGATGATTGAAATGATCACGGACGACAGGCAGGAATGTCTGAGCACCACGGCTACTCTTCTGCCTACACACTCATTCTCCCTTGTCCTTTACCGGGTGCACGGCTGGAAGGTACCCTGGGCTTTTGTGTAGTGAGTTTCCCACTTGAACCTTTATGTCCCTTCTGGACAGGTTTCTCTGTGGCGTTTCCCCCCTGTCACACAGGGATTCGTCACCCATTTCCATGTGCCCGGGGTATCTTACAGGGTTTCTGTTTCGATCTGTGGGCTAAGGGAAGGACCACAATTGATGCAGCCATCGAGGGTTGATAGGAAAGGCTTTATTTTACCTTTTGAATAATCCAAAACATCAGTTTCTCATAAATACTATCCTGTAACTTTTTCCTTATGGCCTAGGAGGAAAACTGAGAGAACTTTTTAGAGGGCAAAGTAGTAAATGTTTAAGGCTTCTACAACAGAAATATCAGCCAGCAGTATGGGAGCACATATGTATGCCTTGTTCAATAAAACTTTATTTATAAAAATAGACAATAAAATGCTGGAGAGATGGGTCAGGGGTTAAGAGTACCTGATGCTCTTCCAGAGGCCTAGGTTTGATTCCCAGCACCCACATCTGGTGGTTCACAATCACCTCTAACTCCAGTTCCTGGAGACCTGACACCGTCTTCTGGTCTCCAAAGGCACCTGCACACACACACGCACACACACACACATAAATAAAAGTAAATATTTTAAAAGTATTTTAAAAATGACAACAAGCTGGGCAAAATGGCTCACACCTGTAATCCCAGCCCATGGAGGCAGAGGCAGAGCTGGGGGAATTTAGGAGTTCAGAATCATGCTCAACTATCAAGCGAGTTTAAGGGCAGCCTGTGTTACATGAGCTCGTGTCAGATAACACATAAGCAGAATGAAAAAGGCAGAGCTGGGGAGATGGCTTCCTCAATGACATGTTTGCCATGCAAGCAGGAGGAGCTGAATTCAATCCCTAGCCCCCGTATGCCACAGCTTGTTCCCCTGTGGTCTCAAGCATTGGGGACAGGGGGATCCCTAATGCTTGCTGGCCAGGCAGTCTGGCCTAAATAAAGGGGGAGGGGCGTGAACAAAGAGCTATCAACCTCTGGCTTCCCCACTTGCACACATACACATACACAAGACACAACATGCCTAAGAATCATGCCTGGAACATCTCTTGGGGTACTTCACCGAATGTGGCCCAGATCCGGGTTTATGCCTGGAGGCATCCTGCTTGCTCTGAAGAGGAGGAATAAGACCGAAAGCAGCTCCAACCCTTTTAGTTAAGTCCAGTACGCAGGCTGCCTGTGCTCCAGGCCACGAGTTTGCATGGTGGAAATGTGCTGTACTTGCTACAGTGCAGACATGCAAATTAATGGACCAGCTGGCTGCTCTTCGCCACGGTAACTCCGTTCTTGTCTCCCTCTGCATTCTCTGAGGGCTGTGTATGATCACAGAATTGTGTCTTGAACACTGGTTGCTAAAATGGAAGCACATTTAATTACAGCATTTAAGGGTTTTCGAGACAAGGCTTCTCTGTGTAGCCCTGGCTGTCCTGGACTTGCTTTGTAAACCAGGCTAGCCTCGAACGCACAGAGAAATCTGTCTGCCTCGTCAGGATTGCACCACCATGCCCGGTGCACTCAAGACTCTACGAATTGGCACCAGAGCTGAACTAGCCACTGGGCTAGCAGAGGCTGTGGATTAGACCCTCAGTGTCCCCTAAAGGGCATGTATCAAGGGCCTGGTCTCCAGGGTGCTGTTCCTGAGTTGTCTTGGTTTCTTTTCCTACTGCTGAGATCAACTCACCCAACAAAGGCAACTTAAGGGGGAAAGAGTTTGCTCTGATTCACAGTTCAGGGTTTTAGTTCACCCTAACGGGGGAGGTCACAGGGGCAGGAGCTTGAGGGAGCCGGACAAAGTACATCCCTGATCAGAAACAGAGTGATGGATGTGCGCTGCTCCTTAGATCCTTTTCTTCACTCTGCAGTCCGGGACACAGCCGGGGAAGCTCAGGTGGGTCTTCCCGCTTCGGTTAATAGAATCAAGGTAACCTCTACGGGCATGTCTCGAGGCTCATCTCCTAGTGATTCTAGATTCTGTCAAGTTGACCACTTGAACCATCACAGAGGTGGCGAAACCCTTACCGGATGGGTCCTAATAAGAAATCTTTATGTTATTTGGAGACTACCTTTCCAGGGAGTTGTGGGAGTCTGGCTCTTTCCTTCCCAACTCTTTTGCTTCCTGGATATGAATTGAGCCTTTGGCTCCACCAGACATTCCTATGACAATGTACTATGTATCAGTTGCAGAACTTATAGAATGAGTTTCTCTCTCTCCCTCCTTCCCTCTCTCTCTCTCTCACTACACACACACACACACACATCTGAAATATATATATATATATCTGAATTTATTGGAATGACAACAGACCGTAGTCCAACTATTCCAACAATGGCCAGCTGTGAATGGAAAGTCCAAGAATCTAGTGGTTGCTCAGCCCCACGAGGCTGAGCGTCTCAGCTGGTCTTCTGTATAAGTTGGAGTGCCGAAGAAGCAGGCTCCAATGGACGTGCTGGCAAAGGGAATGGAAGGAGACACAGAATGAACAACTCCCCTTCCTTCTTTCATTGTCTCTCTGCATACGCCTCCAGCAGAAGGTATAGACCAGATTAAAGATCTAGATTAGAGGCAAATGCGTCTTCCAGTCCCAAGACCTGGATCACAGGTGTACCCACCATTTCTGGATGGCAGTTCATTCCAGATACAGTCAAGTTGACAATCAAGAATAGCCATCACCGTGCTGTCTTACCACAGGCCCAAAGCAATGAGGACAATTACTCATGGACTCAGCCCTCCAAACATGTAAAGAAAAGCGATAATTTTCTCTGCATGAAGTCGATTATCTAAAGTATTTTCTTTCCATGTATTCGGGACATATATGCACGTGTGTGTATATATGTGAAGGTCCGCTTGCCCATGGGCACACATGTGGGGGCTGGAGGTTGGTGTCTTCCTCTGTTGCTGTCTACCCTATCCTTGAGGCAGGGTCTCTCGCTGAACCTGGAGCTCACTGCTTCAGCTAGGCTGGGCTGGTTGTCAGACTCCCAGCGTCTGCCTGTACCTCCCAGCTCTGGAGTTACGGAAGTGTGCCACCACTCCCAGTTTCTTCGTGGGTTGTGGGGATCTGAACTCAGGTCCTCCTGCCTGCACAGCGAGTACTTTACCCACTAAGCCAATGTTCCCAGCTCCTCAAGTTTGTTACTTCATACGGTAACAGAAAGCTGATCAGTACGGTAGTTGTAGTACCTGGGGCCCATGGATATTTTCAGGGGCCAGTGATCATATTTTATTTAAATTATTTTAAACTAGGAGTAAAAGAAATGTACAACAATGAATATGTAGCAATGTATCTAGTCTGAGTTATGGTTATCTTTTTCCCAACTTAGGTGTGAATATACCTTCAGAAGAGGCCCACAGAAGAAATAGGGTCTTTCCTAAGGATTGTCATATAAAGGACAGTGGTGGTGGTTTGAATGAGAATGACTCTCAGGGGCTCACATATATGGATACTTGGTCTCTGCTTGGTGGAAGTGTTTGGGAAGGATTAGGAGGCCTGGCCTTGGTGGAGGAGGTGGGCTTTTAAAGGCCCATGCCATTACTTTCTCTGCTTATGTTTTCGGATCAAGATGTAAGCTCTCAGCTACTGCTCCAGTGTCGTGCCAGCCTGCCAGCTGTCATGCCCCCCACCATGGCAGACATGGACTCTAGCCCTCTGGAATAGCGAGCCCCAAATTAAATGCTTTCTTTTGTAAGTTCCCTTAGCCCTTGTCTTATCACAACAATTGAAAAGTAATTAAGAAGACAGCATACCCAGTTAAATTTGGATTCTGGATAAACAATATTTTAGTTTGAATTTGTTACAGATATCACATGGGAAATAGTCATTATAAAAACGTGGCTGGGTGTTGTAGGGCATGCTTACAGTCACAGCCTTGGGAAGCCTGAGGTCAGAGGATTGCAAGTTCTAGGCCAGCCAGAGCTACATAAGGAGACTCTGTCGGAGAAAAAAAAAACAACAACACAAAAATGAAAACCAAAACCCAAATGTTGTTTATTTGGAATTCAAATTAAACAGACACTCTGTGTTTTATTCACTGAGCCTGGCATGCCTAGAGGGAAATCAGTGTGGCTGACATCAGCTGTGTCTGCAAACTTCCCTCCTTGAAGTGTCTTACGTTAGGTTTCTCAGAAGTGGGCCTTAAAATAGGAGTTTCTCTGCTAGTAATTTATTTAAGGGAGAGTCAGTGAAAAACTACCAGCAGGACAGGCAAAGGCAAGGTTCAGGCAAGGGTCCACAGGGTCTTGGGGACTTCACTCTGACCCCTTCCACCACACTGTACAAAGTAACCTCAGAAATGGTCCAGGGTATAGGCATTGAGCAGAGTGTTTCATCAGCACTAGAGCAGACACAGACTCCCTGACCTTTCCATAGATCCGAAGGAGAACAAGTCAAGCTTATATAACGATGGGAATGGATAGAGTTTCCTTGTGCCACAGAGGGTCTTATTTCTCACTGAGAGGGGTCACACCTCATGAAAGGGCCTGTTATCTCACTGAGTAGCTTGTACCTCACGGTGGGTCCCGCACCACACCGAGGAGACCTGTACTTACTGAGAAGTTCATACCTCAACGACAGCCCTATAACTCACTGAAGGGCCTTCATTTCCCAGAGGGGTCTATACCTCACATAAAGGCCTACATTTCAGTGACGGAAGGGGCCTGTACCTCACAGAGGATCCCATACCTCAGTGGAGGAGCCTATACCTCACTGAAGAGGCCTGCACCTCACAGACAGGCTTATGCATCCCTGGGGTGGCTATACTTCACTCAGAGAGAGGTCCTACATCTCGCAGAGAAAGCTATACCTTAGAGGGGACTGTGCTTCACAGAGTGACTTTGTTTTCTCATAGGCATCATGTCAAAGCTCTTGAAAGGCTGCCTTATTACCATAGAAATAGCTTCTTGGTACCCGTCTCCCTTGTTTGACCCTGTCACTACATCATTAAGAGTATTCAGTTGCTTTTTTTTCTTTAGGCTGACTACATCTGAGCCTTGTCCCCAGAATCCCCGTGTCCCACTCATCATACCTCTTTTGTAATCCACTTTCTCATCCCTGTGATCTCCCTTCTAACGCTTGTTCTTCCTGGAAAACCATTCTAACTGGCACTTACCCTTTTCAAAATGGCATTTTTTTTTCCTTTTTTTTTTTTGAGACTGGGTCTTGCTATGTAGCCCAAGCTGGCCTCAAACTCCCCGAAATTCTCCTGCCTCAGCCTTTCTAGTATTGGGATTACAGGCATGTACAGGCATGTTTGGCCTGGCCTGGCCAGCGGCATCAAATGGCTCAGCAATGTCCCCTCTCCTGTGATTGGTCCGCCTCTATCTCTAAGAAAAGCACCGTTCTCCTCAGGCACCTCACACTCCTCTTCTGCTACACTGATGCATGTCATGTCTTCTCTCTGGCTCCCTGCGGCCTCTGCTCAGGCAGGGAATGGAGCTTATTCATTTGAATACTCCCAATATCTCATCCACAGCGGTCCCTTAATTGTTTGCTGAATAGATGAATGGATGGATGGACGGACGAATAAAGATATTCAGCCTGTGGCTTTGCTCAGATAAACACTCGGCTACAGTCGGCTAGTGCCACATTACCGTAGGCGGCGAGTATGCAAGCTGACGGCAGCAGCCGAGACCTTAAAGATAAATGGAAAAATGCAAGACCTCCACCAAGTTCATCCCTCCAGAGATGCTGGCTTCTACACCTGGGCCATACCCAATCCCACAGAAGTGGCCCAGTGGATAAGTCTTCGGTCCTCCTTGTCTGTCTGTCTTTCTGCGTCTGTCTGTACCCATGCATGCTAGAAGTATGGCTGCTGCACATATACCAGGTGCACCTGGGAAAGTGGCTTGTGGAAGCTGGTTCTCTCCTTCCACCATGTGGGTGCCTGTGATCAAACTCAGGCTGTCAGGCTTGATGGCAGGTATTTGTACCCGCTGAGTCATCTTGCCAGCACCAGTGATTCATCACACCTCCATTGCCAGGTGGGGGCTCCTGGCCCTAGTCCAGCTCCACTTATAGTTTAGAACTGAGTGTTTGCCTGCTCTTCACCGGCCACTTCCTGTTGGGGGTGGTGGCTTCTTTTAGCTCACTGTCTCCCAACACTAGAATTTATGGTCAATAGCCTAGTGTGAAGGGAATTAAGAAATCCCCTGACCAGATTTGACCTATCTGCCTCTCTCTGTCTCTCAGCTCACTGGAAAGCCCATTGCTATGGAAAGGTGGATAGCTCTCATGGGGCTTGCATCTGGTGTCAGGCAACTGAGGGGCCTCAGGGAGGCTGTTTATCTAGTGTCCTTATCTGTTCACAGAAATAATACCAAAGCACAAATGGTATTAAATGAGGCCCCGTAATAGCTATGTGGAACACGGGCTTCACCTCTTCTGGTTTTTGCCCTACCTGTTCCTAGTAGATTTACCTACCCTTCCCTACAGATCCCGGCAAACCGGGGCTCTGAGCAGCTTGTCATCTGAGAAAGATCCAGAAGAGAGGTGTAGCCCAGACACCTAAGACTTCCCCAATGTTCAGGGCAGGGGAGAGGGCTGTGCACACCATGGACCTGGCTGCAGGCACAGCGAGCAACAGAACGAAGATGTTGGGCAAGGAGCACCGAGTGCTGATCGAGGGGACAGAGTGCGCAGGTCGTTCTGATCACGTGGAAGAGACCGTCCTTCTTAGGAGCCGTGAGGAAACATGGTCCTGTTATGAGTGGACCAAAGGGCGCTGAATGCCAAAGGGGAAACGAGGAGGAGGGAAACGGAAGCACAGTTTTCATAGCTGGTCCAGGCTCAGGAGGAGGCGATGCTCATACCTGGTGGGGCATCGCAAGCACTCTCAGCTGCTCCGGCCCCCTTTGAAGACTTGCAATCTGTACGGTTCAGTGAGTACTGCAGGGCCCCTCAGGAAGAGGGCTGGGCATTATGCAGTTACCGTCTCCTACCCTCTCCACTGACTAGAATCCCTGCCTCCTCTCTCTTGCCTTCCCCACGACCAGGTCTGAACAGTTAGTGATGGCTGCCTTTCTGTCTATTTTGACTCATCTTGCTCCTATGCAATCCATATCCATGTATCCAGACAGCCACACACCTATGCATGCATCTGTAGGCTGGTCTGTTGGCGTACTTTTAAAAACTATTTTATTTACTTTTCTTATGCCTCTACCTCCCTTTTACAGCCCAATCCCTTCCAATACCCCAACAGCGGGCAGGAGAGAAAGAGGATTAGTGCGGAGAGGATGCATAGTTCTCTTAGGCTGCTTCCTGATGGTTAGGGTCGTTGGGTTCTTTGGGACAAGTCCAATCTTTGTTTCAGGATGTCTCCAACTTCTCCTCATTAAACTGTAACAACAGCAGCCAGGAATAGCTCCAGAAGCCTTCTTTCTCAGAACCTACTTTCTCCAGACACTGGCATTTATTCCCTCTCCAGAGTCCTCAGAATTAAACTGTCTGCAGCTGGCAAGGAGCCCCTCTCCGAGCCTGCACGAAGCAAATTGTTTGTTGCTGTGAACAATGTGAATCAGCCTCATATTCCACACCTGGGATTAAAACAAGACCATGTTTACATAACATAGCTGAGTTTTTAAAGACGCTAAAACTTTCCACTACACTGGTCCTTCGTTATCTGGCTCCTCGTTTGTTTATTTCCCAAATAATCACCTATAATACTCCAAGCACAGAGATGATACAGGGGGACTTAAGAGGAACCAATCAGTTACCTTGCTGCAAGAGGGAAGATGTCAATAAATGATTTTAGGATGCTGCCACAAAGGGCTATTTGGGAGTGCTATGGAACACAAGGCTTGAGGGTCTGGGACTGTTGGTCACTGAGAAAAAGCATGCTAGCCTGCCTCAAAGGGTGAATCCGAGTGTGTTCAGTCTTTCAGATGGTCAGAAACCATCTAAGCAGGGACCGACAAAACCGCTACAGTTTGAATATGAA
Organism: Psammomys obesus; assembly: GCF_907164565.1. Classification (NCBI taxonomy): domain Eukaryota; kingdom Metazoa; phylum Chordata; class Mammalia; order Rodentia; family Muridae; genus Psammomys; species Psammomys obesus. Next base: position 13,324,027 of record NW_026595981.1, on the reverse strand, counting down.
GCATCCCTCCAAAAGGCTTAGCGTTCCGCTACAGCACTGCTCCATTTGTGGGCAGCTGTGACTTCATTCATAGATTGATCCATTGACAGATTCATCATTTTTGGTCATTACTGGAGAGAGGTCGATACTCCAAGAAGTGAGGCCGAGTAGGAAGAAGTTGGGGATGGGAATGGGGATGGGAGTGACTTTGAAAGGTCTATTTTGTGTCCTCCCCTGCTCCTCATTCCTGTTTGTCATGAGGGGATCTATCTCTGCACTGCCATACCCTGCTATTATCTTCAGCTTTGGCTCAGGTCCAAAGCCATGGGGCCAAGTGACTGTGGATCAGAACCTCTGCAGCTGTCAACCAAAATCAGTCTTGTCTCTCTCAACTAGTTCATCTCAGGTGTTTCTGTGACCTTAGCTTTCTGTCATGAAAGCCAAGGAGCCAATAATCCCAGATACCTAGATTGGATACCTAGATTTGCCTGGCTTCTGAGAGCTTGGCTTGGCTGTATTGTAGGGTATTTGGAGAATAGTAAGAGTCAGAGCTACAGAGACAGTCTGGGGAATGGTTCATTTCTTCACCAAATATTTACCAAGAGCCTACTATGTGTTGGGGCCAGTCTATGCATTAGGGACAGAATATCCTGCATGACCGCCACCATAGTACCGGCTCTTAGGCATGCAATGGTGAGCTCAGGCTACACAGGGAAAGAGGAAACCAGGGCACCTCCCTGAACTGCTCCCCCACCTTCCCGGATTCCCTACTCATCAACCTCACATTCTTTCTCTCTCTTTCTGTTTCAAACAAAACCACAACAACGGAAATCAAAACAGACAGAAGACCAATATTACAAAACAAACCTAAATGAAACAAAATGCTCACAAAACAAAACATGGAATCTCAGCACTTGGAAGGCAGAGGCAGGAGGGTCTCTGTGAGTTCGGGGCTATTTTAGGTTAGAGCTACATTTTGATTATTAAAACTACTGCAGCTACTGGGTGGTAGTGGCTCACACCTTTAATCCCAGTACTTAGGAGGCAGAGGTAGGTGGATCTCTGTGAATTTGAGGCCTTCTTGGTCTACAGAGAGAGATCCAGGGCAACCAGGGCTACACAGAGAAACCCTGTCTTGAAAAACAAAACAAAACAAATAAACCAAAGAAGAGTACAACTATGGACTCTGGGGCAGTTTTTGTGATATATCTGTTTCCTACTCTTTTAGGTATTTCTCCAAGAATGACACTTAAACGTTTTTATTATTATCTTATTGTTTTATGTCTGTAGGTATTCTGCCCATACGAATCTCTGTGCACCACATGCATGTTTCTGAGGCCAGAAGAGGGAGTTGGATCCCATGGAACTGGGCTACAAATGTTTGTGAGTCAGCCAGTGGGTGCTGGGACTACAACTCGGGTCCACTGGGAGAGCAGCCAGCACCCTGAACTGGCGAGCCATCTCTCCAACCCCTCAAGATTAACATTTGGAGATGCCATTCTATAATTTAAACGTTCTAGCTCTCAGAAGAATTAGTGTTTTGAAAACTTGAGCAAGATTTCATTCAAGGATCGTGAAGGACAGCCAGGCCCCTGGTTCGCTTCAGCTGCGGTTCTGATGGGATCTGCTTCCATCTTAAACATTTGCTTGGCATTCGCCCTCCTCCCTCAGGAGGAAGCCATCTCCAGGTGATTACCAGGCTTTCTGAAGTGGTCACAGAAGCAAATTGGCTTGGGCTCCTTGACCTAAAAAAATGAATGGATAATTTTGTGGACAAAAATTTAAGTCCATATTGGCAGTTCTGGTTTCTAGTTAGAATTATTCAAATAAGCCCAAGGGGACCAGGGCTGATAATTAGAGACTCGTGACTTCCGACCTCAGCACCTGCTTCAGGACTTAGGAGGAACGTTAGTCCATGGCCATTTGGAGGACAATTATAATACTATTTCCTCATTTGCCACAGTCCAGTCTTTTAGATGGCTGGTGGAAACTTTAGAATGCTTTCACACCGAGCATTTCCATGTCTGCACGTAGCATGACAAAGGCTGCCTGGATTTTCCTGGCTGTAGTGATGGAGTCCAGATGAAGGACCATTCTTTTTCTGACAGATCTGAGTTCGAATTATGCCATTTCTTAATTATATGATGCAGGCAGGTTATGTAAACTTTCTGAGATCAATTTCCCTTACTTGTTTTGAATATCAAAGGATGCCTCAATTTTTGGCTGAGGCTTCAAAATACTGAGAAACAGAAGTAACATTGTGACAAGGATAGAGAAATGGCTCGGTGGCTAAGAGCAGTCACTGCTCTTGCAGGGGCCTTGAATTCTGTGTCTGGCACCTATATCAGTTGGCTTACAACTGCCTGTAACTCCAGCTCCAGTGGATTCAAAGCTCTACCCTAACGTCCATCAGCGCTTGCACTCGAATGGACAAACTTAAAAAACAAAAAAACAAAAAAAAAAAAAAACGAGTGCTAGGTATCAAGTGTATGTGAAATGCAAATGAAAGGTGCAGCCTCTTCTAGCCAAGGGCTAAATGAGACAAAGGAAGAGCCATCTTCAGAGAAATCTTTAAAGGGTTCTCGGCAGAGGTCCCTCCCTGTGTCAGCACTCTAAGGTCAAGGTATGGGCTCGGGTTGCATCCTGTTCTCAAAAGTTGCGCTGTGCTGCTCTGGTTTAGCCAGTCACAAAGGAATGTGAGGCTGAGCTCTGACCACTCAGAGTGGGGGACAGGACCCCTTTGCATCAAGAAGAAAAAAACTCAGTAGACCCTCGCCTGTGGCGCTTGCCAGCCTGGTTTGGCACAGTCATGCACCCGTATGCAGAGGTAAAACTTTCTGCCTGGCCCAAACGTGTGTGGCCATTTTGTTGAGATCTCTGGCCCTAACATTTCTAACATTTCTCCTTCTAAAAAAAGGAGGAAGTGTTAGAACACATATGCCAGGCCCTAAAGGATGCATCCTGGGACTGACTTTGAGACACTGGGCTGCAGCTTTCCTCAAAGGTGTACGCAGGGCCTTAGAAGCCAAAGTTAGATTGAAAGTTGCCACTGAGACAGGAGATCAACTTCCATCGGGAGAGTGCTTCCCTCTTGCTGCAAGTTTAGCGGGTAAGAGCCAAAGAAACCCTAATTCCTAAAGAGAGCCACAAGGTGAGTTCAATATTGCTAATGCGATAAGGCAAGAAAAGTAAAAGGCATAGGAATTATAAAAGAGGAAATAAGACTGTCCCTGGTTAAAAAATGACATCACTGTCTACATTGAAAAAGTCAAAGGAATCTGCAAAAATAAGCAACTGGAGATAACAGACAAGCTTAGCAAAGATTGCTGGGTGCCAAGCCAGAATGCAAAACTCAGCTGTATGCTTAAAGCCTGCCAATGAACACTTGGTAAGCTTTTTACGGAACTTCTATCAGCTGGACGGAATGGTGTGCACCTGTATTCCAGCCACGGAGGGAGCCTGAGGGAGGAGGATCCCCTGAGCCCGGGAGCTGAAGGCCTGCCCAGGTAACCCGGTAAGACCCGCTTCAAACAAACCAACAAATGAATAAATGGAAAAAAAAAATACGTCTGTTTTTCTCTTGTATTTCATCCTGAACTTTCACAGCCTTGAACTTTCATATTCAACTCTGTAACTCCTTTTGAGCTCATTCCAGGGGGCTGCAGAGATGGCTCAGTGGTTAAGAGCACAAACTGCTCTTGCAGAGGACCCCAGTTTGGTCCCCAGCACCTTTGCCAGCCATGTGGTTCCCAAGCTCCTGTAACTCCAGCTCCTGGGGGTGGGTCCAAGGCCCTCTGTGACCTCTATCAGTGTCTGTGCTCATGTGTACGCATTCCCCCATTCCCACACACATACACATCATTTAAGCTAACGTAAAATAGCCATAGTTTTTGTATGCGGTACAAAACTGAGCTCTTGGTTTAATGTTCTCTGTGTGGTGTGTGTGTGTGTGTGTGTGCGCACACATATGTGCATGCATGTGGAGGCCAAAAGTCAGTGTCCGGTATTTTCCTCTACTGCTTTCCATCTGAATTTGTGAGCTCTGATCTCTCGCTGAACCTGGCACTTGCTTTTAGCTGGATTGGCTGGCTAGTGAGCATCCGGAATCCGCCTTGAGATTACAAATGTGTAGCACTCTGCCCAGAATTTTTACACAGCTGCTAGGACCTGACCGGAGGTCCTCATATTTGCAGAGCAGGCAGCTTACTCACTGAGTTAGCTATCTGCCCAAACGTCTATTTCTTTTCCGTCTTCCTCTTCCTCTTCTCCTTCTTCTTTGGCTTTTGTTGTTATTGAGGACAGTGTTGTCTTGGGGACTCCACAGAGGTCCCGAGGGAGGACAGTTCAGGCAGCTACTGAAGCTGACTCTTTCTGCCCTTGGCCTTTGTCTCCATCCTGGGTCAGCCTGGGGACCCAAGCTCACTGAAGAGGTGGTGGGGACAAGAGGGACCCCCGAGGGTCAGCTGGCCAACCTCCTCTAGATCTCCGTACGCCTCCATCCAGGAATCAGCTTCTGGAATTCAGTAAGAGGGAAATGAAATGTAATGAAAGTCTTTTTTTCCCCCCTCCTTTTGCATAAGCATGAATTATTCACCAAAGATCTAAATTCTACTTTATTACAGCTTTGGATTTATCAAGGGGAAAAAATTCCTTTTCCTTTTTCCCTTTTGCCTCTTCTTAAGAGAGGAAAGATGACCTCACCCTGCCCAGCAGCAGAGTGTAATGGTCACGTTTAATGGTGGAGAAGGGTGAAGAGCCCACATGGGGATCTAAGCGGTGTGGGTATTGACGTATGTCCTGAATGAGTACGCTGTCACACCTCTGCCCAGCTGTGGCCGGTGCCCTCTGCGACAGAGAGGAACACACTCGGTCTTTTGTGATGACCTTGATGCCAGCTGTTCCCTTTGTTTTAAGAACATTGCTGCTCTAATCAACTTACATGCTGATTCTGAAGTGGCCTGGCAAGGCCCCTGTGGATTCCTTCTGACCTTGGCTGTTGGGAGGGAGGGAGATAACACAATGGCTGTGGGGACTCGGGGCTGAATTCAAGGTGAGGTTTGAGCTCATGGCTTCCCTGGGCTCCTGTGCCAGCGCCCTCGGTTCTCTGTGTCTCCATCCCATGGTGATCTGGGAGGCTCAATCACCATTAGCCAGGCTGGATGGGATAGGTGACTCCGACCCACGGGAGACAGCACCCTCGGGTATCTGGGCTCATCCTATTGGAAAAGCTGCCATGGTGTTCTATCAACCTGAGGAGTGATGTCAGAATTAATTTGGCTGCAAGGGCTTTGCAAACCCGAGGTGCATTGTTTTCCAGAACCTGAGTAACTGGTGTTCTTTCTCTGAGATTACAGCTCTGCAAATCATTGTTCACGACCTTGGGTGTAGGTCATATGCTCATGACTGGGTCTGTGTCGACACCAAGGTTACCCATGACCCTCTGAGCGTGAAGGCTTCAGAACGAGGATGGGGAAGGGGAGAAAGCAGAAACGTCTCACCTTATATGTGCCCTAGGTCTAATTTAAATGCCCCCATGTGTTGCCACCCCCGTCACTCAACTGCCACAGTAGTTTCAAGGTCACCTGCTTGTATCTCTGTATTAGCTATGGTTTCTTTCTTCTTCTGCAAGTATGAGCTATCCCAACTTGAGGCCATGTAGCCGAGAGGCCCAGATAGTGAGAGAGCTTCAGGCACACCTGTATCCAGGTGTTCCCATCATGGAACGAGCACGCAGTCTCCGATTTCCCTTCATCTTAGTGGAAAGGTGAAGAAGAAATCAGCTGCTCTTTATTTTTTTTTTTCCTTGTGGTACTGAATCCAGGCCCTCCTCCACGCTACATGCATGCTCTACCTCTAAGCCCTGGGTATCTTTTTGACTGTTTAATTTGAGAGAGAGTCTTACTGAATTTCCCAGACAGGTCTTGAACATCCAATCCCTTACCTCAGCCTTTCAAGTGGCTGAGATTATAGGTCTGCACCACTAGGCCTGACTAATCCAATTTTAAGTTCTTGCTTGTAGCAGGCTTTGAACTCCACGCTGGGAGATCCTCACAGCTCCCCGTAATCGCCCACAATGGTGGTTCACAGACGTCTCTAACTCCAGTTCTAGGGGATCTGACACCCTTCTCTGGCTTCTGTGGGCATGCCCATGACTCACTTACGCACATGCAGGCAAAAACTTCATACACATAAAATATTAAAATTATTTGTCTAGAAAGTGGTAGATGCATCAATTGTTCAACCGAACATGGGGATCAGGTATGAAAGGGATGGTTTCTGAGAAGACAGTCAAGGTATTGTCATCTCAGGGGGAAAACTCTGGATGCTGAGCAGGAAATTCACAGCTACCAAGAGAAAATCTTGGCTCTGCCATTCTTGAGCAAGTTATTAAGTCTCAAGTCTCGTTGCCTTGTTTAAAAATCAAGGAAACGGGCTGGGGGTGGGGTGGGGGTGGCCTTTAGCCCCGGCAGAGGCAATAGCAGATTGATCTCTGAGTTCGAGGCCAGCCTGGTCTACAGAGTGAGTTCCAGGGCAGCCAGGGCTACACAGAGAAACCCTGTCTAAACAAAACACAAAGAAACAAACAAACCAATCAAGGAAACGGTCTGTGGGCTTAAATGAGGGGATTTCTGTGAATTGAGGTGGTTATGAAGTACATGTGGAGTTGTAAGCACTTAGTTAAGTGTTATTTATTATAAAAATAATAAATACTATCAGTTGGTGTTACATTTTTTAGGTTTTGTTTTGATTTTTTTTTTTTGAGACAGAGTCTCATTGTGTATCCCAGGCTGGCCTCAAACTCACAATTCTCCTGCCTCAGCCTCCCAAGTGCTGGGATTTACAGGTGTGAGCCTCCATGCCTGGCTTTATTTCTCGTATGTATCATTCCTTTAGAGAGAGTAAATTAATCTCTGTATTTCTGGTGCCTAATAGAATGTCCAACACTTAGGAATTAAGTGACAACCTCCTGTAGGGCAAAAGAGTGAATCAAGACGGACTAATGCATGTTGAAACGATGCATTAGCTCTAAAAAGGAAACAGAAAATTTAGGTTCATTTTATTTAATTTGAATTTTTTTTAACATTTTATTGGTTTTATGTGCATTGGTTATATGCAAGTGTTTTTGCCTGCATGTATGTCTATGTTAGGATGTCAGATTCTCTCAAACTGGAGTTAGGGACAGTTGTAAGCTGCTATGTGGGTGCTAGGAATTGAACTGCGTCCTCTGGGAGAGCTGCCAGGGCTCTTAACTGCTGAGCCATCTCTCCAGCCCACTTAATTTAAAATTTTAAGCTCATTTTATTTATTATTTCTGGTGATGGTAGAGGTGTGCGTGTGTATGTCTCTATGTGTGTCGGTCTGTGTGTGAGTGCATTTGTGTGTGTGTGTGTCTGTGTGGGTATATGTATGTGTGTGCAGGAACACATGGGCTGTGGTGTACCTGTGGAGTTCAGAGAACTGTGGCTGAACTTGAACTCATGATGGTGCTGCCTCAGCCTCCCCAGGTGCTGAGATTACAGGCACGAGCTTCCACGCCCACTATCATCTTTAGAAAAAGAACAAAAACCTTGTTAACTTCCACTTATACCATCCTGACTCAGATGTCATTGTTGTGCATTTAAGCCCATCACTCTTGCTCTCTCAAAATCTCCCAAGCCTATTATTACTGCTGCTTTCCCGGACTCGGCATTGCAAGCTTTGTTTGCGTCCTTTTCCTTCCTGCCCCTCGCACCTTCATCTGGATAAAGGAACGCATCTTCTGTCAGGGCTGAAGGTTTGTTAAGACCAAATTCTCTCAGGTTTTGTCTGAAAATGACTCTTCACTGAACCCTTTGTTACGGATACGGGATTGAACATGACAATCGCTCTCTCTCTCCACAGTGAAGATAATACACGCTGTCTTTGGGTTTCAATGGCTGCTAATGAATAGTAAGTTGTCTAAAACACCTGTAAAAACAGCCTGTGTCCTTGGGTCAGTGAGATGGCTGAGTGAGAAAAAGTGCTTGCCCCGAAAGCCCTGATGACCTGAGTTTGAGCCCTGAACCCTCGGTGAAAGGGGAAAACTGACCACCAAATGCTGGCCTCTGACCTCCACGTGTGTTCCAAGGCCCACAGACACATGACAATGAGTGCAGTACAAAAAAAATTAAAGGCTGCCGTTTGCTCTCTCTCACACTGTTCTTAAAATAGCCTCTATGTCTTTGGTGTTCTGAAAGTGAACTGATGAAGAGGGAGGGATGGGTGGTTAGAGAGATAGAGCTGCACGTGGGCTTATTAATGTGTAGACGTGTGTGTGTGGGGGGGGTATGTGCACATGAGCAAGAGAATGGGTGCCCATGGAGGCCAGAAGAGGCGGTCAGGCCCCCTGGAGCTAGAGTTATAGGCAGCTGTGAGCCACTAGAAGTGGCTGCTGGGAACTGAACTTGAGTCCTCCGGAAGCACGACAGATACTCTTAACCCTCTGCTCCCACTGTTGTTTCTGTTGTCTGGTTCTTCCGGGTCCGCTTTTCAACCTCTTGGTCATCTCCATGGCTTCTTGCGTATACTTTCAAGAACGAGTTTTATGTTTCCCGAGCTTGTAAGACAGCCTTGGCTAGCACCATTATCTTACTGCTGCAGAGTTCTGTGGGTCTGTTCTTGCTCTCCTCTGCTTCCCGTTCTTACCCCGTAAGCGCTTTGTTCCACTGTGTGGCTGGCTAATTTCTCTCTCTCGGCCGTTGACCATCTTCTTTGATATCTTGGATGTGGGAAACTTGGAGATCTGGGGTAAATTAGTGTTTCTCTGTAGAGGACCCGCTTTGGTTTCTGCCAGGTTCCAGATGTGTTACTGCTCCCAGGATCACCCCCAGTTCCATTCTCTGCACTTGGGGTATGCAGACCACCCACAGAGTGGATCTCTTCTGCCATAAACTGATGGAAAGCATCATAGGTAGCTTGTGGTTTGACTGTTGGAGGTAATTTCTGTCATGTATGCATACACACACACATACATACATACATACATTGCATACCAGTGAAAGTTTGAGGGAATAGGGATTCAAAGGTATTTCAGAATTTTCTTTAAGATTGAGAAAGCATAGTCTTCAGAGATGTTCCGTATCTGCGCTGGAAGATCACCTCTCAAGATTTTTAGGCAGGCCTCTGGTGTTTGTTTCTTTCCTTCCAGATCATCAACATCAAAGGTCAAGTTCAACAGTCTCAGGAAATACCCTCAGAACATCGATGACATTTCTTCATCACCCGACTCGATCCCACGTACCAATTCTTAACTTCATCACTCACTCATCCTCTGAGGCTCTTGAAGGCTCATTTTGATGCCAGGATTTTTAGTTCCTTTTCAATACATGTATTGATCCTGCCATGTTTCCAGAAATGAAAATTTGTCTCACACAAAGGAGAAGGTTCATGTTTTACAATTCAACAGTCTCCATTTATGTAGTGCCAACAGACAGCACCCACTGAAAGTTCAATACTAGTTCTGGAGGTTAATCTGAACTGTGCATTTTAAAGCGCTCTTAACTCTTCAGATTGCTATGGCTCTCCAGGAGGCCAGCTTTGCCCTTAGCCATGGTTAGGTTGTCATCACAGATGGGGATTACTGTCAGCACTGAGTGGGACGTCAGGGACAATGAACTCTGTAGTGCATAAGAAATTCTAATAATAAACGATTTGCCTGCGGCCCCTGAGGATATTCTAAGAGTAGATATATTTTGGCCTGAGTCAAAGGATAGGGAATTGTTTTCATTCCTCACTTTGTTTGGTTTTGTTTGGTTGGTTTGGTTGGTTTTTTTGAGACAGGGTTTCTCTGTGCAGCCTTGGCTATTCTGGACTCCCTCTGTAGACCAGGCTGGCCTCCAACTCACAGAGATCTGCCTCTCTGAGTGCTGGGAGTAAAGACACGCACCACCACGCCCAGCTGATGCCTCACTCCCTAATATGACCTAGTGTATCTATGAGGCTATCTTCTTCAATTTTTACACTGTGATGTTCTTTAGTTCATCTTGGGATGTTCTTCTTACTTCTGTTAAGATGGCCTCCCTCTTGCTTCTTACCATGTGCAAACAAGCCCTGTTGGTTGTCACTCATCCGGCACTGTTTTCATCCTGATGAGCACTGGTGCCTCTGCTCCTTGACTTCCTGATGTTCTAAGTACAAATTAGTACATTCATTTTAACAAGTTGCTGCCATCTGAGTCCTTCTCTGCATTCTAGCAAGCACTCATCGCTGAATCACATCCCAGACTACCGACCTTGATTTTTTTTTTAACAAACCTACTTTATTTAGGGTTATTAAACACTTCTACCTCCTTTCCAACCTCCCAACACCAGGTAGGAGGGAAAAGAGGTTAGTGGGGACAGGGCACGGAGTCCTCTCTGCTACTTCCTGTTGGGTAGGGTCATAAGATTCTTTTGCGGGCCAATATCAGTCATCCGGAAATTCAGAAGCCCAGGTAACGAACAACTCAGCAAACAGCAAATGCAGCAGCAGCACGAACCGGCAGCAAGCAGTCCTCTTCCAAGCAGCTGCGCCTTCTTCCTCAGGGCTGTCGTATTTACTCCCCTCAAAGTCCTCAGAATTTAACTAATTCCACCTGGCAAAGGCCACACTCAGCACCAGACACATAACGGGTGTGGAAAACTAAAATCCCTAACTTGGAATTTTAACAAAAACATGTTTACATATCGTAAACCAAAACATCCACGACACCAGTTTTTTTTTTTTTTTTTTTTTTTTTTTTTTTGACAGGGTCTTACTAATTTGCCCAGGCTGGCCCTGAACGCACTCTGTGGCCTAGGCGGGCCTTGAATTTGTTACCCTCCTGTCCGCCCTCCTGAATAGCTAGGAGGCCAGGTCTATGCTAGCAGGCCATGCTTTATTTCTTTTTGATAGGGGCTTATAAAGGCACAGTGACTTGGGTCACCCAGATTTCTCATGAGAGTTGATAACTGTGACTTCCCACCCTCTGACTTATCACGTTTGCTTATCCTGTCAGTGGGACCCTATGGTCCCCGTTCTCCAGAACAAGAGACTTAATGGAAGAGCAGTGGCCGGCTAAGAATAGCCCAGCAGCGCTGATGTCACCAGAGTGGCACAGAAGCAGAGGGACCACTTCTGTAGGGAGGACCAGGGGCAGAGGGATATCATCCAGAACAGGCTCACTGGGGTGAGCTACAGGATGGGCAGCAATTTGGCTAGGTGAAGAAGTGTGGAATGGCTGGAGGAGGCAGAAGGGCATAGCTTACTTTGTCCAAACAAAAGCAGATAGGTGAAGCCAAGCATGGTGGCTCACACCTACAGGCCCAGCACTTGGCAGGATAGTCATGAGTTTGAGGCTGGCCTGGCTGCAGACAAAGCAGAAGAGCTAGTTTGCCTAGAACAGTACTCATCCTACTTGGCGACGTAATTCAGTCCCTGAAAAGACAGAGGAATCAAGGGATGCCACAGCTCACTGCCTATGAATTAGAAAAAGGAAGAAGAGGCAGGTTAGCATACTGGGAGCTAACTGTAAAGAATTATGTAAATTTACTTTCATGCCAATTAAAGGCTTGAGAAATATGTTCTTTGTGGCACTGTCTATGCTCACGAAATATCCAGAATCAAGGAAATCGGTGCACACGTCCTGGGACCTTCAGCTGCTTAGGACACTGTTCATGCAGCCTGCCTCGTTCACAAGCCAAGGATATGCACAGAAAAAGTGGGTGGTGAAGGGTTGGCTGGGGACGGGGGTGACATACTGAACAGCTCCTGGTTTGGAGAAATCGTGGGTGAAAGAAGCGGTAGGAACAAGTGAGAGCATTGGATATAGAGTAAGTATTAGTGGTTATTAAGAAGTTATGGAGGGGCCATGGTGGCTCACACCTTTAATCCTGCCACTTGGGAGTCAGAGTCAGGAGGATCCATGTGAGTTTCAGGCCAACTTGATCTACACAGTTCCAGGTTAGCCAGGGCTACCTACTGAGACCCTGTCCAATAGATAGAAGGAGATATAGATAGATAGATAGATAGATAGATAGATAGATAGATAGATAGATAGATAGA
>NW_026595981.1:13268543-13311999 GCF_907164565.1 Psammomys obesus | reverse complement strand
AGATAGATAGATAGATAGATAGATAGATAGATAGATAGATAGATAGAAAGATAGATAGATAGACAGACAGATAAAAGAAAAATTATTTTCAAGTTATATGGAAAGTATCCCTTTTGGAATGCATATGGAATGATTTACAACAAAAATGTTATGGTATCTGCAATTTTGTTAAACTATTTCAGCAACACGGTAGATGAAATCACTAAGACCAAAATGTTACCAGTTTTTATGGAAGAGCTGAGTATATGGTTATTATCTTACTCTTTCTTCTTTTCCAAGTTGTTGATAAAACCCATAATAAAAGTTAAACTAGAAAGGAAAGAGGAAGCAAATGCTTATGAATAATTTGAGGAAGAGAGAAAATTACTTGTGATATAGTATTAGATGAAAGAAAAGCAGTAATCAAAATATAGCCGTGGTCTTCACACTGTTTTAAAAATGAATAAGCACAGGCCATGACAGACTCACGATGGGTTTCGTACACATTACAGTCAATCTGGTGGTGCTGAGCACGCCCGCTCTTAAACCTGAATCCAAGACATGCTCATTCAAAAATCTGTTTTCTCCGTATTAGCATCTGTAGACTCTTTCCATAGGCGATCAGGTAGGAAATATTCTTGTTTTGCTCTGTAGCCCTAGCTGTCCTGGAGCCATGTAGACGAGTCTGACCCTAAACATTCTGTAGTGTTTCATGTATCTTGAACTCAGGTGGTCCTCCTGGCTTGGACTCAAGAGAGCTGAGAAAGCCAGGTGCGAATCATCACACCCACCCCAACACTTGCAGTTTGGAGAACCATCTGGCATTTATCACAATGAAATGGTGCTGTTACAGCGATCGCAAACAGTATATAACCAAATAAATATGGCTGCTATATGTTCTAATAAAGCTTTATTGACCAACACAAGTGTCCGACCAGATTTGTCAGTAGCACTTCCAATGTGTGGCCTAGAGGGTAACATGAGCCCAACATAGCTATAAGTATGGCTCAAGATGAAACTGTAAACTTAGTTAGGCACAAGAGGTTTTTTTTGTTTTCTTTTGGTGTGTGTGTTACACAGGAAGAGAGAGAGAGAGAGAGATTTTTCTTTTGGTGGGGTGAGTAATTCAATTGCAAGGTTTTTGTTTGTCTTTGTTGTTGTTTTGGTTTGGTTTGGTTTGGTTATGGTTTTTTTAAGACAGGGTTTCTCTGAGTAATAGCCCTGGCTGTTCCGGAACTTGCTCTGTAGACCAGACTGGCCTTGAACCCATAGAGATCCTCCTGCCTCTGCCTCCTAAGTGCTGGAACTAAAGGCATGAGCCACCACTGTCCAGCCAATTGCAAGGTTCTTAAGCATGAACCTTGTAGATGACAATATCTTATATAAATATCAAAAGTTTGGACATACCTGTGCCCCCTCCCCTCTGACATGATGTTGGCCTTCAAAGTACTCAAGAAGGCACACATAGCTAACCAGACACCAGGGGTTGGGGGTCAGGGTGAAGAAGGAATTAATTGCAGTTCTCTCCTCCATACTTCTCTGTGCTTGTCTGTGTTTCCTTAACTCTTCACCATGTACTGTTATTTTTATATACTAGCTTTACATACATGTATTGGTTGCTTTTTCCTACTCCTTTCTTATTTTCTGGGTACCGAGTGTCCCATCACACATCCACGTGGTTCCGAGTTGAGAGGACACGGAAGCTTCACTGTGAGAGGTCTCCCCACTTCTGAGCCTCCTGCGTTCTTCCCCCACAGGCAACTGATGTTATTCTATTCTCTGTGTACTCCAAAGAGATGTTAGCCACAAGCAGCTAAGTCAGCAGAACCACGGTTAGGGACAACTCCCAGGGACACCATTTGTATTGCACTCTTGGGCTGCTAGTGGCATAGAGTACAGTGGGATTGTAGCCCTCGGGCTGCGCAGCCAAGGGCTCTGACATGTGATGGCAGCGATGGTACACTTGCATCTTCATGTAGCTACATATGTGTGGACACTTACAGATGGAGTTATCGTCTATCTCTATAGATAGAGTGTAATAAAAGAATATATATAGTGTATTTTTTCTTTTTGCCTATCCTTTCTTCTTCCTTGTCTTCTTCTTCGTCGTCGTCGTCGTCATCTTGCTTTAGCATCCATTAAAAAATAACTGCCCTACCTTTCCCCTTCCCCAAACCCTCTGCCAAACAACTACCGTTCTACCGTCTGTCACTATGAATCTGACCTCTCTGGGTACCTCCCATAGGTGGAATCATGTACTCTATTTCCCCTTCCCTGTTCGGCTTCTTTCACTTATCATAATATCCTCAAGCCATCTACATTGCTGCATGTGTCATTTTTTCATTTCTTATGTACACTGTATGTATTACACAGTATGTACACAGTATTATACTGTGGATGTATGTTTGTTTATTCATTCATGTGTTGAACGGCAATTGGGCAGTTTCTATTGTTTGGCTACTTTATGGTGTTGTTGTGAACATTTTATGTACATCACATTCATTTACAATTATTTGACTAGGAATATATATGTTTATTTTCATTTTGTCTTATTTTGTTTAGATTTTTTTTTTTTTTTGAGACAGGGTCTCAGTATGTGGCTTTGGATAAACTGTAACTCACTATGTAAACCAGGCTGGCCTCAAATTCACAGAGATCTGCCTGCCTTTGCCTCCCAAGCACTGGTATTATATAGGTGATACTACACACCTACATAGATGATGAAGGATGGATGGATAGATAAATAGATGGTGGATAGATAGGAAAGGATTTGAGGGTTCACGTACAATTAGCGAAGCTAGGCCATCTCGCAAGAAGCCATGCACACACTAAAGACCTGGAGTGCTGATAGTGTGCCTCAGCCCAAGTCTGAAGGCCTCCATGGTAGAGAAGGGCAGGGTATAGCCCTCAGTCTGAGGCCACAAGCCTGAGGATTCATGGGAGTGAGGAGCACTGTAAGGAATGGAGGCAAAGTCTGGGCAGCCTGAAATTATAATGTACAATGTAGCAAAACAAACAAACAAACAAACAAACATAAAAGTTTGTCCCACTCTCAGAGAAAAGAAGGGGTTGCTTTTTGTATCTCTTAACCATAGCAAAGGTTGGTCTTTCCACCCTGTCTGTTCCGAACTAGATGTATCCTAAACAGTGCTACAGTGCTTCACCTGGCTTCTAAGCATCTTAAGTCAGTCAAACTGACACTAATTTTAACCACCACAGAAACAAAAGAGACTTCCGTTTTGCATTTCTTAAGTATCTTCTTCCCTGTCTCACACATACCAACCAACATTCAGTTACTGTTTTGTCCGATTCCTAAAGGCCCCGAATTCTTTCCTGGCCTCTTCCACCACTGCTGAGACACATGAAGTTCTCCACGCCCAGCTTGTGCCCCACTTCTAGCCAGGCTCTCGATCTGCTTTCCAGGCCTTTATGTACAAATTCATCTTGATTTTGTTCTCAGTCCATGACTCTAGCTGCTGGCTTTAAGGATGGGTTCTAAGGAGACAGAGGCAGGTAGATCTCTGTCTGAGTTTGAGGCCAGCCAGGTCTACAAAGTGAGTCCAGGACAAGCCAAGGCTACATAAACCCTGTCTCGAAAAACAAAACAAAACAAAAACAACAACAACAACAAAGGATGGCTTCTAAGGGACAGGTCTGGAACTTTCGGTAATACATCACTGTTCTTGTACGCATCTTAGACCCTCCCTGCATCCAGTCTAATGGACCATTCTAGAGTCCCTCACCGGCTCTTGTCTACCTGCTTCTGCACTGCCACCACTAACACGAGCTCTCTACTTGCCTTGTATATGACTTTGGGCCTCTCCACCCCTCTTCCCTGCCATCTGTCCTCTTCATCCCGTCTGGGAGCCATCATTGCTGTCACCTGGTCCGCCCATGGTCGTCTTCAGCTTCGGGACAAGTGGCATGCCTCTCATTGCTTCATCCACTCACAGCAGCTAGCACAGTGTTTGCCCAGAGAGAGCGATGGCTGGCATTGGGTAAAGTCAAGGCTATCTTCCCTGCAGGCCCAGAAGCAAGTAAAACAACCCATGGTCCCCTCACACCAGGCAGAGGATAGTCTCGGCTGTCCCAGAGAGACACTTCCAGCCAACAACCTGAGATGTCTGGACACATCTCGCTTCTGAAGGTCCAGCTGGGTCCAGCTCTGCCACTGATCCTAAGGTTCTGTATATCCCCAGTCCCCGTGCCTGAGTGCCATCTGTCTGTCTAGTCTGTGATGTCTCCTAAAAGTGAGTGGGATCTCATTCCTGCCCCTGCTCCTGTGTGACATGCCATCCACGCTCCCTGCCACTCTGCTCAAAAAGGCTCTGCAGCCTCATGTTTTGCGAACAAGTGCGTGGCTGAACCTTTCATTGGGTCTCGTGTTCTTCTTGGCTATTTCTAAACACTTAACACCCACTTTTCCAGCTAACGCTTTCTGAGCACATGCTTTGTCCTAGGTGTGTGTGGGGACAACACAAGCAAGGTCGATACTCTTGTGAATGGCAGTGAGGAGCGAGCAGTGAGCGAGGAAACACGAATCAACACCATAACTGCACCAGGCGAGAAGTGCTAAGAAGAAGAAAAAAGGAGGAGGAGGAGGAAGAGGAGGAGGAGAGGTGGAAGAGGAGGAGGAGGACAGTGTGATAGGAAATGATCTGAGGTGAGGTGGGGAATATTTTCGACTTCAGGGTTAAACTTCTCTTCCCCCAGACTTTACAGACAGTTGCTGAAGACCGGAAACCACCTGCCTGTGTCAACACACTCACCTTGTAACTTCAGTGATCACCTCTTGGATGTATTCCTTTTCTCGGGTGATATTTTAATGTTGGCTTTTCTGAAAATAAAGCTGCCCTTTGGAAGAGTATTAAGGAAGTGTAAGGCTCATTCACTCAACAAATACTTGCTGAGCTTCTGCCATGTTCCAGGCATCGGAAGTGCAGCCACGGACAACACAGACGAGGCTCTGCTTATGCGGAGTTTCCAGATAACCCGCTGGCACAGAGAAAACATCACTTGGCTAACAGCGCATCTTGAGAAAGGACAGGACAGGAAAAGCCAACCAAGGCCACATAAATCTCTCAAGTCACAGCCAAGCAAGGGGTTCTACGCAGTGTGAAGAATCCAGGGGTGTCTGCTTTGTAACCCGTGAGGTTGGCTCTGGCTACCACGATGGGATAACATGACATGGGTGAGAGTGAATGCACAGGTGGGGACCTTTACGAAAACTCAACCTAGGAATGAAACCAGCACACACAAGATACCCAGGGCAC
Organism: Psammomys obesus; assembly: GCF_907164565.1. Lineage (NCBI taxonomy): Eukaryota > Metazoa > Chordata > Mammalia > Rodentia > Muridae > Psammomys > Psammomys obesus. Next base: position 13,306,747 of record NW_026595981.1, on the reverse strand, counting down.
TCTGGGAGCTGAAGCTAACAGCTCAGTGGCAAAGGGCTTACCTTGCATTCACAAGACCCTGGGTTTAAGCTTCAGCACTACCCCAAAAAGTAACAGTGATGTGGGCTGAGGGCCGAGGGCTGTGGGACATATGGGTTCGAGACTGGGCTGGTCACATCTAAGAGCTGATGAGGGTCTCAGGTGCAGAGCGAGGACGGTGAGAGGACGCACCAGCCAGGGCCATTTGTTTTCATTCTTCCCAACTGGCTTCGGTCGCCAATTTGGTTAATGGAAAGTTTTAACCATCTGCGGGAGTAACCGAATGCCTCTACTCACCTGCCCACCCACTCGCCCCCACAAGGATGAGAGGGAAGAAAGAAGCCAAGGCCGGGGCTGGCACGGCTGCCTTCTCCACGATCATTTCTTTGGATTATAGCTCTTGTCACCTTACACTACCCATGAATAACTAATCAACCAAATGCAAGCCTGCTGATAAAAAAAACAAAAAAAAAAAACCAAAAAACAATGCATGTTGGATCTGAAATGAGCAGCGTAAAGGGTAATGTTAATCCCACTGGTAGATAACAAAACAGGAACAAACACCAGGGGTGTGAAGACAAGGAAAGTGCTGAAGGGCGCTCCTGGGAGGGAAAACTGTCCATGAACAAGGTGTGTGTGTGTGTATGTGTGTGTGTGTGTGTGTGTGTGTGTGTGTGTGTGTGTTGGGGCTAACAGGAGAAGGTCACCATACTTATATCACGAAGATTATATCCTTTTTATTTATTTATTTATTTTTTAAAATTTTTCTGGCCCTCTGTATGATCGTAAGGAATGTCACTCTGGATCAGATCCACTGGCTACTGAAACTCCGCTCTGCCTGCCTCCCTCATTTCCACAAATCACGAGTGGTCTTCTGCTTTTCCCCAGCGGTCATAAAGGTGTTAGTCTTATCCCTAATATTGAAGTGGGGTCCAAAAGAGTTGTTGATGGTTTGAACTTTCATGATGTGTAGTAATATTCTGGGTGTATAATGGGTGTCTAATAAATGCACACTTCCAAGCTGGGCACGGTGGCCCACGCCTTTAACCCCCGCACAGAGGCAGAGGCAGGTGGATTTCTGAGTGTGAGGCCACGCGAGTCTACAAGGTGAGTTCCAGGAGAGCCGGGGTGATACAGAGAAGCCTTGTCTTGAAAAAATCAATCAATCAATCAAATCAATCATCAGTCCGTCAATCGACACTTCCACAGACTTTCTAAATGATGTCAGTTTCTCCTTTCATTCATTTTCTGGAGGATCTTGGTTTGGTTGGTATTGCTGTTGTTGTTTTGTTTTTTTTTTTTTTTTTCCTTTGTGGTGCTATGGATTGAGCCCAAAGCCTAGTGAATGCCAGGTAAATGTTCTACCACAGAGCTACAGCCCAGGCATCTGGTTTTAAAGACTAGGTCTCAATAGAAAGGCCAGGCTGGCCTTAAGTATGGAATCCTCCTGCCTTAGATATCAGAATGCCAGGATCACAGGCCGACAGTCCCATGCCCAGTGCTATCTTTCTAAAATGTCTTGACCACTGTGGATGAAATTTCCAGTCTCTATGAGTTGGCTAATTTTATGTCAACTTGACGCAAGCTAGAGTCGTTTGGGAGGAGGGAACCCCAGTTAAGAAAATACCTCCATAAGACTGGGCGGTAGGCAAGCCTGTAGAGTATTTTCTTACTTAGTGATTGATGGGAAAGGGCCCAACCCATTTGTGGGTGGTGCCTTCCCTGGGCTGGTGGTCCTGAGTCCTATAAGGAAGCAGGCTGAGCAAGCCATGAGGAGCAAGCCAGTAAGCAGCGCCCCTCCATGGCCTCTGAATCAGTTCCTGCCTCCAGGTTCCTGCTCTGTTTGAGTTCCTGTCTTGATTTCCATTGGTGAGGAACTGTGACCTATAAGCATAAGCTTTCCTCCTCAAGTTGCTTTGGTCGTTGCATTTCATCACAGCAATAATCCCCCAAGTAGGACGCTCCACCTCCGGTGAATGGATTAGACCTGTGTCACCCTTCTCCTGGATGACTTTCCTTTGGACGGTTTATTTTATACTTTGTGTGTATGTGTCTGAGTGTAATCACACACATGCATCATGTGTGTGCCGATGTCTGTGGAGGCCAGAAGAGAATGTCGGATCCCTGGAACTGGAATTACAGGTATTTGTGAGTCATCTATCTGAGGTGGGTGCTGGGAACTGAACCCAGGTCCTCTGTAAGAGCAGCAAGCGGTCTTGAATGCTGAGTCATGGGTCCAGGGCTCCCTCAACGTCTCTGATACTTTACGTCATGTAACCTTGAGATTTTCCTAGTTCTAATCTCTCTGTCGTCTCTGTCTCTCTCCTGTGTGTGTGTGTGTGTGTGTTGTGCTGTTTGCCTGTGTGCATATATACAGGAAGATGTCAGGTGTCCTGCCCTATCCACTGAGCCATCTTCCCAGCCTGTGGTTCTAATCTTCTCTTGTTCCTGGATTTTCCTCTCTTGCACCCAGTGGTTCCTTTTCCTCCTATATTGGAAGACGCCTATACCATAAAAGCAGTTTTTCTCTCCTGTCACTTTTTTAAGAAATTAATTGCATCACAGTTCAAATCAGCACATATGTCCATCATTGTCTGCCCCACTGGATGTAGAGTACCTGCATGTGGGCTTGTCCGTCTTTATTGGACTTTAGGCTCCTCCATGACAAATACTCTAGACATGTTTTCACGTCCCCTGTGGCACACACTGGCTCTAACGAGCAGACTCAAGCCTTCAAATGACGCTGCAGGTAGATTGGGTCATTATCGTCCCTCAGTATGGCTAGGGGACCCTCCTCAAAGCTCCAATTGGTAAATACATGATTCCAGGTCCTGGCTCCCGACGCACCCTGGATTTGGCACAGAGACATTCTGATATTGCCAATCAGGAAAGGATTGTGAGGCTTACCGTGGAGTTGTCTAAGGACCAAAGCCTACTCCTCCTCATGCTCATCTGGACGGGCTCGAGTCTGCCAGCGCCTCTCCTAAAATACAGTCTTCAGGACTGAACTCAGAACTGTGTGTGGTCTGACCTGCTGGCACACGCTGAGATTACGGCCTCCTTCCTTGCACACTGGGCTCTGCTATTAATAGCGCTGAAGACTGCGTTAGGGTTCTCCACAGCCTCCTCGTGCTGTGGGTTCACGTCAAGCCTGTGACGAGCTAACCTCCTGCAAAGGGCCTTTCTCACGAATGCCTTCTGTCCGGCCAGGCTTCCCATCAGCCACTGGGGCAACTGATTCTCCCCACCACCACCACCACCCCAAAGCTTGTAATTATCTGTGGCCCAAACCAGTAGACACAAAACCAGGTCTTGCCGTCCTTTCTCACACTGGGAGAGGATAGCGATCTTGGGGGTCTTTCAGAACTCCCAGAAACGGGGCAGTGTCTGCTGAGAGAGAGCCCCCAGCGTCATCATCGAGCCCACAGAAGAGGATGGTGACAAAATTAATTTTCCGGTTCGCTTCAAATTTGTGTCATGCTTGTTCCCGCCCGCCTTATATGACGGTCCTGCTTCAGTATTGTCCTAACTCTAGTGTTGATTGGCAAAGCCTCTGGCTCCTCCTGCCACGGACACAGCACACTTTCGTTTGTTATGCCCTCTCCAGGCAGCATTATTTTTAGCATGAATGTCTTGCCCGGCAAGCAATCTGTGCTGCAGCCTGCCCTTTGCTCCCCTCACACTCTCTCTCACTCCTTTTTCCGTCCCCCCCGCCCCCCCCCTTCTATAAGTGTCAATACCATGTTTGCCTAAGCAGATTTGAATCCAACTTCGAGTTCCCTTCCTTTCAGGGTTTTTTTTTTTTTTTTTTGGAATTTCAGCTGATTGTTAATAATTGTAGAAATTGCAGCGTGGGCTCTTGTGGTGGGTCTTGGCATCAACCACAGGAAGCCCCTAAATTGGTGAGATTTTGATGTCAGAATCCAGTAGCAGAAACTTGAACTCCGCAACGGGAGACTATAAAGGGAGGAAGACAGACTCCTTTTCCCTGCTCCACCGGAAGGGGGAACCGACAGTCAAAGCGCTTCCTCTGCTCACCAGACGAGGGCGCTCACACCCACAGTCCTCCCAAGTGCGCCCTTCTTACACAAAGTAGCAGTTTCTCACAGAGGTCTGCTCAGATTTGGTTGGGTTGGTTTTCTGGAGATAGAAACACCTAACGGAGTGACACTGTAGCCGTTGCACGGTGTATAATGGGAACGAAAGTTTTAAAAACTACGGTGTAGCTGTGGGTCCGTGAGCCCGCTGCTGTGGTGAGTGGACACGACTGCAGAGAATGTTGAAAGATGGTCCCCCAGGTACAACCTATAGAGTGAGTGAGGAGGGGTTGGGGGCGGGGCGACCCCGCCGTTCTAGCTGTCATCTTTGGATGTGTTTGGCAAGGCCAGCCTTGGTGGAGGCGGTGGGGGAAAGCTCCAAGGCCAGTGGAGAGGCATCAGGGAAGGTGGCAATGTCTCCATGTCAACCGTTTCCAGGTGGAGTTAAAAGGCAGGGTTATTTTCTTCTGGGAGCCCGGCCCCTTTCATCAAGGCTAAGGTGGTGGCTGATTAAAAAAAAAGAAGAAGTGGAAGATTAAGTCTGAGAGGCCAGAGGAGAAAATGGTTTCCAGGTGGAAAGCCCTGGACAGAACAGTGAGCTGGTGCCTTTCCTCTGCGAAGGCAGCATATTGCTTAAGGCCCTGCCCAGCCCACCCCCCTACCCCGTTCCTCACCCACCGCCCCCCTCCTGGCAGCGCTGGGCGACAGCCAGGCCCAGGCGTCAGAGGGCTTCCTAACTGCCTAGCTCGAAGATGTTTAATAAAATATTTACCTCCATGTATAAGAATAGCGATGACAGAAAGGCGAGCAGCAGTTAAACAGTTTTAACAGTCACAGGAGAGCCGCCCTGGGGTATTTTCTTTTCTTTTTATAAAAACAGAAAGTTCCTGTTTTAATTCTTGTACCTATCATACCTTGGGAGCCAGTCTCCTGTGAAAGTCAAGGGAGGCCAAAGTCAGACTCCTGGCCCACTTCCTGACGCTCCTAAAGGTGATGTTTTCCGAGGTCCACCCTTACCACCTGGGAAGGTCCTCCCTCTGCTGTGGTCACTCCCTAAGTCCTACTGATTCATGAGTAATCTAGCTGGCTGCATGGAGTCATTCTGAGCTAAAGGAGAGAAAGGAGAGCAGAAAGGAATGAAAAAGAGTGAAAGTCTTCAACAAGAGCTCCAGATTTCTGACTCTGTCCAAGGGGAGCATGGAAAGGAAAACGAAAAAGAAAAAAGAAAAAGAAGGAAAGAAAACCACCGGCTAAATATATTTTTGCTTTTTTTCACCCTTCAGAAAAACTTTTGTATTCCTTTCCCCAGTTTGAAAAACAAAACATTTTCTCTCTCATTGAAGTTAAAATAGACTTTTGCATATCTAAACATATCAAACAATGTTAGAAGAAAATAATTATATATTAAAGGTGTCAGATCAGTAAGGGTATTTGAAAAACATTAATTTTGCTTTATCTCACATCCTTTATCTTTTTTCCCCCTTCCAGTTACATCCTATTTCCAGTGGCTTTTCCTTATTACACAGTGCCAGAGAAGGGGCCAGCTTAGGATCTCCATACGTATGCTCATTTTCTATTAGAGGAACACAGACTAGCCCTGAATTTAGGAGTGGACTCAGTAGTCATGGTTCCTGAGGAAAGAAACATTTATTTATTTAAGGAGTACAAAGGACCCATTACTTTTCGACAGGGAATTTATACTTGGTGAAATTTTCATGAATAAAAACTCATTTCACTAAACGTTTTCTAGGAAAAATACAGCCCACTTTTATTTTGGGTGTAAAGTCTGGCATGTCTGTTTTGAAAAGTAAGGCTTGTGAGACTCCGGGAGGCGGATAAATGAACAGACTCTTTAATAAGCCAGGCGCCCGGCATGGCAGGGAAATGCAATAGCAGAAAGTAAACAGAGCATTGTGTGAAAAAGAGCAAGTTGAAATTAATCTTGCTTTTCCAATTTGAAAACACGCTCGTGGTTGTTAGCAACTGAGTCAAGACATTTAAATCACATATATACTTTTCTATCTTGACAGTGACCTTTTCTAAGTATGCAGTAGGGATAAGAAGATGAGCCAAGCCACGCTCCTGAAAGAGCATTTCAGTTAATTGAACATGAAATGTGTTGCAATCTGATCACATTAATAATACACGATTGCTGTTCTGTAGCTAATATGCAGTTCATTTGCTCGGGGTCCAACTAAAGCATTCTACAAATGTTAGCATATGAATCCCGCTGCAAACCTATACCCTAAGCAGCTATATAAAATGCATCTTGAAGGATCTTTGTATTGGCTATCTGGGCTGTGTAACAAATCACTCCAACACTTACCAGTTTCTGTGAACACTAGGGGGCTGGAGAGGTGGCTCAGTGGTTAAGAGCACTTGCTGTTCTTGCAGAGGACTGGGGTTTGGTTCCCAGCACTGACATGGTAGTTCCCAGCATTTGCAACTCCAGTTCTAGGGAGTCTGATACTCCTGATTCTATGGGCACCAGTCATGCATGTGGTATACACACACACATACACACACACACACACACACACACACACACACACACACACACGCAAAACATTCCTACTCGTAAAAATGAAACCTTAAAAGCCTATTCTTTAAAATATTAGGGGCATAAACAACAGATAGATTTTAAAATTCGCAACATGACTGATGGTAAAAATTCGCGCCTATGATGCACAAATCCCTGGGTTCCGTCCCCAGCCCCAGCCACATACTCTGGGCATGGTGACACACATCCGTAATCCCAGCAGTGATGAATGGAAGGATGGCTCTGGATTAAGAGCATTTGCTGCTATGGTAGAGGACCCAAAATAGTTCCCAGCACCCTGGCAGGGTGGAGCACAACCTCTTGTAACTCCAGCTCCCGGGAACCCAACATCCTCTTCTGTCCTCATCCAGCACATGCACAGTGATGCCTACGCACGCGCGCGCACACACACACACACACACGCACACACACACGCACACACACGCTACACAAGGTAAAAAGTAAGAGGAAGAAACACTTCAAAAAGTGCCTAGCTACAGTGGAGGGACATTAGCAGCTCTTTTTTTTTTTTGCTGCCGCTGTCAACATACATTTAAAATATAGAGAGTAAATTTTGAGAGATTTATGAGAGATCAGCAAATTTGGTCACATAAAATAGTTAAAGCTTTAAAATTATTTATTTTGTATGTTATTGTATTTGTTTCATGTACGTTGGGAGCATCACGGTACACATACGAAAGTCAGAGAACAACTTATAGGAGCCTTTCCTCCCTCCATGTGGGCCCTGGAGATTGAACTCAGGTCCTCAGGCTTGGCAGCGAGGCCTTTACTCACTGAGCCATCTTGCCAGACTTCAATCACAGAGAAAATTTAATGTGCCTTTTTAAAAAGTGACATTATCAAGTAAATGAAATACCGGCAAGCTTATCACAAATTTAAATGTAACTAGTAAGTCTGACTTGCTGGGAACCATGTAGAAATTACTTAACAATAAGTGATATACATTTCTTTCCAAAAATACACAAAGTATTTATAAAATATTAAGCATGTACCAAAGCAAGCTTTGGTAAGTCACAAAGTATCTGATTCATGTTGGAAACTGATCTTTTAAAATTTCTAGTTCAGTCTGGTTAAACATTAATATCAACATGTTCAAATACTTTTCATTTTTAGAAATTCTAATTTTTATTAACTAGATAATCATTTAAAAGCCTGTACATTGCCGGACGGTTGTGGTGCATACCTTTAATCCCAGCACTCAGAAGGCACAGGCAGGTGGATCTCTGTGAGTTCCAGGCTAGCCTGGTCTACAGAGCAAGTTCCAGGACAGCTAGGGCTAGACAGAGAAAGTATGTCTTGAAAAACAAAAACAAAAACAAAAACAAGCCTATACATCTTGGAAAATGCAGTTTGAGTGGTACCTAGAGAAAAGTTTGCAACCTTATAAATAAGAAAAAAGAAGTATAAAGTGAAACTAACCAGGTTTTGAATTGTGGCACTGCCTGTAATCTAGCACTGGAGAGATAGAGGCAGTTCAAGGCCAACATGGGCTATGAGAGACCCTGTCTCAGAAAAAAACAAAACAAAACCCCCTGAAAAAATGGAAGGAAACCAAATCAAAATCAGACCATGAACTATGCCATCAAGAAATTAAGAAAGGGCCATCAGAGGCTGGGAATGTAACGCAGCGGTGGGGAATTTGCCAAGTATGCATGAGGCTTTGTGTTCAATCCTCAGTACTAGGAAAAAGAAAGGAAAATCAAAAAGTAATAGAATACGCTAGAGCTAAAAGAATGTAATAATGTTCAGTAGTTTTTACATACAGTCTCAGCACTTGGGAGACCAATATATCAAGACACTTAAAAAAAACGATACTATGCAACATAATATTCTTCTTCTATAGTTAAGAAAGTAAGATAAATAGGAACCAAAAGAATGAAGCAGGAAAAAAAAAAGTGGTACAAAACCCAAACCAAACAAAAACAAACATAAAATGAGATTTTTTTTTTTTTTTTGGAAAATAATCATAGAAAGTAAACTCTAAAAAAACAGACTCAGATAGGGGCTTGAGAGAGGTCATCCGTTAAAAGCAAACACTGCTCTTACAGAGGAACCTGTGTTTGGCTCCTACTGCTCACAAGGCTTTTCACAACTGTTTCTAACACACACACACACACACACACAAAACAAAACAAAACAAAACAAAACAACAAAAACAACTTAACTGGCCCCCACAGACCTTGGAGCATACATGAGGCCCTACATTTGATTCCCAGCTCCACAAATAAAACAAATCAAGATCCTCCTCTTCCCCCAAAACAACACAGACAGACTTCCAGCCTGATGCATGGATATAAGGGAATCTATGTGTGAAATAATATATGGAATGAAGCGGATGAACATTATAGACAGAACCGAGTTTAAACTTTGTTACAAGGGAGCTAGCAACTACATTTTGTTAGTACATTTGAAAAATCTAGATGGCAGCAGGGCTCGGTGGCACACACTTTTGATCCCAGCACTGAGGGGGTCCGGGTAGGGAGGCAGAGTCAAGAGGATCACTGAGTTTGAGGCCAGCCTGTTTTACAGAGCAAATTCTAGGACATCACGGCTACACAGAGAAACCCTGTCTTGAAAAATCACAGCCAACCAACCAAGTAAATAAAAAAAAAACCAAACCAACCAAACACACAAAAAGATGGAATGTATAATTTCCTTAAAAATTATTAAAAAATAATGAACTAATATGAAATTTAAAAAAAGAATAAAAAATATAATGAAAGAAACAGAAACCACAAAGAAAGTTGTAATTATAAGGAAATGGTGTCCCTACTTAAAAAAAAAAAATCAACCTATGAAATGGCTGCCCCAGACCCAGAGATTTACCAGAATGTTCTAGAAAACATTTAAGAATAAATAAGCATCGTATTTTTGTTGTCTGTTTGAGAGTTGGATTGTGTATTCTTGGCTGCTCTGGGACTTTATTGTGCAGACAAGGCTGACCCTGAACTTATGGTGGTCCTCCTGCCTCTGCCTCCCCAGTGGTAGGAAGCCCGGTGTGTACCATCTAGTTCTAATCTTTAACACACTGTTCCAGAAGGTGAATACGAGCAAGGAAGCAACATTCACCATCTCAGAAAGCCAGTATAAATAGACAAAAGCATTAAAGGGAAATTGTAGCCAATATGACTTCTGAACATGACCTCACAAAAAAGGTCCTAGGGTGAGAATGGACAGTGACATTCACTCATTTATCAATCTGTCTCCCACCAAAATTATTTACTGTCAACCGTGGACTAGCAGGTACTGCACTGGTACAGGGAGAGCAAAAATGGATGGGAACTCCTGGCCTGGCCAAGATGGATAATAAAGCAAATGATCACACAGGGTGAGGTACACAGAGGACCTTCTGGTGGGTTAAGAGCCTATCAAGAGACATTTGACCTGCTTAGAGAAATGTGGGAAAGCTTTCCACGCATATAAATGGACTAAGAGTCCTTGTGGGCAGCTGTGGGATACTATTCCAGGGCGTCAGGTGCAAGAGGTCTGGTATACTGTGGCAGGAGAGATGGCTCTGACGAACCAGTGAGATGGTTCATTGGGTATAAGTTCTTGCTGATAAAGCCTGACCCTGGCAACCTGAATTCAAGCTCTGGTACCTAGGAGAAAGAGAGAACAGCCTCCTGGAAGTTGTTCTCTGACCACACATACAATAAAAATAAAACTTAAAAAAAAAAGGAAAAGATGGATTTCAGTGATATTTACAAGGTGAATTCTACAGACCCCTGTAGAATGTACATGGTGAGGGCAGAGTTCAACCATGTTGCTTCCAGGCCGGCGGAGTCTATTCACTGACAAGGATTCCAAAAGGGGGAGAATGGTATGGATGTGGCTTTGGCCATGTGGTTTCTTTAGGAAGGTTAAGTGGAGACGTGGAAAAGAATCCTGAGCACAGCCGGGGAACTCTGGCAAGGTCAAAGTGGGAGTTTTGGAGTGGGCTCGGCATGTAGGTGGTATTTAAACTCATCCTGTTCAGAAGGTCATCCAGGGAGCGGATAGCTGGAGGACAGATCAGGCTGAGGAAGCACACCAATATTAAAAGGAAAGATGGCCAACCAGGGAGGGCTCAGAGATAGAAGAGAAAGGTGGGGGACGGGGAACAGGGGCCAAAGAACCTTGGAGAGTGTGGGCGTGGGCAGAAAAGGGGAAAGAGGAAATCTCAGGAAGGGTCTAGCAGGGCTGAGACCCCAAGGCACAGTGAGTGATAAAGCAGTACTCCTGAGTGAGCAGGGGAAAAGACTCAGAATAATCAACTCCTAGTGCAAAGGGAAGGGCGGGGGGGGGGGGAGTGTTTGGTTGTTTGGGACAATGAAGTTGTTCGGCATGTTTATCTTGGTGGTCCTCATACATGGGGCACACTTGTCAAAACTCAGAATCATAGAGCGATGGAAGGTCTGTAACCAAAATGTGGTCGCCTGGGGGTTGGGGTAGGGAGACAACAAACAAACAAGGCCCCTGAGGCTGGTCCTGGGGCTTAGTTGGTAGCCTTGGCATATGACTTTCTCCTTAGCAAGCAAATGGCCCTGGGTTTGATCTCTAGCATTGTGTGAACTATACACCTATTATCGTAGCAGTAGAGGCCAGAAGATCAGAAGTTCAAACCCACCCTCTGCAATCTAGAGTTTGCCGTTGGCCCTTGGCCATCTGAGACAGCATCTCAACAAAGCAACACGATCTGCAAAGGGAAAATAAAACTTGGTGGTGATGGTGGGGTGGCCAGTGGGGCGTGAGTTCAAGGCCAGCCTGGGTCCACGCACAGCAAGACCCCCCCCCCCCATCTCCAACTTTAACGATACCCAACTAAGAGGAAACCCTAGAATGATGGAGACTTCCCTCTTAGCCCTGTATCAGTCCCTGGTGTGCCCGATGCAGAGCTACGGGCCTCATCCCCTCAGGTCGCCACTAAAACGTTTACGCAAGAGGGCATCAGGAAGGCAGCCACCCACTTCTGTCTAGTGAGGGACAGCCCCACCATGCATGCTACAGAACCAAAGGCACTGGACCATGGCCAGAGCCCCTCTCAGGGATTAACTGTTTGGGGTAGGAAAGCAGTCTGACAGCCTGGCACCTTTGGGACTCTCACATTCAAGGAGGGAGCTGGGTAAAGGAAGGCCTTTCCAGCTCTGATGGTCTGTGGTTCTAAAGATGAAAAAAAAAAAATCTGATTATAGTGGAGTTGCCTCTATTTTGTGATAGAGAATAATCGCAATAAACAACCACCATCCTAACCTGTCTCTTTAACACATGGAGCCCCAGATGATTCAAGAATCAGTTTGGTCGGAGTGTTGGGAAACAGCCTGGTCTGTGGGTTGAGAGTCTTTATGAAGTGCCTTCTAAAAACTGTATTCAGTAACAATTCATAATAAATACGATCCATGTTAAGTTTGCCATTAAAAAAAGGGGGGGGTACTTTTACATTGTTCATTTCAAATGCTCCGCCCACCCCGTCAATCCTGTCAGAGACGCAGTATCCCAATTTAGGGGGCAAAGAGTCTGAAAGTCTGATCACTTAAGGCCTCGGAGGTGTTGAGGTTTTCCAAACGTCCCGAAACCCACAGTGGACACGGCACAGTTTCGGTGCTGAGTGTATTCCACTGTCTCCTAATCCTGTGAAAATTAATGGAAAAGTGTTAATTGGGTATCAATACACGCCTAACATTAATCTGGGTATTCAGTGAACCACAACTTTTTGCTGCCCCTCATGCCACATTAACTTGGTTTACTGTAATAATTTAAAACAATAAGGATAATTGTATCCGTACTGTTTTAAAACTACCCCATAAATTGAATGCAGCCTGAATCTGGCCAGCCTGGGATCTGAAAGCATGCGATGATGCCTTTGGGAAGTTACAGGATCCATCATCCTTTTGGAACTCACAGGGGAGGAAGGGAACTTTTACTAACCGCCTACTGTGTGCCAGGATCTGAGGCACCTCACGGCCCCTACAGTGGGGTGAGGGCGCTTTGTTATTTCAAAGACCTCCCCCAAGTCTTGGGAGATCTAGGGCTATTTCACTCTCACGCACTTTTAACTCTCTACACAGGAAGCCCGAGTAACTTTAAACGTAATAAATAAACTAGACAACGGACGCGAACGGTCGAGGGGTTTTCTGAAACCACCACCCAGGCCAGTCACCTCCCGGACGCCCCCCAAACCTGCTACTCCTTCTCCACCATCACTTTTGCTTTGAACCCCAATCATTTGACCTTGACCCCTAACAGCCTACTTTATCATGTTTTTAAAAGAGGTCCGAGGAGCGCTCAACCCCTGTCTTGGGTGCTTTCTCGGGCACCCCCACCCCCACCCCATGGCATCGAGTCAGTTTCTCAAAAGTTTCCCAATAACCTTCGCCGGCCGCGGCTCCGTACCTCTGCCGGGGAAGGGCGGGGAGCCGTGCAGGACGTGCCGGTGCGTGGAGCGGGAGCCAGGGAACTTGCCGCGCGGAAAGGGAAAATAAAACTTGTGGCCGGTGTCGGTCCGGGGAGGGTCTCCTCCATCTCCGAGGACCCCCGATCTCGTGTGTGTGTGTGTGTGTGTGCGGGGGGGGTCCCGAGGACCGCTGGGGGGGTGTGGGGGAGCACGGGGTGTGGGTGTGCTCCAGGCGTCCTTGACCTAAATTTCCGCGCGGCGGCTGGCAACCCGGGCGCGGAGGCAGGGCGGGCGGCGGGGGCCACCTCCGGCTGGGGCGCAGGGGCCCGCGAACTTGGATCGCTGGGGAGGAGCGGGGGGACCCGGGGGGCGCTGCCGCCTCCCCGCCCCGCCGGCTCCCCGCGCCTCCCCCTCCCCCACGCCCAGCCCATGTGATCCGGGCCGGCTCGGGGTGCGCTCTCCCGGCTCCCCGCCCAGCTGGCTCGGGGGGGGGGAGGAGGGCGGGGACCCCCCTCAACTCGCGGGGGGCTCGCGCGCCGCCGCACCCCCCCTCCCCGGTGTGTGTTGGGTGGTGGTGGGGGAGAGCCGAGCGTGTGCGCGCGCGGACCGGCGGGGTGTGTGTGCGCGCGCGCGCGCGAGCGCTTGTGTGTGTGTGTGTGTGTGTGTGTGTGTGTGTGTGTGTGTGTGTGTGTGTGTGGAGGGAGGAGGGGGGCTGGAAACGACAACCAAACGGGGTGCGTGACGTCACCGCATTGGTTACACGACGTTCTAGAACTCCGCCCCACGTGCGCGGGGAGGAGGAGGAGGCGGAGGGGGGGGGGGGGGGGGGGGGGGAGGGGGAGGGGGGGTGTGCGAGGCGGCGGGGCCGAGCTGAGCCGAGCCCACGTGTGACGGGCTCTCGCCGCTGGGCCGGCTCGGCGCTCGCGGAGCTTTCGCAGCCGCCGGGCGGGCGGGGGGGAGGAGGAGGCGGGGGAGGAGGGCCGGAGATCTGGGGCTCCGGAGCTGGCCGCCGCCGCGCTCCGCTTTCGCTGTGGGGCTCGGTGTGTCGGGGGTGGGGGGGCGGGGGGGCTCCGCGATGGAGGCGAATGGGAGCCCGGGCACCTCGGGCAGCGCCAACGACTCCCAGCACGACCCCGGGTAAGTTTCCAGCGCGCCCGCCCGCCGCCCTCCGCGGGCTCCTGTCGGGGCTGTCGCGGGGCGCCGGTGCGGAGCGGGGCGTCCGCGCGTGCCCCTCTCTCCCCGCGCGCACCCCCCGGGGGCCGCTCGCGCACCTCGGGGTGGCGTGGGGGCCGCCCGCCCTCTCCCCAGCCCACCTCCCCGGCTCGCGCTCGCCCCCCCCCCCCCCCCCCCCGGCTTTTCCTTTTAGCTTTTGTAAGTTACACGTCAAAATGGCCGATCTGACATCGGTGCTCACTTCGGTTGTGTTTTCTCCCTCCAGTAAAATGTTTATCGGTGGACTGAGCTGGCAGACCTCACCAGGTAAGGGACGGAGGGGGGGGACGCCCGGGTCCCCCCCTTCTTGGCTTCTTGATTGCTCTTTGTTATCCCGGTGTGAGAAACACCCCCCCTCCCCGCCATTGGCTCCCCACTTCTCCTGTGCAAGGTTATTATTATTATTATTATTATTTTTTAAAAGAGCGAATCCTTTCCCGAGCCCTCTACGCGACCTCTGTTGCTGAATTTCCCCCGCGTGTGCAAAAATATTGCAAAGACAAAACAGCATAACAACAGAAAACTACTTTTGCTTTTTGTCCTTGATCAGAAATTTGCATTGCTTTTTTTTTTTTCCTCCCCCTCTCCACACCTTCTCCCACCGTCCCCCCCCATCTCTCTTTTTCTCTCTCTACAGATAGCCTTAGAGACTATTTTAGCAAATTTGGAGAAATTAGAGAATGTATGGTCATGAGAGATCCCACAACGAAACGCTCCAGGTAACGCACTCCCTTCCCGATTTTGCCTTTATTCCAGAACAAAGTTTTAGTTTTATTTTTGGAGGTGTCTTCGGAAGTAGCTAAGCGGATTTAGAATGGGGCTCAGGCGCGTGGCTGGGCTGGAACGGGCGCTCCCTCCCATAACCCCAAAGGTTATTGTTAATTAGGACCGAACTCTGGATTCAGAGACGCCCATCGCTCCCGCTTGAAGTCATTTTCCTGTCGCTTCTTGTTCTCTTGTTTTAAATGACATTCTCGGTTCATCCACTTTCTACACAGTTTTTTTTTTTTTTTTTTTTTAATTTAAATTTTTGAATGTATGCCTCCTTCGCACTCCCAAACTCTGAAGTCCCCTCCTCGGGAGGTGGGTGAATGTCTTAGTGCCCGGTGTCCCTCGGAAGAAAACAAAGCCTGGAGGAAGGGTAGAGGAGGAGAGGAAACTGAGGCCGCCGGAGTGCAGGCACCGGCGAGTTCCAAGTTACCTCGAGCTGCCCTGCCCCCTCGTCCCGCTTCCCCCACTAACCTTTTTTTTTTTTTTTCCCCTCGCAGGGCAGAGAGGGCTGTGGGCTACAGGAGAATAGCGGGAGGGAGCTGTTGGGGGTGGGGGTCCGGGAGGGCAACTTTCGCACCCCGGGTCTGCACGTAGGGTCTTCTTGTTGCTTGGTGTCACATTTTCTTTCCCCCCCTTTGTCTCCTTCCAGAGGCTTCGGTTTCGTCACCTTCGCAGACCCAGCAAGTGTGGATAAAGTATTAGGTCAGCCCCACCATGAGTTAGATTCCAAGACGGTAGGTGGCTTATTTTTAATTTAAAAAAAATATTTATTTATTTCTTTATTGTTGTCGTTTGCCCCTTTTCACTAACCGGTCTGGGCATTGACAGCCCTGTTTAAAGGGACAGCGCCTTCTTTTGCTTCTGTGCTGGAACTGGGTACTTTTTTAAACAGCTATCGAGCTGGCTCAGAAGTTTGCTGCGGTGGCTGCTTTTGGGGGTTTCTTTTTTTAGAGTGTGCCCCACTGCAGCTTCAGAGGCCGCGGGGCGAAGGTTGGGGGGAGGGGGGTCGGCTCCTTGGGAAGGCTAGCCTCCCGCCGAGGGACCTTCCTTGCAAAGAAACTCCACCGGTGACTGAATGGAACTTTCTTTGTCAGCCCAGCACAGCCTGTGGCATTGGGATGGGCTTGTATTAAAAAAAAGACACAGCCCGGCTTCCTGGTGGAGGGGCCAGGGGTGGGGACGAGGGGAGGGGGCGCTTGCCTTAGTTCTAGGCAACAGGTTTCTCTGGGACTTTAGTGATTTGAGATGTGGTTTTGAGAAGGGAAGGGAGATCCTGGCAGAGCCAACTGGGCATCCAGTGGGGTTGCTCCAGATGGCATCAGACTGAAGGTTGATAAACCTTGGGTTTCGAAATGAATCTCCCTCCCCTTCCTCCTCCCCCCCCTCCCCATCCTTTCATTTGTGTGTGGATACTTTTTCAGCATTAGAATTTTTTTTTTTTTTTTTAAATTCAGAGTTTAGAGATGAAAAGTCCCTAGGTGGAAGTCAGAGAGAGTAAGGAGGAGAAAGAAAAATTGTCAGTCTGGAATAATAAATGTAATGAAGAGTCTGGGGGGTTCCCAATGGTTTGCCTAACCCCCCCCCCCCCCCCCCCCCACCCCCCCCCCCCCCCCCCCCCCCCCCCCCCCCCGGCTTCCTGCCTCTCTTCCCTTCCCTGTTGCTCACCAGAATTTCACCAGGATTTTATTATCCATTTTACCACCGCTTAAGGCAGAGGCCTCAAGGTGATACTGGGGGATGTGGCTTTGGGCCGCTCCTGTTGTGTTGTGAACTCGTGGGGGTGAGGCACAGCCAGCCGCCCATTGTAAACTTGAACCTCGGCCCCCCTCTTCTGTAAAGGCAGCAGAAAGCAAGGGGCTTCCAAGCCCCTTTGACTTTTAACACTGAATGGAGAAGAAGGGATCTGGGTAACCTTCGGTGCACTTGAATTGATTTTGCAAACTCACCCTCTTTTTATGATCAAAATGGTCAGGTGTCGCCCTTATTCCCCCCCCCCCCCACCAAGAAAAGGCCTCACACACTGAAGTCACTTTAATAATTGTCCTAGACTTGTCCGAGGCTTGCAGCCCAGCCTGTTTGTACTGTCAGATCATTTAATATCAAGAATGATCATCGGTAAGGTGATAAGGAATGTCTGAACAGTTTATTTTTTTCCTCCCTGACTCCTTGGCTAGCCGTGCTACAAAGCTAGGAAGGTTTTGCAGGAACAATTCAAAGCAGATCTGTGATTTCTCAGCCGCTCCTTTGGCCTGGGTGGGAGAACCTGAGTTTAGTTTTAATGGGTGCTGGCTGTTGGTATCCCTCGGTCGCTGGGCTTTGGGCTTTGGGCTTTTCCACCCTTGTGTGTTTTGTAGCTCTATTTCGGTTGCTATTACTTAGTATAACCTAGCTTTTGACTTTGTTTCAACGTTCAGTGCGGTTGGTTTATTGACATGGAAACGAGGATCTTGTTTACTGTTACCTTAAAAGCTTTGTTTAGGTAAAGGCCACTGGTGTCCAAAGTAGTACCCTAGTGTGTTCTAGAGAGCCAGTCCTAGCGCTGTACTTAAGTAACTAATGTTTTAATTTGGGATAGTTTTCTTTTTCTTTCTTTTTAAATAGTTGACTAGGAATGTGCAAAAGGTTGGGATTTGCCTTCTTGCCTGTGATGCCCTCCTAGGCCTTGGAGATCTGGGTGCGGGGAAAACTTTGCACATGAGAGAACTCTGATCTCCGGGTACAGCTGATGTCCCCACCACACATACGGGGTGCAGTCCCAAATTGGCTTTGGGTTTTGTAATTTCACTTTTTTTTAATTTTTTTTTTCCTTAATCGTAGTACTTCATTTTCTCTGCTTGTACTTTTCTCACTCCAGCCTCCAGCCATTCATTCATTGCCTGGATTGTATCTCATTTCCCCCCCCCACATAAACGGGGTGGCTTCTCATTGCACCTGTGTGTTGGGTTAGATCAATTCGAGCTTTGGGAGGGCGTCTTCTTTTGAATGAACAAAGATGAGCATCTGTCTCAGTTTTGGCGACAGAATGGAAATCCACACCTGTTGTATTTCTTTCGTAGAGAAACGCTAGTCAGTGCCGGGCATACCTGTAGCCGCAGTACTATTATATTAATCTTTACGAAAGGGTAGTTTCCTAGATCCAAGAGTTTGGTCTGTTTTAGGTTTTGAGGAGTAATCTCTCATTTCTCAGGTAATGTTTTAAAGGTAAAAAGCACAAGGCAGAATTTTAGGTCTTTAAAGTACATTAATAAAAGTGCTCTTTTTTATCTTGGTTTGTCTTACAGGCTGGGGCCCAAGGGGACCCAGGGATTATGGGTGTGTGTGTGTGTGTGGGGAGGGGCTGCGTGTCTCCTCCCCTGCAGTTTTCCTCAAAGCATGATTTTCATCTTCTCCAGTGAGAGAACTGACAAGAGGTTCAGATTTACTTTTTAAAGGGGGGAAATTTGAACACAAAAGCCAGAGCTCATAAATAAATAACTTACAGCAGGTGCCCACGCCGTTCCCCACGTTAAATGACACTTAAAGATTTGCCACGTTTAGAAATCTAATCGAAACCAGTAACGGAAATTTTTGTTTTCTAAAATTCTTTACTGTTTTTCTTTCCTTTTTTTTTTTTTTTAATCTAGGCAGTAACTTTTTTTCTCCTCCCATCAGCTGTTACACTCAGACGCTTCTGTGGGAATTGTAAAGCTAGTTACTGATTGAGAATCATGTGCTCTGTAAGCAGGCAGCTGAGGTAGAGTGGAGGGACTTTTTCCATTGGGGTGGGGTGGAGGTAGGGGAATACTGAGTTACTACTTCTGTCCAGTCGTTTTCTCTTTAACTCTCCCTACAATGGCTTTTTTTTTTTTTTTTTTTTTTTAATTTGGACTTTGGGTTGTTCCTGTAGTTTCACCCCTGTGGTTTTTTTGTTTTTTAAATCCATGTGGATTTAATTCACAAAAATACCTTCTTTTTCCCTTTTCCTACAATTTTTTTTTTTTTTTAAAGAAACAAGTCAGCTTGCCCTGGAGTCATTGATACTTGCATTCTTTGAGATTAACCAATAAAGCAAATGAAAACTTTTTTTTTTTTTGAGACAGGGTCTCACTTTGTTGCCCAGGCTGTCTTAACAGCTTTGAGGGACTTCTACCCCTCAGTGATCCTCCGCCCTGAGCTGCTCCAGTGTAGGGATTACAGATGTGAGCCATCATGCTTGGCTGTAAAGGATCTTTTTAGCCATCCGGAGTAACTGTTCTGCTGGCACCAGTGAGTTAATCTGAGCCGAGCATGGTATTGTTGATTTTCAATTCTTTTTTTTTTTCTTTTCTTTTCTTTTTTTTTTTTTTTTTAATTTTCTTTCCCCTGCTTTGTCAGGGAAAAGAAATAATCACTCATTTACCTACAGCTGGAGGAATGTTTAATTTTGAGATTGTGATTTTTTTTTTCTCTATAGATAACGTTGTACCTATCTTGTTCCCTGGCCACACACTGTACATTAGCTCCGGGTGTCATTCAGAGTCTGTGGACGAGAAGTCCTTAGTCTAACTAAGAATGCATGAGCTCTGGCTTATAAAGCGCTTCATTCACTGTAATGCACGGTAGAACATTCCAGAAAGGTGAACCTTATAAGCCCCATCGGGACGATGGTGAAAGTTGAGATCAAAGCTGAAGGAGCTTTTTCAGTTGCCTAAGAACTTACTAAAAGCTGAGGTCTAAGCCTGAGAAATGAGTGATTAGTAATTAGGTGGTTGGTCATTGGTGTTTTCTTTTTTTTTTCTTCTCCTCTCTCCAAACTACTGATTTCTTCCTTTTTATTTTTATTTTTTTCCTCCAGATTGACCCCAAAGTTGCATTTCCTCGCCGTGCGCAACCCAAGGTAAGTAGGAGAGCCGTGGATGGGATTTTAGCAAGGCTTGCGAGTTTCAGAGCCCAGCACTGGCGACTGTTGGAGGCTGGTGTTTGCACCTCCAGGGCATCAGCAGAGGGAGGCGGAAGGCCCAGGTGAGCACTTCTGCGGATGGCCTTGTGCCTCCAAGTCAGCGTATGGAAGTAGGTTCCAAGCGTCCAGCTGGGGAGAGGGGCAGATGTGACCCTCCGCCCCAGGGTGTGGCACCGTCTGCCGCAGTATTTATGCAAGTGTTTTCTGGCTTACTCGAAAGCACGGCTAAGATCCTATGTGGAAAAGTTGAACATTTCCTCATGCCTCTCTGTGGAGGGCCCTGTGCTGAGGTCTTACAGTCTGGAGGTTTTGGGAGAAGAGCAGAACTTAAGCAGCTTGTCCTTTCTTGGAAAACAAACAAAAACAAAACAACCTTTCCTAGAACCCCCTAAAACTGTAGCTCTGGGGGGGAGCTAGGGGTATCCCCGGTCAGGTGGATCAGTCAGAGCCACTAGAAACTAAGAGGCTGCTCGGCCTCTGGGTTCCAGAGAGCTGGGGCTGGGGAGGAGGAGGTTGAAACTGTGTGGCCCCATAGCAGTGGCACTGCAAGATGTACTTAAAGGATTGAGGCTGCACTTTTGTAAAGTGTGTAGTTAACAATGTTTCCCCTGTGCCTGGCTCGGAGGGGAGGCAGGCCTGCTTCCCTTACACAGAGAGAAAGGGTGATGGCCCTTGGAAAATTCAGTGTATTCCTCTCAGCAGAGGCTCTCAGAGTGGAGCCTTCTAATTGTGTGGAGGAGAAAATGCACCTTAGCAAAGGAAAAGGCGGTGGTTGGGGATGGTATTTTGAGAATTTCAGGTCTGGAACCTGCCATGTGAGTGAGTGAGTGAGTGGGTGGGTGGGTAGGTGAGTGAGTGAATTTTTTTTTTTTTTAGATGGAACTGGCATCTCTTAAGTAAGCAGAAGTACATGCTTGAAGGTGGCTTTCCCCCCCTAACACTTAAAACAGATCGCAGGAATTAATGAAGAGCTTAGCTTCCTTCACTCGGCATAAACCTCGGGGCTGGCTTTAACTGTGTGTTGCTTTCCATGCTGGGTATGAGCCTTTCCATCTCAGAATCAGCAGTGTCTCCTGGGTTTGGAAGGATTGTTATTTCTTCCCTTGTGTGAGTCTTCAAATTTCCAGGTTAGTCATTTGATCACTCACAACTTGGATCAGGTTTCCCTTTAGGGAAACTGGAAAAATCTCTGACTTGGGTGAAACCATGGATTCACACCCATTCCCTCCATCTCTCGTTTCTCTGTTCTCACCAACTCTCTTTTTCAGCCAGGAAGATGGTATTTCACGTTAATGTGCTGTGGTCATTTCTCCCCTCCTCCCAAACCTTCGACTTGCAAACAAGATAGATGATGTCTCAGGCCTGTCAGAGGAATATGGACCTTCCTCATTTCCCAGGCCAAGCCTGAGGCGTTTGTGAGTCCTCAGATGTATATTACTATCAATCCTGTTGAAAAAGATCAGATGCCTTGGCACGTCAGTGATCGGACCCCCGTTTCTTAAAAAGTTTAATGACATGTCACTTTGCAAAGGTCTTTGCTGTCCCTCATCCACACCTGAATCCCAGCTCTGTCTCGGTTTCCTCATCGATGGTCCAGGGATGATGGTATCATCTTCTTCCCAAAGAAAGGTGATTGTGAAAAATGAGAGTGGTTTGGCGAGGGCCTCATGGCTCATCATCATCACCATCATTATGGCTGGTTTAGTCATCATTGGGATGGTCCTTGTTTGCAGCCTGGACCACCTGATTTCAGATGCCAGCTGTGCCACTCATTAACTGCTGGGAACTTGGCCAGATCACTTCCTTAAACTTCAGTTTCCTTTTCTCATGCTAACGTGCACCTAGAAGGGTCTGTGACACGCTGAGACATGGCAAGTGTGATCCACAGTTATTTACTGGTTATTTTTTGAGAGAGGCTTTGGACTTAGCTTTTTTTTTTGGGGGGGGGGTGGGTGGCGGTGCTCAGACTGGTTCTCTGAGAGATCTAGGACTAACATTAACTGAGTGAAGCACTTTGTGTGGGGGTGAGGGGGCCAGTTCCTTGGACAGATGAGGCAGCTGAAATACTGACAGGTTGAGTGGTGATATAACACACACACACGCACACACTCAAAAACACACCTAGGCAATCTGCCCCCAAAGTTGGTCTTGTTGGGGTGCCACTGGACATTGCCTCCATGTCAGAAACGAGGGGACATGGCTTCCTGAGGTTAGCAGATCATGAAGTGCAGAACCCAAGTCCGTAAAGTTTCAGGTTCTTGGGTTCTGGTCATTCTCCTCCCCTTGTGACGTCATCTGATTGTATCGATACTGTCTTGTGTTCTGTATCTGACACCTTGGGGTATCCGGCCAGGTGCTTCTAGGGTTGCTCAACCCAGGGAGGCAGGAGTTGTTGAGCTGCAGCTGCGTCATGGTTGGGAACTAGAACAGGGTAGGGAAAGGACTTGCCCTCTTTGGTGGTTCTCCCACAGAGCTAAAGCTGGCCATCCGGGTTCTAGAGCAAGGGATGGCAGCCGGGCTGGCAGGAGTCTAGAACCTTGAACAAAGCCTTGTTTATGTTTTATTTATCTCCCTTCCATAAAACTTCTGCGTGTCTGCTGGGGTCACGGCGACAGGGCAGACCCTACCCTTCTGTGTGGACTGGGTGAGGAGCTTGTAAATGATGTGTCGGCTTGAGTTTCAGTTAAAACTCATTTCTCTGCTTTCTGGCCGCCCCTCCCTGCTCACACTTGCCAGAGAAATATTCCGTGGAGGTGTTAAACAAGACGGGTGGAAAGAAACTGTAACTTGAGACCAAAGAAAATCTGTGGCAGTGAAGAACGGGTTTCATATGAGTACTGTCATAATATTCTTTAATGTCTCGTATAAATAAAAATCTGTTTTGTCCAGAATTTTAATGAGCAGCGAAGGCAGGCTGTGGAGTCCTTTGGTTCACCCGGCTCACCCTTTGTGATGCGAATGTTCACAGGGCTTTATTAGGGAGTCTAGGGACCATGCTTGGCCATTCATTAGCGGAGTACATTTTGATCGGGAGGAGATGATGGGATCGGTCCATGCCTTCCTATTTCTCTGGGGCAAAGTACATAAGGGGATTCTGCCCCCCCCCCCACCGTCTTCTTAAAAATTAAAATGGTCATGGTACTCTAAAAAGATGACTTAATTTGAGGCCGTGACAGACCCGAGGCTGACGGGGATCAATCATGCCATGTCTTTTCTTTGTCTCCTTTGGGTCCAAGTGTCAGCTGCCTGGGAGAGTTTTGTTCCAGCCTGTGGCTTCTTTTTCTTTTATGGAGGAACCTACACACTCCTTAGCATCCATGGGTGAGAGTGGAGCCTGGGCGTGACTCACCATCTGTCCTTATTATCCTTGGGTATAAGAACATAATCTCCACTCTTTCCGGTTATTATTTTCTGCAAGTTTTATTTATTTTAGCCAAATTGGCATTTATTATTATTATTATTATTTTTTTAATGAGCACATAAAAAACCATAAACATTGCACAGACATTAAAAACGTGTTGTATGTGAGGCTGGAGAGATGGCTCAGGAGGAAGGAGCTTTTGCTGTTCTCATAGAGGACCCGAGTTCTGTTCCCAGCATCCATGTTAGGTTATAGCCACCTGTAACTGCGGCTCCAGGCTATCGAAAGTCACTTTCTTTTGGTCTCCACAGGTGTCTTCACACACAAGTCCTGTGCACACACATAACTGTGAATAAGAAAAAAAAAATAGACCTCAGCAGAGGAGCGCGTGCTGTTTTGAGTCGTGTATGTTCATTGTGTCCCTTGAAACCTTAGCTGTAGGGATGTCATCTGTTCAGCCTATTTCCAGTTGCCTTCAGTGACAGCTGGGTGACTGTGGGCATACCACTTAAATCCTAGTAGGCCTCAGTTTCCTTCTCTTAAAAAAAAAAACATGATATGCTGATCCTCATGGTGTTATTTTGGAAATGAATGAAAATTGTTCTTTGGGAACTGTGTATGGACAAGTGGTACCCAGCACCCGTCTGCTGAGACTGTTATGGAATTACTGTTTTGTCTTAAGATGGGATCTTATGTATCCTTAGGGCAGCCTCAGAATCATTTTGTAGCCCATGATAACCTTGAACTTTTAATTCTCCTGCCTCTACCTCCCAAGTTCTGAAAATACAGGCCACCAACCCCAGGCTTATACAGCACTAGAGAGTGAACCCAGGGCTTCATGCCTCTTGGGCGGGCAGCTCCTCTACCAACTGAACTTTATTCCTTATTTTAAAGAGAGAGAGAAAAAAAAAAAGCAATGGTAAAATGACTTCAGAAAAAAACAAAAGTCTTAATCAGAACGTAAGCCCCCTGGCTGCTTGGAGTTCGGCTCCTGCCTGACTTTTCCTCGCTGGAGACGGCTGCCATCTCTCTGCTCATGTTCCGTTGGGCGCTTCCAGTCAACCACAACAGTCAAGTTGTGGAGAGTTGAGCCAGGAACCAGATTTTCTTGTCCCCACTTTGTCCTTAGACGTTGCTTCAGGGTCCCGAAAGGTCCTCTGTGAAGCAGGCATCCAGATGGGTTCAGTGGCAGCCCGCATACCTCCTGTTCCGGGGGAGTGGTTTCTTGGCAGCTTCTGAAGGGCGAAGGGTGATGCCGGCATCTGGCCTTCCCTTGCCGCCGTAGGCCGGGTCACCCGGCATCTTGCTATCTCGGGTGATCTGCAGCTGTCATCTCGGCAGCCTCGGTTAAGCAGCCTGCGTGGTAAGCCTTTCCCCATCCTGTGGGATGTAGAGGCGCATCTTTTCCCCAACAAGGTCCCCAAAGTGAGGACCTTGGAGGATTAATGTCTTAGCTTCTTGTTTGTCAGAGAGCCGTCCTCTTTCCTGTGTTCCAAGCCCTTCGCAGGTGTCTGCTCAAGGAGAGAACCTTTGTCCTACAAATGTCCTCTCCCCGGATGTTGCTTTTCCTTCCAGGCTGGGATTCCCTTGTTCATGGCAGTCTGCTGTGATGCCAGAGCTCCTGTCCCATGTCAGGTGAGCCACTGTCCCGCCTCCAGGAAGGAGGACAGGGCAGTCTCTGAGAACCCGTCTTGCTGACTCCTTGATCCTGGTGTGTGTTCTCAATGTGCGCGTTTAGATTTTCGTAGCTGGAAGTTCTTCGACTGCAAGCCCTGGAGTACACCAGGAATGTGTGGCCCTTTTCACCTTTTATCTCTTACTGAATTTAGAGTGTTCATTTACATGAGCTCACGTAATGGAACAGCAAGTGGCTGGCCCCAAGATCATTCCTGCTCACTGCTCATCACACTTCGGCTCACATAAGCCTCACTCAACGCTCCCTCTGGGCGGGGGACTCTCTTTTTGCAGTGGAATCACGAACCCCCTCAGTGCCTCCTTGGGCCTCCCACTGCCTGTGGAGCAGTTTAAATGTGAGAGTCTCTTTCCATCTTATATCATATCTTCCCTCTATTCCATGGCCTTGGGACTATGAGACCTTCAGTAATCTCTTTCCATGCATGCCCTTCTCCCTGAGACATCCCATGGCCTGTACTATTCCAGCTTTCCCATGAAGCCCAGCCCTGGCTTTATGATGCTTAGTTTGGTGGCATTGTCTTGTACACACAGAGTATACTGAGTTTACACAAGTTGAGATAAAGCATCATTAGAGGCCTTACTGTGTGTGTGTTGACTAAAGTGAAAAGGCATGCAGGGGGCCTGGGTGGGGCTTATAAAGTAATACATGTTGGGATTAGGTTTGATAGCCAGGCAGGGGCTGGGAGCCTGTGCAGGCTCCTTGGAGATGCTCTCGGGGGGCTTCCTCGGGGTGCTCTGAGATCTTCTGGACCCCCAGAAGAAGCCAGGGTCATTGAGAATATGGCTGGTGCTGTTTCATGGAGAACATCACACGTTGGACTTGGATCTTATGCTTAATGTGCAATTCAGATTGTTCTCTAGGGCTGTGGACGATCTTGGTTTGAGGAGGCTCTTGGCAGAACCCCCCTATGATCTTCAGGGTGAACGGCAGCTTACGGAGGGTCCGTCATTCTTACCTTTGTACCTCTTGCCTCCCTCTTCTTTTTTTTTTTTTTCTTAACGCGGGACCATCGTGTAGACCCCATTGTAGAGTTCTGTTCTCTGCCCCTTGTTTGAGCTGTGATCATAACCTCACCCCGTGTGAATGGCTCGATGATATTTTTCCATGTGGAAGTCACAGGCTGCTGGCGATGCCCGTGTCCTGTTGCTCAGAACAGTGGACCTGTGACTTCATAGGTCATGCCACCTTGTGTTTGCCTTTGCCTGGTGGCTGTCTAGAGGGAAGAGCGTGTGTGTTGGGAATCTCCATTTCTGCTCTTCCTGTGTTGTGAGGGGTGAGCAGGTGTGGTCTTTGGGCCATGTCCCTGCTGTTCTCTGGTAGTCTGGGGAGTTGGTACAGTTGGTCCATCTGGGCAACTGTCTTTCTGGGTGCTAAGTACAGCAGGCTCTTGCCTGTTCTCTCTCTCTTGAAGAAAGTACCAAAGTTCCATGCACCCTGCCCCCCCAACCCCCAAGGTACATGCCTAGCTATATAGTAATATTTGCTCATTTTAGTCTGAGATTTTGTATCTTCTGAAAGAAAAAAATGATTTGAAAATAGTATCTGAGTTAGGATGTTGTGGCATAGTTCCAAGCCTCAGCGTTCTCAACTCCTTTAGTTTAACTGTTACAGTGTTTTTTTAATGTCACCCTTGGTAGAACCTCTGCTTTACAGATGGGTGAACTGAGTGAGGCCTTTATTGGAGCCACAGAAATAGCAAGAATCAGTTTTGGCCTTTGGACCCAAGTCGAAGGGAACTCCCAAGGCCCCATTCCCCTAAATCCTAAACTTCCTCTGTTTTCATCCAGTGTGAGAGGTACATACAGCCCCGGATCTGTATGCTACATGTGTGTGCCGTGCTGTGAGTGCAGCCCAGCATATTCACGGCTCAGTGTCAAACAGCTGGACACCTATGGTAGACTTTAGCTTCTTCCATTTGGTCTGAGCATAATAAAGTGCCTAGGCTGACAGAGGGTATTTGTTAACAGTCTGTGCAGGAAGGTCCAGGGTATTTTCCATTGGCTCTTTCTGTTTGAGAACCTGTTAGGCTAGAGAAATGACACTTCACTTAATGTTTTTTTTTTTCTTTCTGTGAAATGGGGTCATCTATGTAGTAACTCATCCGAGACTTGTTAAGGGGCGGGTGGAATGAGGTGACACCTCTGGGCGGACTGCACATCGTGGGCACAGTAGAAGCATTGGTTACCCATCCCTGTCCCCAGAGAGGGCACTGTCCACACCGTAAGAGGACCGTGCCCAGCAGCCTGCAGATAGCCTGGCATGGCTGGCTGCTCTTTCTGTAGGTGACGGATGGTCCAGCACACTGAGATGGGAAGCTTGATGTCGGTGGCTTGGCTGGCTCATGGGGTCCTGGCTTTTCGGGGCGAGGGAGCATGTACCCTTTATCTTGGCCATGCTCAGCGGGCTTGAGGAATTCATTTCCTTCTCTGTGTGGGATGCCTGTGGAGTTTTTTTTTTCTTCTTCTTCTGCCTTTGAGAGTAAAGTCATAGGCTGCAACTAGGGAAGAGCTGAGACCCCACTGTGAGAGAGGTCTCCTCTAGAGTCTTCTCTCTCCCAGGGCTGGTCTTTATCTGCCCGGGGGTAGTTTCACCAATGACTGATCTGAAAGCACCACATTCATTTATTTGTCACTGGCTGTGACAGGCAAGTTAATGCTAATGGATTCTTTTTTTAGCCTGTTGTCTGGGATGTTTCTCCCAAATGTCCTGAAATCTGTGGCATTAGGGGAATGTGTAACTTTTATGGTAGGGGAGGATTTAAAAGATAAATAGGGTTTTGTGTGCAAGGGGGCTAGCATTTAGGTTAGGGGCGAGAGCAGCCAAGTGGGGGGACGCTGGGAGAGCACAGAGGCATCTTTTTAAGAAATCCATTCGGAGCTTTAAATTGCTGTTTCTGTTTCAATTATGTGACAATTTCAAGGGTTTAGAAAAATCTAATAAAATGGTCTTGATGATGCATTCTGGGGAGAGTGCTTCAGAAGATGCTAGAGAATAAATTCCTTGGGGGTCAAGAGATTGTCGTTCCTGCCACCTCTGGGGCCTGCTTCATCTGGGTTTTTACATTTTTATTGTTTTGAAGGGCAGGAAACGGTGTAGGAATGCATTCAGGGTTTCATCCTAGCCTCTACCGAAATGAATTATTCTCTTTGGGCAAGCGCAAATACACAGCCACTGTGCTCTTTTTTTTTTTTTTTCTTTTTAAATTCTTAGATGACACACTGTAAACGACTTTCAGAGCTTGATTTGTGTGTGTAGTGATGTTGAATAAAAGCACCAACGAGATGCCACTGAAGGAGGGGGCCGAGTGAGATGGAAGGCCTCTGTAAGGGGTTTTTCTCCCTTTTCTCCAATCAAGGCTTTTGATAGTTTCCCGGAGGCCAGAAGTTTACAACGGAAGTGGGCTTCTGAGTCGCCCACGGGAACGGAGTGCAGAGAGACGGCAGTGTAGCAAAGTGGGATGCTCAGTGACATTAGTGAGGTGTCCACTCTGGTGGGAAGGAGGTGGGGAAGCAGCCAAGTCGCAGTCCCCATGATTTGTTTCCAGCTGAACGAGTCACGCACTTTTTGTGTGCGTGCATGTGTGCCTGTTGGTGTGTGTGCACGTGCATTTTTGTTGTTGTTGTTCCCTCCTTTCTTCCAGTGTAGGTGTGAGTGCCCTCAAGTGTGTTGCATTGCCTAGCCTGGCGGGGTTGGTGCCCCCCCATTTCCAGTTGCTGCACAGTCAAGTTTGAATGAGCGATATGAGAGTGCGCATATGTGTGTGCGCACACGTGCGCCCTCACATGCAAATGGAGGTCAGAGGGCAGCTTGAAGGAGTTCTTTCTCTCCTGCCACCGTGTGAGTTCCTGGGCTCAGGTTGGCAGGCTTGGCATGGAGTGCCTTTTCCTTCTGAGCTGTCTCTTCGGCCCAGAAGCGGGTGGAATTTTGTTCTACTCTGTGGGCCCCTGCTGGAGCCAGGATTGGTGACATGTGAGGCCATCACCACAGAGCTGGAGACTGTTGGTACACTGGAAGGGAGAGTAGGAAAAGCCCATGGTCTCACCTTTGGCATGGGTTCCAGCCAGGAGAGGGGAAGAAGAAAACCTGTAAGCAGCCAGAGGTGGTAGTGCAAGCCTTTAACACCAGCACTTGGGAGGCGGATCTCTGTGAGTGTGAGGCCAGCCTGGTCTACAGGACAACTAGGGCTACACAGAGAAACCCCATCTTGAAAAACCGAAAAGAAAAGAAAACCTATAAGCATACAGTGAGGGTCTTTTTGTTGTTGTTTAATTCCAGAAACGTCCTACTCTAACACTTTACATTGGTGACATGAAGCACATGCCTCTTAAATAATTGAGTGTCTTGGAGAGCTGTACATTCTCATGCTTGGGTTTGGGGGAGAATCCCCCACTACCTGAGAAGAACAGCCTTGCGGGTAGCTCACCTGGGAATCTGGGAGAGGCTTCAGGGCTGCCGATTCTGTGGGCAGGCCCTTGAGTGTCCCCTGGCTTTGTGTCAGCCTGTTTCAGAAGGAAGCTGGTCCCTTCCTCTCCTTCACAGTGATTCTGGGTGACAGGCAAGTGTTGGAAAACCTGCTGGAAGCTCCTCGAGATTAGAGCTTGCCAGGGAGTGGGTGGTGTGGATAGAAACGCAGTGCGCAGCCTGTTTTTACACCTTTCAACCTTGTTCCCTCGGGACCGGCTCCCAAATGTATCATTTCTGTAACTAGAGGCAAACAAATAAAAAGGTTTCAACTTAGCTAAGATAATGCTGAGCAGAAGCCTGCCAGTTCCTAGCTGGTCCCACCCACCTGGGCAAAGCAGATCAAATGAGGCCGTTGGACCCCCGGCCGAGCATCCCTCTAAGACTGCTTGTTGTATACGTTTCCTCATCTGCTTTCAAGGCAGATAATTGGTTTTAGTGAGAACTTCTGACTTGATTAGGGGGCCCTTAGGAAATTAAAGTGTGTTTGAATTTCACAAGTATAATTTTAATTATACACATTTTGCATTTTTTTTTCACTAGGGAGCCAGGTTCAGGGCTTGTTTTTCTGGACTAATAGGGGCAGTAAAGTAAAGATGGTGGCAGAGTATCTTTGGGAATAAAAACCCTTGGATCCAATCATGTATTTCTTCTGCAGTACATGGTGGACAGGTTAATGTCCCTTCATGTCCGATGTCCTTGTTAAAAAGTGATTTTTCACCGTTTTCAGGTAACTGTGGAGCCGGCTAACATCTTGGGGTGGGGGGTCGGGTGTGGGCAGGGACGGATCTTGTTATGTGTTTTTCTGCTGTACCCACCAAGAGAATTTCTCAAGTTCTTGAGAGCGCAGCTTCTGTGTGTGCAGCCTGTGTTTGGCATGACACCACCAATAAGCATGTCGTGGTCATCTTTCTCACCACCTCGCCTTATTATTCTCAATGTCCGTGCCTTTCCAGCATCCCCTCTCCTGGGCTGCCTCTCTTCATCACCGTCCTGTTGGGGTACAGTCAAGACACCAGTGGGGTGTGCGGACCCCCTGGCCTCCTCGGAGCAGAAGGCCTGGGTGTGTTTATGGGGAGCGTCTCCTTTTCAGAACTTTCAGAACTAGATAGACAAAACGCCCGCCTGCCAAGGGAAGGCGCATAGAAAGCACACGTGGGTGGGGACTTACGCATCCTCAGGCAGGAACTACAGAGAGCTGCCCAGAGGGCCTCTCTGAGTGTACAGGCTCTCGTCTTGGCTATCGGCAGAAGAGCTGAGCTAATTCTTCTTGACAGAGACCTCACAAAACCACCCTGTGAATGGCCCCATGTCGTACAGGTTGGGACCTGAGACTATGGGAAGTGAGGGGCCTGCATGTTAGCTGTGTGCGCTCCTCATCCCTTCACCCCATGCTTCCTAGATCATGGGCTTATGAATCGCATCACTTTTTATTGAGGGGTTATTGCCTGCCTCCTGGTTTCCTGAACTAGGCCCTTGAGCCGGAATCCTTGCTCTGCTGTGTACCCTCAGTGCAGCCTGGAGCACATGGCCTTAGATATATTCTGTACTGGGTTCTGTCGTTTATAAGGTGGGCAGAATCCTAGCACCTTCGCAGAGTTGTGGCGAGGACGAGCTGAGTTAATATAGTAAGTGCTTAGCACGGGCCCTAGTGTGTGGGGAAAACTGCACCCATGTGAACTAGGGGCTGTTAGGAAGGGCGCCGTTTCATGGCAAGTTTGGCCAACTATTGTCTGCTTGAAGTGGCGTGTGTCCCACAGGCTGATAGAGCACTTGGGGCCTACAAAGGACGGCACACATACATGTGTACGTGTGTGTATGTAAACATGTGGCTTGGACGAAGTCTCAGTGTGATTTGGGTGTAGACAGGTGCCTGAGATGCAGCAGGTGGGTCCGGAGACGGCGGGTGGGTTTGAACTATGGGATCGAAGGTTGAAACTTGGTTCCGTCGCTAGCTCTGGCCTTATTAGGGAGTTCCGAGTAAACCTTTTGACCCTGCGCTTATAAAATGAAAATAATGGAGTTTTTGTCGGATAAACAAGACGGTATAGATAAGGTATGTGATACCCGGTTGTTACTTAGGAGATGTCAATTGTTTCTTGTAACCAGGAAAAAACCATTTTTTTTTAAAGCCATAATTTTTTTTCAAACCTGCATTTTTAGAGAAAGTCACCAGAGGTTCAGATTTTTACCGCTTTATTTTTATGTGTTAGAGTGTTTTATCTACCATGTAGATGTGTGTGTGTGTTGGTGTGTGTGTGT
Organism: Psammomys obesus; assembly: GCF_907164565.1. Taxonomy (NCBI): domain Eukaryota; kingdom Metazoa; phylum Chordata; class Mammalia; order Rodentia; family Muridae; genus Psammomys; species Psammomys obesus. Next base: position 13,275,081 of record NW_026595981.1, on the reverse strand, counting down.
GTGTGTGTGTGTGTGTGTGTCTGGTACCCAAGGAGGTCAGAAAGAATTGGATTTCCCCTGAAACTGGAGCTACAGGCAGCTATGGAGCCACCATGTGAGTGCTAAGACTCGAACTTGGATCCTTTGGAAGAGCAGCAAGTGCTCCTAAGGGATGAGCCATATTTCTAGACCATTAAACCCATGTTAAAAGCTAGTTCCGGGGCACATACATTTAGTTTCAGCACTTTGTAAGTGGCAGACAGAAGGATCAGGGGTTCGGGCCATCCTCAGCTCTGCAGCTGTCTTGAGGCCAGCCGGTAACCAAAAGGAAAACCAAAGAAAGCTGTCTTGAATGGAAGAGTTAGCTGGGTATGGTGGTGCATGCCTGTCATCCCAGCACTCAGGGAGGCAGAGGCAGGTGGATCTCTGTGAATTTAAGGCCAGCCTGGTCTACGGAGAGAATTCCGGGACAGCCAGGGCTACACGGAGAAACCCTGCCTCGGAAAAACAAAAAACAAAAATAAAAGAAAAGAAAGAAAATGGGAAAGCTACAATGTCCTGATGGTAATGAAAACATCAGGCATTAGCTTTTCTTTTCTTCTTCTGAGACAGGGTTTCTCTGTGTAGCCCTGGCTGACCCAAAAATCGCTCTGTCGACCAGGTTGACATCAAACTGTAGATCTGCCTGCCTCTGCCTTCCGAGTGCTGGGGTTAAAGGCGTGTGCCACCACCACCAATGGAGGTTGGTGTACTTAATCTGAAAAAAGGGGGGTGCCTCGGAGGCTTCATTCCACTCAAACCCCCGTTTTGAGGGTTTAGAAATGACTTAGGGTTTTTAGATGGTGCTTCTAGTTCTAGGCGTTTGTTTCCTTGCTATTGGGGGCAGACGGGAAGTGCAGAGCTGGGTGGAGGGAGCCTGCTTAGAGTTAAGGAGTTGCTTCTAGGGAAAAAGACCTCCAGTTGTGAGTGAGGATGGGTGACAGGAGTGAGGGAGACTACTGAGATCGTCATAGCTGCCTCTTATAAAACCTTTGGGTCCTAGGGTACATAGAGCATTGGATTCTGTTCTGCAAACCCACGAGCCCCATCGCATGAGCTGGGGAAGCCTGACAGAGCTCAGGAAACAACCACAGTGCTCAGCCAGCAGCCTGGGAGATGCTGACCCTCAGGACTTCCTGTCAGGGCTGGGAAGGCCTCAGATGTCTTAGGATTCTGGAGCAGGGTCCTGATCTTGCCCGCTTCCATGTTAGGCCCCCCTGCTTGCTGTCCGCCGGGTGGCATTTCCTAGATCCTGGGAGGAATTGTTAAGTGGACGAGCTCTGGGGCGGATGTGGATAACTGCGTGAGAGGAGGAAGAGGAGGAGGGGAGGGTTGGGTGTGTGGAACCCAGAGGGGGTGTCCAGGAGGAGGGAACTAGCGGCACATTACGTTGACTAATTGTAGGGAAAAAGCCATATTTGCTGCCCCATTAAGTGGTCGCCAGGCTATGAAGCAGTTTATTGTAATTAATACAGGAACAGCAAATAAGCGTCGGGCTGGGAGTGGAGGGTCTCTGGGTGCCCCTCCCCGCTTTGCTGCTCTGTGTTCATTGTCCTATTCATCGTCCTGTCCTTTCAGGGAGTCTTGGGGGACTTCCTGAACCAATGTGGGAAGCCACTGGCCAGGTTTTTGCCATCGTTTTATTGAGACAAATAGACAGATATTGGCGGATCTCTACTCCAGGCTTCTTAGGGGTCTTTATGTTCCCTGAGGGGAGAGGGGGAGCAATGGATCCCACCCACGCCGCCATTGCTATTCTTGCCGCAGTTCCTTTAATTCCTGTACATGGAAGTGGCAGGTCACACGTCCAAGTCCACTGCGTTATGGGCTGTGTGGAGTTGTGATTGCTTTCCTTGATGATTTCTTGTTCAAATCAGCAGTGCTCTTAATTTTCCAGATGAAGTAAAAAGAAAATTGGAGACTCTCCTCCCGCCCTGTGTCTCTTCATCCACGATTTTCTGAGCGTGACTCTGATTTGGAGGGTTAATATTAATTAGGAACTGGGCTAGACCTCGGTTGCTTGATGAGGTGGTTTCAACTCTCGTGAGAAGTATGGCTCCCTTTTGCATGTTCCTGCCTTTTGGGTGGAAGTTTCTGGGCTCGGATGTCAGAGGAATACGTTTGCAGAGATGCAGTGAGGCTGGAGGATGCTTACTATGATGGTGCAGTCAGTTCTCCTGTGTCTGCAGGAATGGTGGTCTAAGTTCTTAGGGAGTGTGGCACTTAGTCCTTTATGGGCTACTGCGGGACATGTGCTGGATGGGGCGGGGCCGGGACTAGGGTGTTCTGGAGATGGTGAGCCTGCCTATTGTGGTGCTGCAGGCTTGAAGCCAGGAGGGCTGAGCTAACTCGAGGACTGCCCATTCGCTGTCCCATAGAGGTTGTGAGGCCTCGTTTCCGGAACGAGTTTTCAAATGATTCCTTACTGAATTGCAGGTCCTGTGAATACTAAAAAATGGATGGGTTGGTCATCGCAACAAGGAGATAGGTGTCCTGTAGTGGTTTTGGAGGGCTTCCTAGACGGACTGGAAGAGAGAATGGTAGAGTGAGCTTGGGGAAGGAAGGACCAACGGGCATTCCACGTACTAAGGAAAGTCATGGTGTCTGGGAGGCCGAGGGTATGGAGGCAGGAGATTAGCAGTGAGGCTAGCAGAGGGGCTGATGCCGGTGGGATCCTTTGAGGGCTGAGGTGGGGTGTGTGCAGGGGTGTGGGTGTGGAAGTAGGTTGTTCTGAGTCTGTGTGGGAGATGGCTTGTGAGAAGCCCAGGGAGGTATGCGACTGGGAAGTTAAGTTGCCGCAGCGCTCCAAGTAAGCAAAGATGGCCGACTATCGAGGTCGTAGAGCAGGAGGGGCATCTGAGTTGCATTTGAGAGTCAGCCTTGGGTTAGTGGCTCGCCTGGCTGGGGAGTAGGAAGTGTTGGAGGTGTGTGGCCATTTGGACCTCTTGTGTGTGTATCTGGGAGATGCCCAGCCCCTGCCTGCAGGAGACCAGGAACACGATGGTACACAAGGGTTGAACGCAACCCCACAGCTGCCCCTGTGCACAGTCCTTTTTACTTTATGTGTTTGTGGAAGGGTGTTGTGTGGTGTGGCGTGCATGTGGAAGTCAGAGACAACTTTGTGGAGTTGCTTCTTTCTTACCTGTGGGTCCCAGGTGTCAGACTTAGGTCAGCCTCGGTGATAGGCGCCTTACGCGCTGAGCCATCTTGCTCAAAGAACGTTTTCAAAGCGTTGTTTTCAACCTACTGCACCTCGGTTTTGCCACACGTGACATTTGCTCCAGGGGCACCCGCACTTTTACACAAGAGAGGTGTGAGCCAGTCAAAAGCCAGCACTTGGTCTCGACCAGGCCTTTTGGAAAGAAAGGGAGGCAAAAAAGCTGGCACAAGGTACTCTATAGGGCAGCTCAGAGAAGTGTCAGGGCCAAATGCAGGCAAAAGGATGCTCTGAAACGAGAGGTAGTAAAGCCTGAGATAAAACCACCTGGAAATGTACTTTCCGTCCATTTAGAACACATGAAACGAGGTTGAAGAGATCCGCGGAGGACATTAGCATTTAAAGTTTGCCCCTGCTCTGACCTCCGGGCTGCCTGTGTTTCCCTTGAGATCAAAGCAAGGAGATGGGGGAGTTCAGTTTGTGACCATGCTGACAGACCCTTGCTTTACAACCTTGGGGTTCCCAGTGTTTGCTTGGGGGTTGACACACTCATTTTAAACAAAAAGCAGCGGAGCCCTCAGAAACATCCAGAAAGGGCTTTGCAAGACCTCAGGAAGCAGCCGGGAGGTATCAGTAACCAGGACGTTTCTCTATGTTGTTTTTCTTACTGCTCCTCTGAGGAGCAGTCTGGAAGGTATATGGAGATGGGACAGTTCTGAAGACTACCTGCCCCCTGCTGCATAATAAATCTGATTCTAAAATTAGTGCCGGCCTCCCGAGCCATAATTCTTGCTGAGGCAATAAAGAAGTGTGTGCGTGCGTGCGTGCGTGCGTGCGTGTGTGTGTGTGTGTGTGTGTATGTGTATGTGTGTGTCCAGCTTGTCTCTCAGGACTGTGGGATGTCAGATAAGTAACTGGCTCTCCAGATTGATTTTATATGACAGCATCTCCTCTGCTCCGTGCTTCCTCCCCCACTCCTGTGATGGAAGTGTAGGGAGTAGGTAGAGGGTGGGTAGAGGGGAAATATTGCCACTTGTCTCTCAGGTTTGTGTAAATCTCTGTCACGTAGGTAGATGTTCTTTGAGACTCTGTTGGAATGTTTTATAATTGAGTGTTTTACTTTGGTGACAAGACATTACTTAACTCCTCTCCGCTGTCTTCCTTATGCTCCGGGTGGGGGAAGAGTTTTCCTTCTGGGGAACTGTGTCCCTGGAAGGGACCCACTTGGGGTGGCCAGCCAACAGCTTTATTAATCAAGTGGGCATTTGGGTCCCTCAGTGCGAGGTCCTCTTTCTGGACAGTTCTGCTTTTAAAAGAACACGCTCACCTTTAGCTGCAAACGGCTGTGTCAGGAGTTGTGTTTGATTTTAAATCGCCCATGTCCAGCAACCCTCTGTTATTCATTAAACAATAAAATGTTTTTAGTCTTTCTGCAGCTGTGTTCACTGTGTGGGGCTTCCTCTTGGGGAGGAGGGATTTGGAGGGGCTCTTATGTGCTCCCTCTCCTTTTCCCTTTCAAACTCAACCAGGGCTTCTAGAAGGCTCTACCCAGAAGTGATGGAGAATCCCCCCTGGTGAACTTTCCCAAGTGAGCGGCTATGAGGTTTATAGGTGGAGGCCACCCGGGGTCAGTCTGGACTGTCAGCCCCTGGGGGGTTCCTTTGTGCTTCCTTTGTGGGCAGAACCTAGAAATGGGTTTGTATCACAGACCCTTTAAAAAGTCTGTAACTTTTCTTCCCCACTCCCCTCCCCTCCCCTCCACTTTGGGAGGGCTTGGTCTGTCTGTCATAACCAGAAACAGGTTTCGAGTTCCTGATCCGTTATAGACGTGTTTAAGACGAATGCCAAGCCTGAAGACACTTAAAGAGCACGTGCAGATAGATACAAAGGAGAGAAAGGGGAAAGAAATCCACTCTTCCTGATCCCCTGAAGCAGAAACAGAAAAACACAGATAGAGAAGGGCCCCACAGAAAAAAAAAAAAAAAAACGTGCTCCAGAGCAGGCAGATTAATGCTTGGGTGGGAGGACTTGCTCAGCGAAGGTTGGCCGAAGAGCCAAGGACATGGTGCCCTTTCCAAAAGGTTAGGCGCTTGGTGGTCTGTAGGATTCAGGGGCTGAATGTCTTGGGCTCCTGGTGGAAGAGCGCGAGGTTGGTGGCATTCCTGCGCTGTCCCAGCTCGCCTGTGTTTCTGCCCCAGAGATCCTACACTTAGGAACTATCGCAGGCCTGTATTTGTAAAAAAAACGAAACAACACAAAACCCCAAAATGCAATTTTAGGGCAACTCAATACCAAGACCTTCAGGTAAATGAGGTGTGTTAGAGGACAAGGCTTTCCACAGGGAAGCACATTGGGTTGATATATATCGGCACAGCCCCAGATATATTTTCTTTTTCATCCTGGAAAGGGGCTGGCCCCTCCAGTCGAGCAGGGACCCGGTGGCAGTTCCTTTTCCTCCCTGTTGCATTTCCCGAAAGAGTCATTTGAGTTGGGCCAGGCTGTGCCCTCCACCCTGCCTGGTTGTCCTGGTGACGCCTTGGTTGCAGGGTTTTGAAGGTAGCCCTGAGCTCAGCTGTCCTTGAGGCTAAGGCCCGAGTTTGTCCCCACCCCCCACCCCCCTCCCCCGTGACATGTGCAGTGCAGCTGCTGGCCCAGAATCTACTTGAACTGTGTCTCTCACTCCAAACAAAAAATAAACCTGGGTGCTCTATGTATGTATTTTGAGGTGCTTTTTCTCTCCTGACAACTGCGTTCCCTACAGCTGTGCAGTCGCAGCCTGTTTTGAAATCTGGGATGTTTATTTGTCTTTAAGGGACTAGGCTCAGTAGGAGGGGAGAGAGGTGAGACCTGACAGTTCGAACACCATAACCTAATGTTTAAAGTTATTAAGAAGCATTTCATCAAAATACCGCGAGAGTTGCTGGTGAGAGAGCTCAGTGGGTAAGCTGCTTGCCACCCCAACAATGCAAGCCTCATGACCGGAGTTCTAGTCCCAGAACCCACGGGAAAGTGCAAGGAGAGAACTGACTCCAGAGAGCTGTTCTCTCACCTTCACGTGCACAGAACCCCAGTAACAGAATTTTAAAATCGTCTTAGAGGTAATGCAAAGGAAGTTTTTCCGTCCACCAGAATTCTTCTTTTCCCCCTCCTCTAGTTTTTTTTTTTTTTTTCTTCTTCTGTCACCATGGAGATAAGAACTTGGGGCTCAGTGATGTCATCTGGGCCTGCTGGCTCTCCAGGACTGCCTGTCAACCTGAATTCAGTCAGGAGGTCCAATCTGCTGCTGTTGGAGAGAGAAGTTAAAGTTGGCCAAAAATACCACTCCCCCCCCCCCCCCCCCCCCCCCCCCCCCCCCCCCCCCCC
>NW_026595981.1:13203573-13268443 GCF_907164565.1 Psammomys obesus | reverse complement strand
CCCCCCCCCCCCCCCCCCCCCCCCCCCCCCCCCCCCCCCCGCAGCCAGTTGCTGTTCAAAGCTTTCGTTTACTCTGGGAAGGCAAGTTGGTAACTTTACAGCTGTTAAGACTATTGAGTCTGGTCTCCTTTAGGTTCTATTTACCCTCCTTTCTCAAAAGTATTTCTCTTCAGATTTTGAAGAAAGTTCGTTCCTGTTTGGGATAGAGCATAGAGCAGTTAAGGTTGACTTGGGGGAAGAGGGTGTTTGGGGGGCTGGAGCTGGTCCCCACTCCACCTCTCCCCAGACCAACCCAACAATCATGCAGTTTCACAGTTGTGCAGAACATGGCAGTTTAGGATGGGTTTGCGTTTGCACGAATGTCTTGTCACACATTAAACCATTATCTCTCCTTCTGGTACCTAGAGGAGGGAGAGCAAGGGAGGGAAAAAGAGGGTGGGGGAGGAAGGAAGTGAGGGTCTCTTCTCAGGGAGACCATGGAGATGAGTAACGGGGGAGGAAAGCAGAGAGTCGGGGAGACAAGGGAAAAGCTTGTTCCTTATCAGCTGATGGGAGCCCTGAGAACCCCCAGCTATGTCTGGGAAGCTTTTGCGTGTAGCTGCTTTGAGTTCTGTGGTCTAGAACTAGATGTTTAAAAGCAGTTACAGGAACTGCTCAGAGAAGTATTTCTACGAACTTCTGTGGCCCTGGAACCCTGTTTTTCCCCAGCAAGCCTCAGTGTATTTTTAGAAGTTATTTTTTATTTTTTATTTTTTTTCTCATTGCCTGCCCCTTAACAGAGGCCCCATGAGTACTTTCTGTCATGTAGCTCTGATTTCTTGAACAGGTGTTTGGGGCTGTGAAGGGTTTTATTATTAAAAAAAAAAAATCTGTAGGCTCTTTGTCTGGGAGATCAATATCCTCTCATCCTGCGTGGATGGAGTGGGAGGGGGGACCTGTGTGATGTACCTACCTTGCTGATGAGGGCAAGTGAAGGGTCATGTGGCTCAGAGGAACCTTCTATGCAAGCCCTTCTTCTCTTTTATTTGTCCCTCCCTACCCCTTCTTCCGACCGATAGCCAATTCCTTGTCCAGTTCCTACCATGTATACCGAATAGCTTCGGGTGGATCAATGGGCCTACCAGCTACAGCCTCCATTGGTTTTTGGCATTTAAGGAGCTCACTTTCAAATACATTTTAATCTTCAGACCGAGAACGTGTTTTTTTTTTTTTGTTTTTTTTTTTTGGGTGGGCAGCCTCCTAAGGTAGCTGGCGGCGCTTACTCTTTGAGACTCGGGTTTCTGCTGGAGGCTGTGTGCCTTCACCTTTTCCTCGAGAGGTCCTAATAAAGAGCTGCTGGTCTTAAATCAGCGTCTCTGAGAACCATTGATTCGCTAATTGCTCATAAGCGGAGCTCAGCTTCCCCCTCCTGCTGAGAGCACTTTTCTTTTTTCCGCCTCTTCCATGAGGAGTTCGGCAGACTTCTGCAGTGTTTTGGAGGTAACCGATAAAAGAGTTTGGCGTGCTGCTGTCGCTAATTGCGCTCCTTGGAGGTGACCACATCACTGGTATCCGGGCTCCATAAACAAGGGGCCGTATGCCGGTGACCTTTCCTGCCTAAAACTGCAGGGTCCAAGGTCGCCAGCGTGGTGGGGAGTACCTTTCCAGGCTCTCTGTGGGCCTTGATTTAATTTGCCTGTTTCCTGAGGCAAAATGACCTCCCAGTAAACTTGCCCATTCCTTTAAAAGAGAACAAACAAAATGACTGGCAAGGTGTGTTCTTTCGGCAGTGTGGGAGGGGTGTGGGGCGCTTGTTAAAATGCCTACTTGGGGTTAGGCTAGTGTGCAGGGTTAGGCTGTATGCAGTCAGTGGGTTAAGACTGGAGGGCCAGAGAGCCAACCGCTGGATGATGAGGTGGAGGTCACAGGAAAGTCGACCTGCTGAGGAACCCCTGCATGGCAGAGGCTCTGTAGCAGCTCTCCTTGGCACTGAATGTTAAGAAGAAAGCACCCCCCTCCTTCAGATCTACTGTCCTTTCTAGTATTCCTCAGATCAGGGGTCTCAAGAAGCTCTTCATTTATTTTGCCCCTGAACTAAATAAAGCTTTATTATAAAACCTCATCTATTCCCGGGTCTCTTGTGGAGCCCAGGTATAACCTGGTAGTGTTAGGGCGGAAGGGTGGAGTAAATACAGGTCAGTTCATCCTTAAGCATACCCAGCCTGGCTGGGCCACCTGATCTCGGAAGGCCTCCCTTACGGGAGTTTGGGATGCTCCTTCCACAGTTTCTGCTCAGTTATCCTCGAGGAGGTATGTAAGAGTGATTGGGAGCACTTTGCCCATAGAGGGACGGTCAGCATCCTAACCCCAAGTCTGGTTATTGGATTGTGATGAGGTTCAGATTTCTGGTTCATTGTCCAGTCACAGGCCAAGGCTGGAGCTGTGGTTCAGGAAGGATTGTGGTACCACCTTCTGCCTGTCTGCTCCTCATAGAATTATCACACAGCCCTCTTCCTGCCTCTGTTCTCAAAGGGGCATCAAAAGGACTTCTGCTTCCCTCCTTTAAGCCTTCTAAATGGCTGGTACCCTGGTCTCTAGCTGCCTTTGTGTGGTTTATCGGTGGTCAAATGGGCTCTTCTTCCAGCCCAGTCTAGCGAAGGGGTACGTGTTCCTGCAGTGATAAATGGAATCAGCTTTGCACTTGTACCTTACCCAATCAGAGGGATCATGGACTGCCACGCTGTAAGGGCTGTCAGTGGTCCACGCCCTCTGGCTGAGTGAATTGAAGCTGATCAGATTATTTGTATTGAGTGTAGGGTAGGCTGGGCCTGGACTCGGGCCCGGAGGGGATGTGTAGACTTCTTTATTGTCTCTCTAAGTCTAAGAAGCACAGACAGTAGTGTTTGATGGTTAGAGAACTCTTCCTTTGGAGACTGTTCTGGAGTTGAACCCGACTGTGTGACCCGAAGAGCTGACTTGTAAAATAAGGGTGATCAGACTTGGTGGCTCCGGTGGCAGCTGGAAAGGATGGGAAGGACACACATTCTGGAGAGAACCTCGCTTCCGGAACACCCGCCATCCAGCAGGACTTTAGCCACAGTTGATTTTTCAGCCAGTCTGGATTTAGCGGCCATCGCTGAGGCAGGGAGATTGTGTTGTAGCCAAACCTTTATCAGTTGCTCACTCTTGCCGATTTGGGCTGGGAAGCCACAGTGTGCTGTTAAGGTTCTTGGTCTGTGTGGGCTAGCTGTGCTCTTCTCTGCTTTCTGCAACATCTCTTCAGCACCGCCCCTCTCCTACCCCGTGTCTGGGACATTGAGGGCTGGTTTCCCCTAGCCTCTCCTGGGTCACCCTCCTTTTCTTGGGTCCTGACCTTGAAGCGGTGTGTACAGGGCCACTGGCTCCTGTTTGGTGCTTAGACCATTGGCTGTCAGCTGGGGATGGATCTGTGTCAAGTCTACAAGATGGCTGTTGACTCCTGCTTCTTTGGGTAGGAAGGGGGACGTGGCGATTGAAGGCATAGCGCATTTAGTAGGGCGATTGTGGCGTTAATGTTTAATTACCTGCAGTGTCCCAGCCTAGGGTTTCACAACTTGGCGCAGTTGACATTTTGGTCCCGATAAACCTGTGCATGTGGTATAGGGAGAAAGACACCTGAGGCAGGGGTTGTGTCGGGAAGCATGGTGTTCCCGATGTCTGCCTTTAGGCTCTGGCACGCTCCACCCCCTCCCTGTTGTGTGGCTCTCTCAGTGGGGGCATGCCCTTCTGGTTGAGAATCATTGATCTGGCCCCTTAAGTGGCTTCTGTTTTGAGAGGGGGGATCCTTGTTCCGGTTCCGAGGTTCTGTTCCGCATGGATTAGAGCCTGCCTTTGAAGTTAAATAGCAGAGGGGCGCCTGGAAACGCACAGGGTCCACGGTCCAGACTTGGGCTGCCCCAGGTGACCAGGCGAGTTGTGTGACCTTTCCCTGACAACCCTCTCTGTCGCTTAAGGGAAAGGGAGGGTCGGGTGGGGACGCTCGTGTGCTCACGTTCCCATCTCTGCAGTGTTTCGGGGCGGGACCTTTCTACTAGAGCAACCTCGCTCTGGTCCTGTGTTGGTGTTCCCAGCACTTGGCTCCAGGCTCACAAAGCTGGCACACACAGATCCGTCACTTGAGGGAAACGGCGTTCCTGCACACAGCGAATGGACTTTTATTCAAAGTGAATTATTTTTTTCAGAAAGAGGTTGGCTTGCCAGACTGCTGCCCTCTTCCTCTGTTCTTCCTGCCCCTCTGCTGCCTAGTAGATGTAGCTTGGAGGGGCTCCCTGGTGGGGTCAGTTGGCCAGGGCTTTGCTGAAGCCTTGAATGAAGGTAAATGATCTAGTGAAAGTTAAGTGTTGCTGCCGCTGTTCTGGTAAACATATAAAAGTCAGGTGTGTGCTGTGAATTCCGTCCCGCAGCTCCTTGCTCGTGGGAGGGCCTTGCAACCAGGGCACAGGAATGTAGCCAGTGGCCCAGTGTACCACACTGGTTCTCTAGTTTGTGGTGAGTTGGAGCAGGAAGCACAACTGTGAACCATGTCTGTGGGAAGCTTGGGACAGGACACACAGACACTGTGCATGTGCCAGTGAGTTGCCACATAGTAGGGGGAGATGTGTGGAGCCCGGCCTTGCGTTGGCAGGGTAGCTTGCTGGTTGAGAGAACAGACCTCCCAGAGAGTCATAAAGATCCAATGCTGGGCCGGTTAATCTATCTCTCAGTACCTCGGTCTTCTCACTTACAAAATGGGGATGAGCGTAATGGTTCCTGCTTTGGACGGTTGTAAGCCTGTGGAAACTACAGTACCTGGCAATGGGGTAAGGAAGTCGCTGATTTGCTTAGCTGTGCTCCTGAAGTTTTTTGACAGTGATTCTTTGAAGTATTTTTATGACATGTATGTATTTTATATGTGTGTCGGTGAGTGCACATACATTGTGGAGGGTAGAGGACTTGTGGGTGTTGGTTCTTTTTTTTTTTTTTTTTTCCATCACGTGGGTTCAAGGGATTGAACTCAGGTCATCAAGTGTGGCAGGAAGCCACCCTTTTACCTGCTGGGCTCACTGGCCCCAGGACAGTGGCTCATAATTTGATTGTGCCGGAAGTTCTCAACCCAGGCCCTTTCCTGGGTCTGTTGAAGGCCCAAGGGTCAGTGTTGACCATCTCTGGTGTCACTGACACTGGGTCTGCAGATGACCTGGTGACTGCAATGGCAGGGTTTCCAACTCTTACGCAAGTAAAGGGCACGTGTTAGCATGAGGAGCACTGTTCTTTGCCACATACTTACCCTAGCATCCTGATTTAGGGCTTTGGGCCACATGCTAGGTGCCTGCCTGCTGCTGATCACTGTCCAGACTAGCATCCTGAGAGTGGGCTGGGGACAGCATCAGGCAGAGGAGGAACTGCCTTCCTTGGCCTTTGGAGCATCCTCGTCCCTGCTTCCTGCTGAGCCACCACCCCACATCCAGTTCTCACACTGCTGGAGCCGAAGCCTCAGGCCTGTTTTTCAGGTTGTGCCCTTTCAGCGGGTAACTGGAATGTGTGCGCATGCAAAAGAAAACATCCAAATGTTTGGGGAGTGTTTTAGGAAAATAGCATTGAGCAGATTGCCAAGACTCACTTATATGGTTCTTTTTCTTTCCCCTTTGCTTTGTACACGTGTGATCAGCATCCTGGAGCATTCTGCGATACAGCTTTGGCCTTTCTTACTCCAACTGTTCTTTCTTGCAGGAGAGAGGATACAATTCAGCACCAATAATACCGAGCAATAAATAACCCAGAGAAGATGAATAGCCTTGTGTGGTGGTAAATTAAAGTTGATTTATTGCACATAATATATACAGGTGCTCCTAATGTAATTAAGCAGTGAGGCTTTTAAATGCTGCAGGATCTCAAAGAAGACCCAAGAAAATTGGGTCTTAATAAGGCTTATTGAAATAACAGCTAAACACGCCGCTTAGTACTATTAAGAGAAGCTGAAAGATGGACCCGTTCTGTTGTGCCTCTCACTGTGGAATGCCACACCTGGGCCACCGTCAGTGGGGCCTGCGCCAGAATTACTTTCCCCACAGTAGGACTGGGTCGTGCTGAGCTACGCCTGTACGTTGGCCTTGTCTCTTACATAGAACCATGAAGTGACCAGCCCCTGAACAGGCTTTTGCCAAGTGTGGGACAACAGAGTGAGGCTGTGGGATCGAGGCCCTGGCACCCCAGTGTTAGACTGGCACCCCAGTCTTAACACACCAGACCAGACAAGAGGAGGTTTGTACACAGAATAAACTCACCAATTGAGCCCTGCCAACGACGGCTTGTCTGAGCATCATGCTGAGGATGGGAGGCAGGGCAGAAATAGAAAACAATGTCTCCATCTTCAAGGTTGGGTAAAGGGTTGAGGATGTTAGGTGCATAGTTGTAGATGGGGGATTAATGGAGGAGCCGGGGCTAAATAGGACAGGTATACTCAGGAGAATGGCTGAGAGCCCAGTGCCTTAGGAAGTGAGAAGGCTTCTGAAGCAGGCCGGGTCAGAGCCTGGGGACGGTAGCCTGGATGGAAGATTAGGTCTGGCAGGAGGTAATGATGTGAACAGATCTGCATTTCCAGCCAACAGTCTGGAGGCTTGGCTTGGAGATTATGGGACCATGGATGCAGATGAACAAGAGTGGCACCAGAATTTATATGTTCGGTTGAAAGCTCTCTGCAGCGTTGTGGGAGACGAGGGCCTGGGACAGGAGCAGGGCACAGTCCGTGTGGATGGGAAGGCATTCAGAGCACATGCTTCAAGCTGTTGCCACTAGTTGGGGTGGTGGGATACCTGAAGGGGGGTGGATGAGCACTCAGCCAGTGGTGGTGTCAGTATCCTTCTGGGTGCATGTTAAAAATGGAGGTAGATGGCTCCGGCTAGGATCATCAGCTGTTGAAGTTTCTGGACTCCTGAGGGCTACAGAAACCTATGGACCTGTGGTTCACAAGGAGGGGCTGTGCCAAGGTTTCCTTGGAAGTGAGCAAGTTGTTCTGGAGTGACTGGGTATGGAGATGTTGGTTTGGGGTGTTTCAGTGGGTTGTCTGATGCAAGTAGCAGTGTTCCTCAGTCTGTTGAGGAAATCTGTCCTCTCACTGTGCCCCACCAGGAGAAAACCTACTGGACAAACATCCGACTTTAGCAACAACATGGATCAGAAAGAGGTCACTCTTCTCTGCTAAGGGTGTTAGAGTAAGATCCCTTTCAGTAATTAACTGACCTTTTGACTCTAAAACTGTGAAACTGTTTCCTGCAGATGGCCTTTTCTGGGACTCATAAACTCTCTTTGTGTAGCCTATGGTGCCCATCAACTCATAAACTCATTTTACCTGGTTTATAGTATCCATCAACTATGGTACTCACCCAGTTTATTCTGGGTAGGGGTTAAAAAAAAAAAAAAGCTGGTCTGCTTGGCCAATGGTGTTGAGCTCCTGTGGCCTTCAGAGCAGTTCCTGGATAGATCCCAAGCCTGGGGTCGCAGGTGGGAATGAGGGGGGACACTCAAGCTTCCCCGCTGGGAAGAACACCTCCTGCTCAGCCTAAGAGTAGGAGGCCATTTGGGGGTGTTTGGCTCTCCCTGGCCTGGAGGGAGGCTCGGCCTCAGGCTGGTCTGCTGGCTCTTCAGGCTGGATCAGGGCCTGTCTGTTACCAATCATCACTTGCTTGTTTGCAGAATTAGAAAAGACTTGACTGTCTGATCAGAATTTCCCCGTGAATATAGAGCACATCTCCTAAATATACAATCAGGGCTTTGGTTGTTTTCACGGAACATGGTTCAGTAGATGTTGAAAATGGATACATGATGTGCCTTTTTTTTTTTTCCCCCCTGAGGCTTGTTCAGGGAGACTGGAAAAGTTCCTGTCACCTTTAAGTGTGCAGGTGTCCATCTCCCGGTGGTTCCGTTCCTCCCCTCTGCTGTGGGATTCGAGGGAGGTCGGGTAGACAGCTCTGCCCATGACCCCCAGGAAGGCTTCTGGAAGCAGACTCGTCTATTTTTGACAAGATATAACAAATCCTGTACGGGGAGTATCCTGCTCTGACCAGCAACAAATTGAATATTCGTGTGACCTTTTTCTTGCAGGAGCTGAGAGAGTGGAGAGGGATGAGAGCTCGGCCTCCTTTATCATCAATCTTGCCTCCTTGTTTGCTCAGTGCAACACTTTAGCGGGTGCCGGCCGTGCATCTGCCTTTGATTCTGAAGCACCAGCGGGTGCAAGGGGGTAGCACCCCTGGGGGGCTGTGGCCAACGAGCAAGCGGAGAGTGGCCATGTTGGGTGTGGAGGTGATGGGGGTAGGCAACTTCCCCGCCCCCCTCCCCCGCCCCACAGTAGCTGAGTGTGTCATACCCATTTCACCTCGAAGCAGAGTGAAAAAGTGAGTTCAGGAGTCCAGAAGCTTTACAGGTATCATCCCAGGGCTTTGCCTGCCTCCTTCCCTGCATCTCACACCCCCTCCAAGACAGTTGTTCATCTTGCCTTTGAACCGTCCTGTCATAGCCACAAGTCAGTTTATTTCTTCTTTGTGCTCCCAGCGGACCCTGCAAGAAAGAGGCTAAGAAAGAGGCGTTTGTTAGTTCATGTCTTCGTTCATTATTCATGCGTCTAGTAGTAATTAGCATTTAGCAATGTGGTTGCTGGGACTAGTTGTGTTGTGCTCATTCATTGAACAAACATTTGTTGATCCCGTGCCATGGGCTGGGTGCAAGGTGTGGCTCAAGGGTTATTGAGATGGGGCCAGGGCCTCATTTACCTTTGGGTGTGCAGTCTGTGTGGGAAGGCAGGTCATCAAGCGAGGCACTAAAGCAACAGGTGTGGGATGCTGAGGGGTTACGGGATGTTGGTGGGGGTTGAGGGTAGGGGCAGGGTGGTGGGAGATCAAGGCCCGGCAGCTTTGTTAGGGTGTGCTAGCGCAGTTGGGCTTTAGAGAATGAACAGAAAGAGATTGAGGGTTGGAGAAGCAGAGAGTGCTACTCACCCTCCAGAGCAGTCAGGATGCTGGGGGGTTTGTTCCCCATCATGTATGCTCCAGGCAGGCTGAGTGACTTCCTGGCCTCTGATCCTGGCTTTTTCTTATGGCAGTCAGAACGAATGCACCTTTTGCTTAGCAGTGCGTGGTGGCCCTGCCAGCCTGCCTGCTAGGGAAGTAGGAGAATAGCGAAGGGTGCTGTAGGCTGAAAATGAGCCGACCTCAAAACCTAGGGAAGAGAAAGATGATGCCACGGCCACCACGTGAGTGCTTCCACAAATATGAGCCCACTTGGTGGCTCTTCAACTAAAAGTGGTTTACCTCTGGGGAGACTTTTTTCCTCCCCTCTTCCATTTACAAGTGAAGTTGGTTGAGGGGGTCACCCAGAACAGCAGGCCAAGGTAGTGTTCAGGCATTGCCACTGCCTGGTTTGTAAACTCCATTTTTCTTTGTTTTAGCCAGTGGTGATTTTTTTTTTTTTTTTTTTTTTTTAACTGATAGGAATTGCTGAGGGGTTTGGAGGCTTGGAGAGAGGAAAGGCTCCTGTATAAACAGCTGTCTTGCTGATTCAATCTACAAAGTGGATTTTATAGCTAAAGTATTTGTTCTCGCTTTAAAATGCCAGAACGGCCCTGTCATTTCCTTAGCTAAGAGAAAGGGGTCTCTGAGACGTGAGGGGCCATCTCAGCTCATCGAAAAACCTTTGTTGAGGGTTGGGTAGGAGGAGGAGGGAATTCCAAGGAACTTTCTTTGAACCAGTCGTTTTAAAAATGGTCTCATGCTTGGTACAGAGGACTTTCCACTGCAAAGTTTGAGTTACCGGTTTACACTGCCTTCATATTGTTTGAGCTACCCTATTCTGTTTTTTTTTTTTTTAAACCCTCATCTTTCCTAGTCATCGCAGCTGAATACCTGCTTAATGTTTGCATGTAGACATTTCATTTTCTTCTTTTATGCAAGATTCCATCATTGCATGATCTGAGATAGTTGGTTGCCCTGAGATTATTAATAAATTGAGATGGCTAATGGTGTGTGACTCAGAACATATATTTAAAAACAAGTTTAAATAGAAATAGGTCCTTTACAAAATTAAATTTTGGGGGGGGGGTTAGGCTACTCTCTTGAGCCTTTTTGTTTGAAGCCAGCTTGCTTTGTAGTGTTCATATAGGCCCCGATGGCAATTAACATAAATTACTTTTAAATACCGGCTAGTTGCTGTGGAGAGAGGCCAGGGCTGTGGCTACTTATGGAGGGTTAAGAGGCACAGTCATTGTCTGGGGTTTTAATCTCACTGTAGATCAAATTCTGTTTTCTTGGAGGCTGGCAGATCTTGTCAAAGATTGCCTGCTTTGATGGTGGGGAGAAGGATTAAGGCCTCTCTCCAGGACCAGGACATTTCCTTCCCAAGGCAGAATAGATAATCATAGGACCCTTGTGTGCTTTAAAGCAAGTTATGCTACATATGATGTGGAGTCTGGGACAGAAGAGGGACATCAATGGGAAACACTGGTGAAACCTCAGCGGTCCAGAGTTTGCTCAATAGCTTTGAACTGGTGTTGATTTCATACCATAGTCAAGGTCGCTTAGGGTGAGGGCTGGCAATATTAGGGATAGCTGAGTCAAATGTGCAGGGGATCCATCCTCTAAACCACCTTTGCTTCGTCTTTGTTATTGCCAAATTATTGTAAGACAAAATTTAAGCTAGGCTTGGGATACTTTTTTTTGGGGGGGGGGGTCGAGGGCTTGGTTGAAAGAGTGCTTGGTTTCCATGTATTCAGAATGATCTCTGTGTATGGAGGGCAGATTATTTCTGTTCTGGAGACTGAGAAAGGAAGGCCTCAGGGGAACCAGGGAGCTTGCCAGTACCCATGGCCCCATAGCAGATCCTTCCCTAGCTCATGCCTTCCCTTTGCAAAATGGTAGCCATTGTATCTCCTTCTAATTCCACCAGCATTCATTGCCTGAGTGGACAACCAGTGTCTCATTCTCCTGTGAGGACCAGACAGTTGCATGAAAAAAACAACAAACAAACAAAAATTTGTTTTCCTCTTATCCCATGAGTATAAAGTATTATTCCAGAACCCTGACTGAAGCTTTCTGATATCTGGATTTTATCTCCTTTTGTTGTTTAAAAAAGTTCCTGTTTCACAAATAGTGCATGGTTATGATTTAAAAATTAGCTGTTAGAGAACTTAGAGTAGTGCCAGGGAAGGTTCCCAGGCCTCCTCCCCACCCCAGTGTCAAATCAGAATCTATTTCTCCCTCCTTCCCTTTTTTCCTCCCTCCTTCCCCCTTCTTGTGTATTTGTGTACTATCTGTTGACACTTACAATGACAGGTTCCTAGTATGAATCTCATTTTGTGGTATGCTTTCCAGTTGGCAGAGTCCCTTTGGGTGGCTCTGCTTATAGCAATCATTCCTTTTCCTGTGTGAGTACCTTTAGGTTGCCTAGCGCTGTGCTGGGTGCCTTGTAAATTTGCAATAAGTGGGATTGTTACTGTTTGTTGTTCCAATGAGGAGAGTAGATCCGTGGGTGGTTTATGGTGTAGTGCTGGGGTGGGGGTGGGGTTGGGTAGGGGCTGAGGAGGAGGGGAGGGAGGAAGTACCCGTAATCAGCTTCCTGGAACAGGTGCTCCCTTAGGATTGCAGGGACAGACTTGGAGACACTGGTGAGTGTCCTGGGGAAGGAGTGTTGCACCTGGAACAGGTAGATCCTGTTGTGTGGATGGAGACAAGGTTGGAAGCCAGACGTCTCTTCCTGGACGTTCAAGATGACTGAGATCTGAGGATGTCCTCAGACTATGGATAAGTTAATCACAACTCTATGCCAAGTAGGGTTGGCACAGAGAAAGGGGAGGGCAGTTTGGGCAAGGCAACTTTGGCCAACTCAACCCTTGGCCACCAGTAACTCTCAGGGCCTCTTGGATTAGAAGGAGTAGTGGTATGAGAACATTTTCACCAGGCAAGTGTGTTGAGGAGAAAGGACGAGGGATTTATTATCGGGTTTCTGGAAGGAGGAACCCGTGTTGGTCGGCTTTCTGCCACTGTAACGAAATACCTGAGGTGATGAGCTTGTCAAGAGAAAGGTTTATTTTTGTTGAGGTAGCACGTCATGACGTGGGCTGGAAGCAGGAGAAAGCACTGGGGTCCCATAGTTCTCTGCTAGCACGTTTCCCTAATAAGCTAAACACCCTCCCAGTAGCTTTACCTCTTAAAGGTTCTGCTACCTTTTGATAGTGCTACCCAAGGGCCCAGTCTTTGACACATGGCCTTTGGGATCTGTTCAAGATCCAAACTGTGGCAGAATCCATGTCCTTTGGCAGTGCCCCGTGGGAGAAGCTTGTCCACGAGATTCTGAGCACATCCTATCCATGGGTGAGGGATGATATCTGCCTCTAACTTGTTGGATTCTAGGAAGCCACTGGAAGGCTCCGTTTCTTCTCTGAGGGTGGGGGTGGGGTGGGGGTTGTACAATGGTACCGATGCTCAGACTTGTCTTATTAAGGAAAAGGACCCTGGAATTGTTAGCTGTGTGGTTCCAGTCCCCACTAACTATGAGGTGTGGGTAACAGCTTGCTAGACTAAGTCTTGCTTTGTGATGGGAGTAGCTACATTTCCCTTTTGGCCTTGCATTTCCTCTACAGAAGCTTTACTTAATGCAAAGGAAAAGAGGTGGTAGTTACTATTGAGAGCCTTTCACAGGCAGGTTTCTACAGAGAGAGAGGTCCCAGAGCAAGAAGGCGCCAAGAGAAGAACGCAACTTGAGTTTAGTTTACTATTTTCACCTTATACATACAATATTGGTACCGCGTGCAAGGTACGAACACCCACCTTTTTGCCGTGTGACTTCAAGGCGGGCTGTTCTTGATAGCCTTGGTAGATTTGTCTGAGTTGGACCCCACATGAGATGACCTCATCTTCATTCAGCCTAACGTTTAATCCTAACGCTTAGGAGACTGAAGCAGGAGGAGTGAAAGTCCTAGGTCAGCCCAAGCAACACGATGAAACCCCTGCCTCAAAAAACAAACAAAACTAACAAAGGAGAAAAAACAGACTGTGGCTTGTGGCGTTCCTTCATGGATGGCTTGCTTACTCTCGTGGGTATCTTGGATGTCTTCAGCTCTAGTACTCGTTTTTACTTCTGTGGCTCTCTGAAACAGAGCTGTACCCCACGTGGGGTATGTGGGAGAGTTTCTTAGGAGCCGTGTCTGGCAGTGGACATGGCATATGTTGGAGTTCTGTTTGAATGGAAACTGTTCTGAAGATGCCGAATTCCTCATAGTTGTTTTCACGGCCCTCCCTTCCTCATCATTCCTCACTGCTGTCAGACTCATTCATTTGTGCCTGTCTTGTAGCTTTAATTTACATTTCACTAATCACTAGTGAGATTGAACGCCATGCTTGCTTTTTTTCTTTCTTTTTTATTTTTAGGGTGCAGAGTTGGTACATTAGATGTCACAGAACCCCAACTGTGTGGTAGCTGTGTCTTCTTCAGGCTTCTCTCTTGCCTTGGGGCAGAAACAGACACCCACAGTTTTCAGCGTTTGTGAGAGTGTGGGCAGCGTGTGTGGTGAGTTGAGAGTCTGGCTGATGCTTGCTGTTGACCCCTTATTTTATTAAAAGCCCACGGATGACAGCAAGCTGGCTTCAGCTCAGTCCCTTCTTGCTTGATAGGGGCATGTTGTTCCTTTTAGTATAAACAGGCAAATAAATGAGAGCTCAGGCAGGTCCCCAGGGTGGCAGCAAATCTCGGTGGAGGGAATGGCTCCGGGGAGGCACTGGGGACAGCCTGAGGCAAACATCGGGGCCCCTGAGGTGGGGGAGGATTAGTTCTAGGGAGAGGAAGGAGTAGGGAGCAGGGTGGGGTAGGGTATGATGGCGTGCAGAGGCCTGATTGGGGCTGGGAAGATGACCATGGCACCGGGTCCCCATGGGTGTCAGGGTATTTCCCAGAATCTGAAGGAAGGAAGAGCAGTTGGGCAGGGAGAATCCTGCCATGGCTGAGGCTTTAGGGGAAGGGCAGCCTTTGTTTTACTACATGTTCAGTTGAGCGCTTTTATGTGAAAATAGACCTTTGATGTGCTGGGAACTGAGAAGGAAAATATGCTTTAGCACCTGGGGAAGGGAAGCTGCCTCTAGGGGGAAAATGTTCTGTGAGGACAGAATAGAGCTGTGCACTCAGAGTGGGCCAGGCTGGGTATTCGTGTACCCCCATGATTACCCCCATGATGGGGTTGTGGGGTTGGGAGGGGACAACACACAGACTTTGGGTCCTGCATGACATGTTTAGAAACAGTGTGATGGGGGCATGGTCAGAGGCTAGCGGCATGTGTATAGTAGGGACACAGCTACATAAACACCACCTGTGCTGATGGGCAAGGTCTAGGTGGATCTGGACATGTAATAGCCACTGATTTTATTTGTCTGGTGGGTTAGTGGGTGTTTAATAAAAGCTCTGTATTATCATTATTATTTCAAGAAAATGATGCTTCCTACAATAAGCCTAGACTGGGTGGTCTGTTGTTACATTAGGCCCTCTGTGGAAGCCTGTCAGCTCATTTGTTCACTGCGCTCCCATTAGGCTGGGTGTTTTGATTCAGAAAATTCTAGCCCCCTGCCTTCTTGAAGCTCAGGCACTGCTGTGGGACATCACAGAGCCACAGGCACCACACAAGGTGGGACCCAGTTCATTTCTAAAGGAAGTCAACAGTCACGGAGGCTTTCAGGAGGGCCTGCTGTGTGTGTGTGTGTGTGTGTGTGTGTGTGTGTGTGTATCTGTTCTGTGTCCCTGTTCCTGAAACATGGAGGACCTGAAAGAAAGGGGGTTCAATGGTCCTCATCCAAAGGGATGAGGAGGCCAGAAAGGGGCTACAAGCATGCACACTAAGACTTCCTGAGAAAGGCGTGCCGAGGAAGCATTTGTTGAATTCTGTCCCCAGTACTGACTGACCATCTGTGTTGGAGCTTTAAGCTAGTTTGGGTTAGGTCTGCATGAACACGGGATGGAACCTGGTCACCCACTCCTTGGACCCATGGTGCCTGTCACAAGAGGCCCTCCTACAGGAGGTTTTGCCTACACCCTTGGGGATCGCGGTATAACAGCTGTGCCCTGGATGCCTGCTGTGTGGAAGGTGTTTTGAGGGGCAAGGGAGAGACAGCAGCAGTAGGACTGGCTGGGGGTTGGACTCGAGGCTTCTCATCTCTGGAGGGGCGTACAGGTAGAGAGAAAATAGTCATAGGTTGGGGACGGGGTACGGTCAGGATGTGGAATTGAGAGTTCCGGAAGGGCGGTTAGCAGCCCAGGCATTGGGAATAGCCTTTGGTCGGGATTCCGGGCTAAGATACGTGGGTCTGCAAAATACCCCATCGGGAGCCCCAGCAGCTCTCATGTCTGACTCATAGTACTTTTGCTCCCTAGTGCTGGAGGAGGAGCCTTACTAACTGGTGTGGCAGTCAGTGTTCAAAGAAAGCCAGGTGTCCCTGGAGTCTGGGTGTTCAGAGGAAGGTAGGGGAGGAATCGCTCCCTTTGCTCTTTCCCTTAGCAACACGCATTCACCCTGAGCTGATTGGGCATGCTTCTCCCAAACAGAGAGCTTTCGTGAAGAGTTAATAAATTAGCCTTCTGGAGAAAGAATCCGCTGTGGTGCCAGAGAGGCCTTTGCAGCCAGAGCCAGAGACGCAGCTAACAGTCAAAACACACGTCCGTTGTTGTGACATCGGTCCTCCTCGAGTGTGCAGCTCAGGAAGGGGGGGTGGGAGGGAAGGAAGATGGATCCAGAGTGCTGAATAGTGCTGAATGGAGTCCTCATGGAGACGCGCTCCCATGTTATGGAGGGAGCCTGACAGGCACGTTGAAATCGACTCGCCTGGGCTCAAAGGTTCCATGGAGGCCAGGGTTATAGATTCTGTTTGTCTTTTCCTGTTGACTTTACCTCTGTCCTCCTCTGGTTGTTGATAACACCTCATAGGCCCACAGGTAGTGCAGAAGGCCCCAGCTGTGCCATTGGATTTTAGACCGTTTGCACTGTGTTTATTTGAAGGGAATAATGTAGGTTGCATGGTCTGGGCACATTTGGAGTCTTGGCACTGGAAGACTGGAGCCAAGGGGAGCACTTGAGTTCACATGTTTGAAATCATCCTGGACAACATAGCCAGACTCCATCTCAAACAAAACACAAACACGACAAATATTTACAAGGACAAAACAAAACAAATGCAGAGAGGATGTGTTGCTGATGCTAATGGGGTTTAAGAACACCCATCCAGTGGTTATTTATTGGGCACCTGCTGTTTGCTCTGAGGACGTGGCAAGGGACAAAATGCACAAGGATCCCAGACCCAGTGGGATCTTACCATCCATTCAAGGCAGAGATAGACCTGGCTCCTGCCTGCCCCAGGGTCTAGAAAGTGACGGTGGGCTCTGGGGCCACTGGATTCTGTCCCACTTATTTTTGCTTTATTTAATGAGGAAGAGCTTTTCTGGTCGCCTCTTGAGTTTCTCTCTGCTTGTCCTTACCACCTTCTGGGGCTCGGAGTTCATGCTGCCTGCAGAGAAGAGCCATTCCTGCCTGCTGATGAGAGCAGATGAATACTTCCTACCGAGACCCACTGCTTACACAGTTACACCCATCTGCAGTTCCAGCACACACGTGACCTTACGGTAGTATAGTAAGGAAACCGTCCTGCCTAGCTTTTTATGCCGATGTACATCCTCCCCCACTGTCCTAGCCGCCCCCTCCCTACCATGTCCCAGCTGTGGATCTGAATTCTGCGCCAGCTTCCACGACCATCTTACATGATGATGAAGCCGATGATTGGATATTTTGCTGACTAGTTTTATGTCAACTTAATACAAGCTAGAGTTATCCGAGAGTTCCCTCCTCAGTTGAGAAAGGCCTTTGTAAGAAAGGGCTGTAGGTAGGCCGTGTAGGGCATTCTTTTAATTAGCGATTGATGTGGAGGTTCCAGCCAGGGTGGCGCTGAGTTCTATAAGAAAGCACCCTGAGCAGACCATGAGGAGCAAGCCAGTAAGCAGCACCCATCCATGGCCTCAGCATCAGCCCCTTTCTCTGGGTTCCTGCCTACCTGCCTTTGTAATTAAAGTGAGCCAAGTATTTATGTGATACAGAAATATGAGTGAAGCATACCCTTCCCTCCTCAAGTTGTTTTTGGTTATGGTCTCTCATCACAGCAATCTAAAACAAGACGGAAGTCCCAAGTTTTCTCCTTCTACCCTGTAGATCAAACTCTGGGGATCAAACTCAGGTTGTCAGAGTTGGCCGTAAGTTCCTCTGACCCCCTGATTCATTTCATTTGCCTGTTAAGTAGTTTTGAGGAATGAGTTCAGTTTACTTTTTTTTTTTTTTTTTAATTCCTTGGGCCTTCCGGTATTTCCCAGCTCCTTAGCCTCCCCACAACCCCTTATGTTTCCTGAGATTCCACAAAACCCCTCATGATGGTTAATTTGCCATTGTTCTCTGGGCTTGGCTCATGGTGCCCACCTGTGTGGGGCAGCCCTTGTCTAGGCGTTGCTAGGTGTTGCTGATTGGGCCTCTGTGGTGAGACTGACATTGTACAGGTAGTTGTTGGCCACACACTAAGCAAACCTCCCTGCTTAGTATGGCCGAACACTTGAGCTTATTGAGAGCAGAGGCCTTGTCTTCTCTTACTTTGTTTCTGGGCCGTCGCCTGTCTGCACAGTTCATGATTCAGGTTGCAACATCAGCTCTTCTGCAGCCTGCCCCAAGAATTTCAGACTTGCTGGCTCTTATAAAGTCAGTCAGTCAGTCAGTCTGTCCGTCCGTCAGTCCGTCCATTCATCCCTCAGTCAGCTAACCAGTCAGTCTCTGTCTATCTCCTGTTGGTTCTGATTCTCTGGAAAGCCCTCTTAGCCCTTATCAGGGCAATTGCTTGTTTGCTTGTGTGTGTTTTCCTATGTTGGAAAGTATGACAGCAGGGACAATGCCTATCTGATTCTCCTCTGCTTCTCAAGTGCTTCCAGAGAGCTAGATACACAGGGAGTGCTCGGTAAGTATTCGAAGCATGTGTGAGGGTATCAGTATTCCCTGAGATATGAATGAATGGCTCTGCTTCGTTGTGATCCAACTGGTCTTGGCGCTACCATTTATCAGTTCTGGGTCCCAGGTTCTTCCTCTGTAACACAGGAGCCACCTCTGCCTCCTGGCTGGTGTTAAGGAGTAGATGAGATGGGGTGTCAGGTTGGTAGGGTTGCCCTAGGTTGAACATCCCTAACACAACCACAAATGGAAAATTCCACACACGGTCTTGCAGTGGGTCGCAGTCAAATCCGAGCACACCGAAGATACTGCCTAAGATTACCTTCAGGCTGTGTGTTCAAGGTATATGTGAAACATAAATGAATGCTATGTTTGTAGACTTAGGCCCTATCTCAAAGACATCTCATTCTGGATTATAGCAAATATTAAACGAAACAAAGGAACTTGGAACTCTTCTGGTGCCAAGAATTTTGAATAAAGTCTATTCAGCCTGACCTACCAACCAGCTCTGCCATTGTCGACATTTTGCAAGGTTGCTTCAAAGACAATGTGAAATAAGGAGCAGAACATTCTAGCTCGGTGGTTCTTAACCTTCCTAATGCTGTGACCCTTTAATACAGCTCCTCATGTTGTGGTGACTCCCAGCTATAAGATTATTTTCGTTGCTACTTCATAACTGTAATTTTGATACTGTTATGAATCATTGCTACTGTTATGAATCATAGCGTCAATGGTTTCTGATGGCCTTAGGCAACCCATATGAAATGATTGTTCAACTCCAAAGGGGTTCTAGAACATAGTGTCACCCTAGGACATGACGGAGTGTCACAAGTACCAGTCCCCTTCCAAGTGCCAGCCTCTTTTGCATGAATCTTATCTTTAAATATAATTTCTATTTATTTCTTGTGAAACAGTTTTCTTTCCTTTCTCTTCAAGGCAGTGTCTTGCTGTGAAGCCCCTTCTGGCTTTGAACACCCAGCAGTCCTCCTGTCTCAGCCTCCTCAGCGCCGGGATTAGGGGTGTGAGCTCTCACACCCAGATTGGTGCCCTGTGTTAAGGATGAGGAAAGTAAAGCCTGGAGCTTTTTTTGTTGTTGTTGCCTTTTTTTCTTTTTGAGACAGGGTTTCACTGTGTGGCCTGGCTGTTCTGGAACTCGATCCATAAACCAGGCTGGCCTCGAACTCACAGAGATCCACCTGCCTCTGTCTCCCAAGTGCTGGGATTAAAGCCGTGTGCCACCACCCCCTGGCACTAGGTACCTTTTGGCTGTGTGCCTACTTGATTAACAGTTGGTCTCAGGTCCTTCTGTGGTGTCTTTCCTCGGAGTACCCTTGTGATTGTATTACCAGCGACTCGTACTTGGCGTGAGTAGATGTTTTTGCCCACAGTGCTGTGTGAGCTTGCATGGCTTTTCATCTGACCATCTGCTTCGTTCTACCCTGACCATGCTCCCCTTCTACTTTCTGTAGAAAGTGAGGCCTTTGGTTGTTAGCATATGATAATGACCACCATGGAAATATATTAAAAAAACAAACAAACAAACAAACAAACAAACAAACAAAATGGTGCCTGTGTTCCTAGGACCAGGCTGCTCATAGATACTAGAAGAATATAGTTTTTGGCAGCGTGAGTCTCCTTCAGCCAACTGTAGGCTGGCATGGAGTAGGTGTCATTGCCTGGGAAAGATCAGCTTCAGTCATCTTCATAGTGCAGCTTTATCTGATGCGGTGAAGATGATCTTTACTTTTCTGAAAATAATTTTAATTGAGATCTTTCAGATCTATGCTTATCAATAGGGAGATTGTCTTTGTCAGG
The DNA here is from genome assembly GCF_907164565.1 of Psammomys obesus. Classification (NCBI taxonomy): domain Eukaryota; kingdom Metazoa; phylum Chordata; class Mammalia; order Rodentia; family Muridae; genus Psammomys; species Psammomys obesus. The sequence continues at coordinate 13,248,630 of NW_026595981.1, read as the reverse complement.
GTTATAGTACCATCAAAATCATACTGTTTTGAAATCTCAGAAAGTCACTTTCATTGATGGTTTAACTATATCAACTCTACTGGCCTATTTCTAAGGTGGTCTTAATGGGGCATTTTTTAGGTTGTACTTTAGTGAGTGTACTTTAGTTGTACCTCAAATTTTTTTTAAAGCACTTCCTCTTTGTTTTGGGTGCATGTTGGCTGATATGGCTAGGTCAGCTACCTTGGGAGCCCTAGGGGTCCCCATCTTTGCTTCCCTATCACCAGGGTTACATGTAACTATGACCATGCTTGGCTTACTATGTAGTCCTGGCTGGCCTGGAAGGTACTGTGTAGACCAGAATGGCCTCAAACCCACAGAGATCTGCGTCTGCCTCTAAAGTGCTGGAATAAACACACCAGAGCTTTGCGCTTGGCTTTTTGGCCCTGGTGTCTAGGGGTTGAATTTGGGTCCTCATGCTTGCGTGGTAAACAAGCGCTTTACTGACTGAGCTGTTTGCAGGTCCCTTTGTCTCTCATTCTACCTCAGGTCCCAACATTACATCCTCCAAGGGGCTTCTCTGAGGCTGGCTTCAGAGGAAGGCACAGCCCCTCTCGGTTTCATATTGTCCCTGAGGCTAACCTCTTTCTCACTGGTGGGTTTACCTCATCCATTGAAGGTTCCAGGAAGGGAGAATTTCAATAGTACTAGGACTAAAGCTATTTTATTTGTCCTTGGGCACCGTTGACAAAATTGGCACCTAAGGCTGAGGTTCGTATCCAAGGTTGTCCAGCTGCTTCCATTTAGACCTTCGAGAGGTGATGAAGCTCACTGCCACGTGCTGGTGAGGCCACCTCCTTAGCTATTAGCTCTGTGAGATCATGCAGGGAAGACTAACTAGTCTTCTCTGGGACGCCAGCTGTGTTTCCTATGGGCAGAGAAAGCCTTTGAAAAGAAATGTTAATATTCTTCAATAAGCAGAATGCCCCGCTGAGACGGTGAACATTTGCAGTTCTGTCGTTCCTCTGTTCTCCAGGGCCAAGTCATCACAGGGAATTCGAGCTTCAGGTTGGGAGCCAAGGAGCTTTGCAGCGCTCCTGTCTTACCTGTGAGCTGGAGGCTGTGTTCAGAGCAGGCTTCTCTTGTTTCTTGGATGGTACCCCCAGTGCCAGTTTTATCCAGAAATTGCTTTGGGCTTTCCCCCAGCTCCGATTCCCTTCTGCCACCAGTCACTTCCAGGATGGGCTTGGAGAATTAAGTGACTTAAACCTCTGTTGGCCGCCTGTAATATGGCCCCATTGCAGGAGAGACGCACTGGGTCTGGCCGAGGTCGGTGCAGAGGTATGGGCCGTGCTTATTAGAAAACCTCTGCAGAAATAGCTTATGACTTGGTCTTTGTGACTTGATTGTCCTTGGGGGAAGTCCATACTGTCAGGTGGCAGTTCCATGAGCAGCTGGGGCACAGAGTCCCTGCTTGGGACTTTATGTCTATGGATGACAGCCTGAAAGGAGAGAGAAGTCATGATTCAGTGGCAGGAGGCCTCTTGAGCCTCTAGTGGAGAGCTCAGGGAATCAATGGGTTCATAAGCAGCCGGGGTCTGCCATTAGACACAGACAGGGGCTGGTGCTGTCCGCTGAGCCTCAGCTTCCTGCCTGGTGGTGATTAGGAATGGGAATGGGAGGAATTCGGCTTTGGTGAGGCTTTGAGTCAGTTCAGACCTACTGAGTCTATCTAACGGCTGGGTCCCTGGCTTGCCTGGAGTTGCATCCTTCTTCTGCATCCCCAGGTAGGAGTCTATATACTGTGTCTTGAGTTGCTTCTGAGGTGGCCGACACATTGCTGATCTTCCAGAATGTGCTGGAACAATACACCTGCTAACAACAACGGGCCTGAGAATGTAGAACTCATAGAAGTGGAGTCCCTGAGGACACATCCTCTTGTATGTGAAGCAGAGGAAGAGAACTTCTCTTTTCTTCCCAAGAGAAGGGAGAGGGGCACTTAGGTCTTCCCTTGGCCTGAGACTTTCTGCCTACACAGTGGGGGACATTAGTGCATGTCCTTGTCTCTCAGTGCGTGGCAGGTAGAGGCCGGACAGAGGTCAGTAGCTTCTGTTGCCATGGTACTCTGCAGACTGTGGCACTCCGCAGAGGGCCTGAGGCCAGGCAGACCTGAGTTCAAACCCCTTTGTGCCTCTTCCTGGCTGGAGACTGTGGACATGTTGCATGCGCTCCCTCAGGCTCGGTTTTCTTATTTGCATAAAAGGAATAATGAAATATTTTGACTGGGGTGGCAATAACCGCAAGGAACTATTGTTTGAGGATTTAGTGAGTCTCTGTGTGACACGGAGATACCAGATTCATATAGCACCCGGAACACCTTACACTTCTGTACCCAGGCTTTGGAGGCCCGTCCTGTTGGAGGCTTGTGTCCAGAGACTTTTGGTCATACAAAGTGCAGGAAGATTTTGGCTTTGGAGGCCAGTGATGGGTGTATGGAGTGGTCAGGTCTTTAACCTCGAAGCAGATAATGAAGGGTTTCTGGGTCTTTCTTGAGCATCCTGGGGACAGACATGTTTCTTTGTCAGGGCCAGATCTCTCTGAATTGTGAAGTCTTGTTTTGCAGCGGACACTTGGTAACAGGGATCACAGTGGTGCTGCATGCAGCGAGAGACAACTTCTTGCTGTCTCAGGAGACTTCGGGAGGCCCAAGGGAGGAACCCCAAGTGCTAAAAGTTGAGCTTTGACCCCAGGAAGCTGTGAAGCTTGGGGAGGAGACAGGGAGAGCCTCCTGTTAAAACCTTCTTTTCAGGTAGTGCAGGGACAGGCTGGTGGAGGACTGACTGGTCTGTTGTCCGTCAGCGGAAAGGGCTTTTGGCAGAGCTGGAGTTACCGGGTCTGAGCGCCTGCAGGCAAGTTTGTAGGGCAAAAAGTAACCAAAGCCCTGAGCCTGTATAGGGTTATAGAGAAGTTCCTGCCACCCCAACCGTTCCCGAAGATCACCTCAAAGCCTCTAGGGGAGGAAGCCTGGTGCAGGGTGGGGGCACCTGAGAGGCAAAGGTGGACCTATGTTTGATTTAAGGCTGGCTAGCCTGGGAACCTTCAGAAGAGCGGGCTGTGCAGTCTCCCAGACGAAATTGACCCTTGAGAGAAAGTGACCCTTTCAGAGTATCAGGCTCTATGTGAACAGGAAAGGAGAAATTGCAGGAAGGTGCCCAGGCTGTTCTTTACTAGCACGGAGGACTCCTTAACTTTTAACTGAGTTCTCCTTCATGGGAAGGATCTCAGGATTTTGTAGTCTCGGGCAGGAATGGGCCTGCTGTGGTGCTGTGTTCCCTGAGCACATGCTGTAGCTCCTCGCCTTGCTTGCGAGGAGGGTCAGGTTTCCCTTTGCAAAGGCGGATGCGTCTCTCTACCCCCTTGCCGGGTGTTGCCCCCCCCCCCCCAAGGGCTGCAGTGACGCCTGGCCGCATGCTGCACGCACCGATATGTCCAGCTGACAGTTACTTTGGTCTCTTGTTCTGGCATAGCACATGTCCGCACATGTGGGGAGGCCCGCACCCAGGGTGGGAGAGCAGCCGTCCAAATCTGCGTCACACTCAGCCCAGCATCTAGTTACCGCTGCCTTTCGACAAAAGAATTACTCTCCCTTCCTGGTTTTGAATGAGAGACCTTTTGTGTATTTACTGCCAATGTGATAAATGCTGGTCTGTGGAAACCAGCTGCCTCCGTGGCTGGGCCCAGTGTTTCTAACACCTGGCAGTTTACGTTTCAGTATGGTGGATTAAAACACACCCACGCACGCACGCACCCCAGCTCAAAACAGTGATCTTTCCTGGTAGCCTGGAGGGAAACAAGAGTCAGGAAGGCAGTAGCAGGCCCTGGCGCAGGCAGGCTGACACAAACCTCTTCTGGAAGGTCCTGATAGCAGGAGGAAGGTGGTTGCTCTCACTTCCTGTCCCCAGGTCAAGTTGATGTACACCTGTGCATCCCAGACCTTGTGGTAGGCAGGATATTATAAGTAGCAGAGCGTCAGATGAGCTGGTCAGAGAATGCAGGAGGCAGGAAGAATGACCAAGGAGACTGGCCTGCGTGGGCAGGTCGGGACAGCCTCCCAGGGAAAGATACTAGATGGGATCCTGAAATAGGATATTGGTTTCTCAGGATCAGAGCGACATAGTAGCACAGGTTGGATGATGTCACTATCAGAAATACCGTGTCACAAAGTTGGGGGGGGTTGGCAAAGTCCAAGGTCAAGGTTTCAGGATGTTGGTTCTTCACAAACCAGGAAAACAGGTTCAGTTCTGAACCTTCCTCCTTGGATTGCAATGGTCATTCCCCCCAAGTCTACAGTGTACGGATGCAAATAGGTACATATGTGCATGTGGTCTCACACACACCCCCTTTATAAAGACACTAATTATGTCAGATTAAGGCCCACTCCCCTGACTCTACTTTAACTTAGTTACCCTGTAAAGATCCTGTCTTTACATATGGTCACATTTAGAGGTCCTGGGGGTTAAAAAGGCAACAAACATCTTTACAGGGGACCCGCTTTTACTCTTAATAGATGGGGGGCCGGGCAGGAGAGGATGGTGAGTGAGGCTCTTCCCACTCAAGGGAACAGAGCCATATAGTATAGAAAGAGCAGTGTGCGGCTGGAGGGCTGTGTGCCTGGGTGGGACGTACGTTGGGTACTTGCAAGAGATGGGAATGGGAAAGTAGAAAGGAAATAGATGACTAGTTGTCCTGAGCATCCAGCTCTAAGGGCTCTTGGAATTTGTACCCCGGAGCCTGGCAGTGCAGAGTGTGGACTGATCCTAGGATGTTAACTTGGAGCCAGGCTGATATTTTAGAATCCCAAGAGCTGCTCAGCTAAGCACCTGCATTGTAACGACTTCCCCCAAGTGAATCAGGGGCCTTCTGCAGCTTGGGGTGTGCTGATCTGTAGCTTTGAGTCTTTGCCTTGGGCGTTAGACAGCATTGCCCTGAGGAGGAGCGGTCAAGCCTCTGGGGTTACAGTGTCTTTCCGTTGCCTGTGGAGTAAGCTTTGGGGGGACAGTTTGCAGGCCCCATGCAGGTTTCTCCATTGCAGCCAGTATTGAGAGGGGCTGAAGAGGGTTTGGAGTGTGTGATTGTGGGGGGGGGGTTGGGTGGAGTAGAAGGCATAGAAACCTTTTTTTTTTTTTTTAAACCAAGACCTAGGGCCCAAAGCAGCACTGTGCTGCCTGCAGTCTCATTTGGAAAGGTCAGAGTTGGGAAGGACGAAGCCAGAGGCCTGTCTGATCATGGTGGGGAGGCTCCGGCTTCACTGTCTCTGTCATTTACAGGGCCCTAGGTAGAGGACATTGGCTGCAATGCAGATAACATCTGTCGGGTGATGGAGGTCCTGGTGGAGGGGATGTTGGGGTGGGGACCACATGTGCGAGAGGAGGAGATGCGTGACAGGTTTTCAGGAAGCTTTGTACTTATTTCCCATAGCCCCCTAGGCTCTGGAAGGCTGGGCCCACTGCTAGGGAAGGATGCTTTTCATGGCTGTTGCATGTACTGGATAAGCCCTCCAAAGCCCGATGGTGATAAAGGTGATCTAGAGAAAACAAACATCAGTGGAAAGGCAAACAAACCCGATCACCCAAACAGCGTTTATCCCAGTTTAGCGCTGAGACTTGGATTAAGCAGGTCACATGGCCCACAACTTTCCTTCAATCCTTAGGAGACCTCTCCCATGGAAATCTTTTTCGGCAGCTTTGCAATTTTGATTTTCAGTTAATTAGATTTGTGCTGTTTGGGAGACTTGGTTAATGCATTTCACCCCACAGAGCTAATTTGCCTCTGTCTAAATTAGGTCTTTGCTATGGTGGAGGGCGTACACAGGGATGCGGGAATCTCGACTCGACTCACGCGGGGCTCGGAGAGGCCGTTAGACGGTAAACAAGAGAGGCCTTCGAAATCACCACTTGTCATCATCGTCGTTAGTGTGGGAGATCTGAGGTCCCACTGAGCACACAGAGAAAGGGCATCATGTGACTGCGGGGTGGGCTCCTGAAATACAGCCCAGTGTCCCGCTGCCTTGTCAATCCTGGGCTGTCATGTTGCCACAAAAGGGATGGCTGTTTGGAGGGGACAAGGCAGCAGATAATGCAGAGTGATAAATATGCAGTTCCCCAAACCCTTAGGAGGGGTCTCAGGCCCTCCTTTTACCAGCACAAGAAGCTGAGGCCCAGAGCCATCTGCCTGGGAGTTTGGAAGATCACTAGCCTGCCTTTCCTTGCCCAGGTGTCCTTGTCCTGCCCCAGCCCCCCAGCTTTGTCTGGGTGTGAAGGGTGGGGCAGGGTAATCCGATTGCATAGGTACTTTCGAGATGACTGGAGACACCAAGTGTGGGGTCCAGTTTTACGGATTCATCACAGGTTCTGCCCTTTGTTCCCCTTCTCCGGTGTCAGAGATTATAGACCGCGTGTTAGTGATATGACACCAGGACTCATAATTTAATAATTTACATCCTGCTGATCTTCTCAAAAGGCTTTGAGGCAGCAGAAAGGAATGGGGAGGGGAGGTGCGTCTGAGGAGATAGCATCAGACTGTCTCTCTGATGCCCAAAGGAGTGCTCAGAAGCCGTCTGTGGAGGTGGACGGTACTTTCAGAGCCCCCGTCAGCAGGCTCTGTGCCCACTGGACAGCATATACACTGGATGGCCGAGCAAATCGTTTTCACCCCTTTGTTGTCTCCAGTGGTTTGGAAGTGCCCTCCCTCCCGGAGTGCTGCTGATCAGTGGGTGGGAGTGTAAACTCGATTAGCCATGTCTGTGAGGGCCAGGGTTGGGGAGGGTGGCAGTGTGCCCACTTGTTGTTGCCCTCTCTTCAGTTCACGACACCAAGAGAGATGATAATGCGTGCAGAATCCTATTTTAGGCATTTTGGAAAAAGAGAGGCATAACCTTTGTCCTTTAGAAAATTATAGTCTCATCAGCAAGGCAAGAACACATGCACAAGGATGACTTAGTGCCGGAAGGAGCCTCAGCATTCTCAGTTACCATCGTTAGCATAATGTAAGAATAGCCGCCCTGTGCCATGGTATCCCAGATGATAGCCTTGACACAGGAGTCAGTAGCACAGAAGTGCACATAAGGGTGGATCAAGACGGCTGAGATAGGCCACACGCAGCTGGCAAACAGAGCCGGGGACAGTGCACATTTGGGAGCTGAGGGTAGGGAAGCCTTGGCCTTCAGCTGTGTGTCTCAGGAAAGATGCCCGGAGGAAGGGCTTTGAAGCAGGATGAGCAAAGATAGGCAGCGGAAGCGGGTCCGCAATGAGGGAAGGGGCCAGGTGGGCTGCAGTGAGGGGCCTCTTTTACCAGATCTTTCTACCTATCCCAGACTTTTCTCTGGTTTTGCTTAGCTCTTCCTGTGGCAGCCTTCTGAAACTCATCTTGCTCTGCTTCTAAGGTTACCCCATTGATGGTTTCCACTTGCCGTGAGGACCTGGTTAGAGACATTGTGGACTGTTCTGAGGTTGGGACTGTACTGTTGTTTATAAGAGCTTGAAGGGAGAAGATGTGGGAACCTGTTGTCTGAAACACAGGTCTGAAAAAGTGCTGGGGATTGGGGGACAGGAGGAAGAGAAGGCACACGTGAGCTCACAGTCACCCTGAACCCAGATCTTTGGGTAGAGTTATCCCCCAGCAAGCTTTCTTCCTGTGTGCTGTTAAGTGCAGACAATGTGTTGAACCTCCGGGGTTCCTTGAGATGCAGTGACTTGATTTGTTAGGGGTAAATTTCCGAATGAAGGTTGCATGAAGGAAGCAGGAGGCTGGCTCAAAAGATGTCTCCCTTGCTTGGTGGTACGGTAGCTGCAGGTCCTTCACCTTGGGGTGTGGGCCCTGTGAAAGGGCACTGCCCCTTCAGAAAGGAATTGTAGCCGTGGTTTTGCCAACTTCTCAGCTTGTAGATGATAAACCCCTGGGTGATGTCACTGCTCAGGGCCTATGTCCCCAGATGGGCTGAGACAGTTTAGATGGTATTCAGTGGTATTCAGAAGTAGTGGAGGGGGAATAAAGCCGGTGCTGTCATCACTGGTGACCGGAGACCCTTTTTAAAAGCATTTTCCAGGGCTGGTTGTTTTTGAATCTGTCTCTTCACTTCATGCTGGGGGAGCTAAGACTCTTAAGAAGCAGACTGACCTCTTCAAAATCATACAAGTGGTTTGAGGGCAGCTGCCACTGGGAATGCTAAACTTCCTAAAACATATTCTAAATCAAATTTCCTGAATGCATGTTCTTTCATGCTTGCAATGACTTACACATGGCTGGCGTTGGATCACAGTGGTGAAACTTGCAGACCTGAGGTTCAGTTAGAGGGTAGAGACTGTTGATGGAGAGCTTGCTTTCTACTGGGTGGTGCAATCGTGTGCAGGTTGCTTTGAATACATTTGTTCAGTGTAATCCCTAAACAAAATCGAAGCCTGTTGGGTGGCTTTTTTTTTCAACTCTGCTGTCTGATGGGAAAGTTACAGAGCCTGTCCTGGGCCCTGTGTTTTGCTCTTTTTGAGTGTTTTCTTTTTGAAGGTGGGTGGGTGGGACAGGCTTCAGTTTGGAGACCTCTGGACTGTTCCTTGGTGTCAGTGTCAAGAGAGTGAATGGAATGCTAGGAGTCCTGCTCCTTACCAGGCCCTTTTCCCTGCTTCATCTCACTCTGAGGGTCTTTGGAACAACAATGGCTTCTTGCTTTGAGTGGTCACCAAGCTGCTGCCTACGAGTTTTCTGGACACTTGCTGCTGGGTTCCGATCGAAAGCAGCACAATTACTCTCTGAAGCTTGAGGGCAATTGTGAACACTTGCAGTCTGCTTTCTTGTTCAATACCTGCCTGGAGTGTCTCTCTGAGAGGGTTGGAAAGGCATCTTGGATAGAGATGGTGGGTGGCTCTGTTGCTGGGTTGGGATAACTGGTTTTTGCCTTTGTTGGCAAGGGAGAGATTTTTATTTAGACATTCACATGGGGACTTGAATCAGAACAGAGGTGACACCTAGCCCCTTTCAGGTGCAAGCCAATTTGCAGAAGGCTGGAGAGGATGGCTCTAGGCATGCAAGGCTGTTCAGGGAATCCTCCAGGGAGGAGCCCTGAGGGGAGGTATCGTCAGATGTTCTCTGCCAGTTTGTACAGCGCTGGGAGGCAGTATTTTAAGACAGTTGGGGAGGGTCAGAGGTTCCTACCTTTAGAGACTCATCAAAGAGCTAAGTGGTGCCCAAAGGCAAAGAATGATTCTTCCAGAATTTTGCATCCTGTGTTCCCACTCTTCCTTTGTCTCACTGGAATAGGCAGGCTGGCTGAGGGGCTTCTCCAGTCCCCGTGTTCTGACGTGGAGAGGAGGAAACGCCAAACAGATCTTCCTGTCTTTGCAGCCAAACCGTGGGCCCCATCTGTAGGGAGGAAGAGAAACCTGGCAGGCGGTGGGTCTTTGCTGCCGTCACTAGCTCATCTCTGGAGATGGGAATGGGTAACTAAGTCACCCTTTTATCTGGCCCCCTGGTCCCTCCTTATTCCTGCCTCAGGTTCAGCTGTGCTGCTTCTGCACCTGTGCCTGGACCAAGGTGAGGAGGGCATAAGAACATTCCATTGGCTCCCTTAACTCTGGGGTGTTATCAGGAGCCATAGATTTGGGGGGCTTAGAGTGGCAAGGTGTAGTGGGCTATAGCAGCTTCTCATGGACACTCTGAATGCTACTCTCCCCTCTGAATGTGTCCTGGTTGAAGGCCAGGAAAAGCAACCAGAGGTCTCCTTTTACAGCTTTCAAGGCCACTGGGAGGGTGCCCCCCCCCAGGTTTCCAGTTATTGCTAGAGGCAGGTAGGGATGGCGGTGAAGAACCGTTTGGGAACTGCCCTCAGCTTCAATTGGCAAGGTGGCTTAGAACATTAGATCTGAATCAGAGAAGAGGAGGGTGATGAGAAGACCCCACCCTCGTCTCAAGGGCCTTGTTGGCACTAGACAACTCTTTGGAGCGCTCAGCCACCCCTCCATGCTTCCTGCCACCCCTCCGTGCTTCCTGCCACCCCTCCATGCTTCCTTTCCTTCTCCACCCTGTTTTCCTGCTGGGAATCCCAGGGTGGCCTTGTAAATATTAACTCTGGAGAGATCTGTTACACCGGAACTCATGCCGACCTTTCCCCTGGATGAGCCTGCAGGGTTCCCTGCAAGGGAAGGAGGAGACCTGTCTCCCATTTCTGCTCCCCCAATAGCTTGCTCACCTGTGGAGCCTTCCCACCATGCTGAGGAGAGGGAGAAACGGCCAGGAAGTGAGATGTGGGGAGAGGGGAAGGGTTATGCTGGAGGGTGCTCTTACATTTCAGTCTCTAAAGACATCTTGTGTCAGATAGGACAGCTTTATGCTGTATTTGAAACGTAAGCTTCCTGAGGGCAGGCAGGGCCTCTTCTTGACTCCAGCAGCAGAGAGGAAGAGCTCTGGATGCTTGCTGAAGTCCAGCGAGGGCATGGATCCTTGCATTGTGGCCGTGAAGCAGGGGTTCAGTTAACAGTCTCTTTAGAAAGGAAGCAGATGACCCTTTTCTTGCCTTTTTGAATATTGGTTGCTTCCCCCCCCTTCTTAAAATTTGAACCTCAGAGTTCAATTAGAAGAACCTGTATGGAAAAATTTATTCCTGTTTCAGGAAACAGTAAGGAAAATATTTGTTCCCATCATCAAAGAAGAAATTTAAGTCAATGACAATGGAAACTATTTCTGGCCATTCTCAGACCAGAGGGAGGAGGGGCTGGGTTGATTCAAGCAGGGTGGAAGAATTCAGGCACTGTAAATTTTAGGGGTGAAATAACAGCATAGAAATAAAAACTCCCCAAGGAAACATAAACCAGCTTTTAATGAAACATAAACAACAGGCCACAAGTCCCCTTCCCTGGCAGAGCTGAAGGCTCCAGGGCTGGCTGCTGCCTCCGTTTTGTGCTTGGCTGCTGGACTGGGTCTGTAATAACGAGGACAGCAGGGTCGTTGGGTCTTCTTCCGGCTCCTTGGAAGGTCCTTATTGGCATCAGGCAACTCTTGGAGCACTCAGCCAGTCCCTCTGGTCTTCTCTCCTCTCCTGGGTGGGAATCCCAGTGCTGCAGTTGTAGTCCCTGGGTTAGGCGACACTGGAAGGGCTTCTGGGTAAAGACTATAGAGAGTGCCTGGCTGAGAGCAAAAGCCATTTACAAATTGTGAGTTGCGTTTGGTCCCTTCTGGAAAATCGGCTGACTGGGACAGTGGAGCTTCGGGAAAGCGATGTCAGGGTGGTATGCGTGGTGTTTGCAGGGTGGGGTTGCGAGGCTTACCGTTTTTTTTTCTTGTGAAAGTTTGCAAATGCCCATTAGGAGAAGTCAAAGAAGCAGCTCAGCCCAAGATACACTTTCCTCACCCAGTTTTAGGTTCTGAGACAATCTGATCCTTTTTCTGTACCAGACACTTTGGAGCTCCAGGTCCTAAATCTTGCAGCAAACTGAAGCAAATCTGAAACAGATTTTTTTTTTTTTTTTTAAGTTCTGGAGAGTTTGATCAGAAAGTTTAACTTTTCCCATGGACTTCTGAGATCCCTGCCCGAGAAGTGGCATGGGTGGGACTGTGCCAGTGAAGTCCAGGGACACTCTGGATTTATTTGGACACTTGGTGGCTGATCTTCAAAGACTTGACTTTCAGCCTCCCTAAGGGACAGTAGCACCTCTGTTGGCGTGAGCTACTCTGCCAGTTGTATAAAGGGACAGTGGCTCAAGCCAGCCCCGTGGCCGCAGTAGGTAGGGCTTTTACCCCAGAGCAAGAGGTTCTAGTGCAAGCAGAGAAAGTGTGATAAAGGATCCAGAAAGGGCAGAGGGAGTGGGAGATTATAAACCACGGTGAGGCTGTTGGTAGCAGAAGTGCCAATGGAAGGGGCTCCTGCCAGCCGCCAGTTAAATGAGATGGCCTTCTCTTTGGGTGGTGCCTCAGTTTACCAGGTAATCATTTTGCATCTGTTATGTGGGGCTGTTGTTCAGAGTAAGGAGGAACAGTAGTAACCTGCCCTTAAGAAATGTGAGGTTTTAGCTGGGGGTGGTGGCGCACAGCATGAATCCCATTGCTTGGGAGGCAGAGGCAGACAGATCTCTGTCAATTGTAGGCCAGCCTGGTCTACAGAATGAATTCTAGAACAACCAGGGCTGCGTAGTGAGACCCTCTCTCAAAAAGAAAAAGAAAAAAAAAGAAGAAGAAAAGGAGAGAAATGAGATTATAGAGGAAGAGTCTGAGGCCTGGGAGTAGAGGTGGTCACTGGGGTCCTTGAGTCACTCAGTGACGCCCACGAGTCATACCCCGCTTGGTCAGTAGTGTCCTGGGCAACAAAGCTGTGCATTGTTTGTGCTTTTCTTAGTTTCTGGCTCTTCTGGTCGGAGACATGGAGGGAGATGGCTGAAGCTTCCTCAGCCGAATGGCACTCAGGCACTTGGCTTTTTTCTCACTACCTAAAGCTTCTCTGCAGGCTTGGGCTCTCAGCTTGGCCTAAGGGGGGAGGGGTTGTCAGTGACTGTTTCAGAAGTGGGTGGGTGTGTGGGTCCTGCTTGTGAACCAGCTGTGGAGTTATGTTCCTTCCTGGACTTCCCAGTCTCTCTCTCACCTCTCCTGGCTCTGTGGCTCAGGCCTGCATGTGGCCGCTGCTGTCCCTTCTTTTTTGATATATTGCTAGATGTGTCTTGCTTCCTTCATTGAGTCGTGGGTCTGGGACGGACTTGGGCCCTAGGCACTCTTCCCTGGTGCATTTTGCAAACCCTTTTATGACACGGAGGAGAGAAAGGGATGGTTGGCGAGATGGCTTGGGTTGCAGAGTGGTTACAGTAGTCACTCTTTCAATGTGGTACCTCAGGGTAGGTGACTGTTCATGCTAGAGGCACTAGCAAATGCAAAGGTAGGGGCGAGGAACCTGCAGAGAATGTTCTGGAACAGCCACAGCCCATGAAGAGCAGTTCTGAGATGGGCATGCAGGAGCATTGCGGTGCTTTGGCCTGGCATGGTGACTTGTACCTGTAAATCCACATCTGCTCTAGAGGTTGAGGTAGAAGGTTGACAGGTTCAAAGGCAGCTTGGACAGGCTAGGAAAACCCTGCCTCCAAGTGAAAATAAAAAGGGGCTGGGGATTTGCACGCCTAAGGTCCTGGGTTCAGTCTCCAGTATTGCCAGAAGAAGGATGTGAAAGCGGCCCTGCATGAGCCCTTGGCATCCTGTGACTCCCTTCCTGGACCTCTTTGTATTACACTTCTGTGAGGGTGTCTCTGTGTCTCTGCCGCACCCCTACCACCGCACTGCTGAGGTACTGTCTCTCATTTGTACCCTTTGCTGCCTGAGTTGTTGTCTTTATGTTTGGCCTGACCAGTGATGGGTCTCTTGTCTTGCTATGTCCTTCTTCTCTTCCTGCCCATGTACCCAATGGATGCCCAGAGGGCTTTTGTGAAGAAAAAAAAAAAAAGCAATAAAATCATAGTCTTCTTAAAGTACTGACTGAGCTGTAACACCAAAAGGAGGTTCTTCAGTGTGGGCTCTGTTGTTTCGACTCAGACCCTAGCCTCATTTCTCAGCTTTCCTTGTGGCTTCTTCGTGCCCTCTTGGGTGTCCATCATTGATGATGGACATCATAGATGATGCCTTTCGAGAACATTCTCTGTAGGTTCCTCTACACTCCCCTTGCTTCTGCTGCTGCCTCTGCCAGAAAGAGTCACCTACCTCTCATGAGGCTCCTGTCTCTTCTTCCGGTGTTAACTGGAACTCCCTTTTCTGTTACCCCTATTTATTTCTCCACTCTGCCTTCTTTTATGGTTCCTGCCTCCGTGTTACCATGTGGCTACAGGACTTATAGGGTCATGCCTGCAGTTCTGATGGCCATTTCTATAACTTGTTGGGCTACAGAATCCGGCCTGCCTGTCTTTAGACTGCAGGGCTGCTACATCTGGCTGAGTCTGATAGTACATGGATTTCGCTGAAAAACATTCTAATGTCCTTGATGAGCAGCAGGCAGAGCAAGGAGGCACCCACCTTTTGCTTGTCAGAAATTGGAAACTAACAAATCCAGCCTTTGGGTAAAGGATCCTAGACTGCCTGTTCCCATTGCAGTAAGGGCCTTGGACCACGTCCTAAGCAATGATTTATGTTTTCTTAGCATCTTCAGGACAACTGGCAATGCTAGAACAAATACCCCCAAGAGTGTGTTAGATCAATGGATAATTGTAGCCAGTGCTTATTAATGTTATTAGGCGTGCACTGAGCACCTAGCTCTATTCTGAACGCTTTACCGGCCTTCATTTGTCATTCTGTGTGATGGTCCTACAGGAAGACCAACGGGTGTTGGTCCCCGAGGTTTAGGTGATGAGAGGATCCAGGCACTTGGCTGCTTCAGGAAATGTCTTGGGTCTCATTGCTGAGGGGTAGGAAGGTAACTTGAATTCAGGAAGCCTGAGGGTTAACTGCCAGCCAGGCTGTCTGGGGAGGAGGTGGCCGAGTTGCCCCCAGCAGTTGAAGCACAGTTGCAGGCAGACCTGGAAGCCCTGGGAAGGCCTCAGCCCTGCCTCTCTGTGGGAGTCTCGCAGGTTTGCTGTCAAGACAGAATGTCAACATTCTGTCAGCGAGCATGCTGGGTAAGGTGAGAAAGCAACTGGATACGGAGGTGGGGGAGGCGGGGAGGAGGGCTAAGAAGGAGAAGTCTCCATTCCGTGTTATGCAGAGCGCCAGTCGAACCCAGCACATACAGAAGCAGATCATTCATAGCCACGGAACGGCCTTTCTCATGGTCATCTTGTCCAACATGTAGAACAGGACAAGCCCAAGAGAGGCCCAGAGAGATAAGGTGACATCATCAGTGTCTGTCCAAGGAGCTCAGACCCGCTTAGTCCTCCATGGTACCTTTTCTCTGGCTCCATTGCGGTGTCCACAGTGAGGACAGGGCTGGCCTGTGGCTTTCAGCCCATCCATCACTGTGGCAAGGCCACCTATGGCTGGTTGCCAGCTGACCCTCTGCTTTGTGACTCGCTGCGTTTGACGCTAGCAGCTTGCTCACTCTTGAACACACGAGCACTGGCAAAGTATATCAGCAGCTTCCCTCATCTCTCATCCCTCATTCCTCATCCTTTATTCCTTAACCCTCTCCAGAAGGCAAACCCAGAAACCTTGAACCCACCAAGTTCCACCTAGAAGAATGTCATTCTGGGCAGCAGTCAAACCAAGTTCTTTTTAAATAATAAAGGGCTTAGTCAAGGATGTCCATTGTCACTCTGTTTATACAGGCAAACTGAACAACCCAGCTGCCCAGCCCCAGAGGATTAGCTAAATTAGGTTGTCTCCTTCTGATGTGTTCTGCTGCCATGGAGCTTGCTGGTTGATGCCGGGGTATTCATACCAGCTGGGTTCGGTGGTGCTGGAGACCTGTAAGAAAACCTGGCTTTCTGGAATGGGGTCTCATTTTAGGTTTGATACAAATGTATAATGCCAAAAAAAAAAAAAGGAAATATATGCAAGATTATGTCCATGATTAAGTCAGAAGACCTAGGAGCTGGAGAAAATGGCACAGTATGGATGCATATGCCAACTTGAGAACCTGAGTTGCATCCCCAGAATCCATGTAAAAAGCTGGGGTCACAGTGCGTGGCTGTACTCCCAGTGGTGGAGAGGGACAAATAGGAAGATTCCTAAGCCTTGCTGACCGGTCTTCCTGAGCTGGTGAGTTTCTAGGTTCAGTGAGACACACACACACACACACACACACACACCCCAAACAAGAAAGCCCCGAAGTTGCTGGGTGAGGTAGGTAGGATGGGTAGGTTGCTGGGTGGGTAGATGAATGGATAGAAGGAAAGCTAGTGGTATTGTTGTTAGGGAAGACTTTTGTCTTAAAAAAGTCATATTTCTTTTGAGTCCAGCGTATTTTGCTTTTAGAATACGAACCTTGCTGAGAAAGCGGAAACATTTGTAAAGTAACCACCTCCCCTCCCCATGCCTTTGCGTGGTAAATTCCCAGAATCGAGGAGGGGAGCATGTGACCTGCACCTGTGAGAGGCAGATCACAGCTGGAGAAGGAAGGAGCCTACCCACTTGGCCCTGTGCGGAGGCCTGGCTGCACACTTCCTGTCAAGGACAAGTGTCTTGTCCCGAGCACAGAAAGATGACATAGTCTTCTGTACGCAGGAATACAGGTCTCCCCAGCATAACACCGCAGACAAATGACCTCAGGGCTGTCTCAAGTGGCTTGGTTTTTGTGAGAAGACTATAAAAGCAGCCTCCACTCTTAACGGTGAAATAGACACAATTAGCACAGTTTTGTCTACATTCAAGCCCAGCGAGGAGAACAAAGAACAGATAGATGATAAGGGTGTCTTAGTTAAAATCTGTGTGACAGGTCAGGGGCTAGATAGAGGCTTCCCCTGGGGTACCTGCGGGACCCTGGAACACACCTCAGGAACTACTTTTCTTGAATTTCCCCCTGATTGGGGGGACGGGGAACGACAGCACAGCTCTACATTTGACAGAAAGGGATTTTCAGCACCTCCAACTGCACTTTTGAGAAAGCCCTGTTCCCGTTGGCTTGCTTATAATAGACAAGCGAATACTTTATTTTATAAGGAAAAGGGTAATACTGTGCATTCCCAAGGGCATGTGCTGTCCTTGAAACCGGAATGCCCAACAGTTAATTATTTGATTCCTTCCAACAGTGCCCCTTGTGTGGGAGGCAGGTATAAACTTCCATTAAGGACAAACTACTTGGTCAGTCCAAACTCAGAGCCTCGCACTATCCTACCCAACTGGGTGGGCCAGAAACCCACTGCAGGGTTTACCTTGGGGTGGGGTGCAGCAGACCGGGGCCACGGAGGGTGTAAAGAGGTTTGCTTAAAACTTATTTACATGGCTTAGTGCAGAGGGTTTATCTAGACTTGCTCTGTCCTTCTGTGTTTTTGTTTCCTGCCAGCGGTTGTTGGGCACAGTGAGCTGGTCTCCTCGGCACCAGGCTGTTGAAAGCGTAATCAAATCACAACCCTCTTTTTTTCTGAGTTACGTAATTTTGCAGAATGGACACAGAGGCTCCTGGGAAAACTTGTCTTTTCCTCCTGTGAATTTTAAGGTCCATTTATAAAATGAGAAGCTGTGTTGAATAGATGACTGTGAACGGAGCGGATAGCCTGATTTCACCTTTCCTGTGTCTCCGAGGTTGAGTGGCCTTTGCCCGTGGCGCCTTCATGGAAACAGTTCTAAATATAGTCCCTGTTTGTTGTTGAATAATGACACAGGAGGGCGGGTGGTAGGGTTTCCAACTCCCTTCAGTCAGCAAGCAGGACAGAAGGCATTCCGTCCAGAGGGCCACTTGAGGGATTGTGCCCGCAGCATTCAGGTTGAGCTGGGCTTCATAAGTGAGAACTGCGGCCAGTCTTTCTGCTTCCTGGGACCTACCCACACTCTGCCCCAATGCCTCTGATCGAATCCTACCATTATACAAGTGAACAGAAGGCATATAACTGACATTCTACCAGGCTCTGGGTCTCTTGCTTGCTCTCCATCCACAGGCCTTAGCTAATGATCAAGGAGCCATGAGTACCAGTCTGTTTTTTTTCAGGGATCATCACATGGTACTAAAAGGATTAAAGGCCAGGTACGACCCTAGAGTTCCAGTCTTTGGTACCTATGACTGAATTCTTATTTCTGGTCAGATGAGAGATGGGAGGATGGTGATTCTTTCCCTAGCTGAAGAGGCTTTTTGGTCTTGTTATGTTGTGTTCTAAAACAGTTTAAACTGAATAATGAAATTTTCTGAACTGCCCCGGGACATACTATTCTTTCTACCTGTTTCCATGCATTTTATTGATGAGCCCTCTGCTGCTGGTGAGAGGTTCAAAAACTCAAGAGTTAATTCTTGGGACTGGGGCAAAATCACAAGATCAGTCCTTTCGGAGCAGAGGTCCATCAGCAGTCCCCCACCCAGATGAACCTTAGGGTGTGACTGGAGTCACATAGCCCCCAAGAAAGCCCACAGAATGTGCCAACCCCCACCCCCTTGCTACAGCCTAACCTGCATGTAACAGGGCAGTACCGGGGGGTCAGGTGTCCCCAAGGTAGCCAGGCCTGACCATTTGTAGTCTTGGGTGCCTAAAAACAAACCAATCATTTTGAAGGTCAGCTCCCCTAGAGACCCTCTTACCCAATTCTGTAATGCCAAGACTTGTACTTTCCCACTTGCGTTTTGTCCCTTTAAAAACCTTGTTCTCCCAGAGTTAGGGGTCGCTTGCCCCTTTGTCTTTGTAAAGGGCAGCCACCCAGCTCGAGTTTGTAATAAAAGACCCTTGTGTGTTTTGCATTGAACTCAAATCCTGTTGGTCATTTGGGGACTCGTGATCTGGGTATTACACTGGCAGACCTGCTTTGAGGCATCAGGCTGGGGTCTGGTGACTTGGGTTTCTAGAAGTCTCCGCAAAAGCTGAGTGAAAGGAGGAGAGTTAAGATGTCAGGAAAGGAGAGCATGAGCTGAGTAGGGCAGTTTTCTGGTGGATTCTGTTGGGACTGAGTAGTGCAACGGATGTACAGGAGTTCTGCCATACTTGAGTGAGTCTCCAAAATTGGAGTGGGGCAGGGGAGGGATATGTTACAGCAGGTACATGGAGGTCCAATGTGACCTAAAGCTCCATGTCACATGACCCAAGACAACCAGGTACAGGACCCTACTTGGTAAACACTATGTAAATGTTCCAGACTTTCCTTCCTCCCTCCCTCCCTCCCTCCCTCCCTCCCTCCCTCCCTTCCTTCCTTCCTTCCTTCCTTCCGAGACAGGGTTTCTTTGTATAGCCCTGGCTGTCCTGGAACTCACTCTGTAGACCAGGCTGGCCTTGAACTCACAGATCCACCTGCCTCTGCCTCCCAGGTGCTGGGATTAATGGCATGTGCCAGTGCTCCTCAGCGAGACATGATTTTTTTGAAGTCATACTGAAAAGTGGATTGTGTGTTTCTCTTGCTTAGTGATTTAGTAATATGTAATGTTTGCTTCTCTTTGGGGACATAGTAAGGCTTCTCTCCTTGTGGGAAACAATTTGAAATTTGATCACATTGCCCGTTTTATTTAGGTGGCTAGGAGGTGCAGAGTTCAGTGTGGGGAAGGCACAGCGCTTCTGTTAATCATGGTGTCAGATTGATTATCTGGGCGGAACCTTTGGGAAAGAAAGGAGTTGAGGATCCTTTACAGACAATTACATAGCAAAAATAGGGGACAGCCCAGGGGTTTCATATCATGAGGGAAGTTCTAGAATGGGAAAACTTCCTGAAGCAGATGGATAGACACTAGCATGTTTTTTTAGAGAGCAGATCTCCGGACTGCCAAGACTAGAATCCTGGCTCCACGGTGTTATTGTCTCTGTGACCTAGACATGCTCCCTGACCTCTCTGTCACTTAGTTTCCACATCTGTTCGATCTCCTGCCTCAGGGCTGGCTATGAGGATTAGCTGAGCTAATATACAGAACCATAACCTTTGCCTTACCTGTTGGCGGCGTGTAGTCTGTGTGTCTGCAGGTGGCCCCCGAATGATTCTCTCCCAGCTTCTCACTTTTTACTCCCAAGTCTGCCTCTTCGGGGTGTTGTTAGCCTGGGCTCTGCCTGTGCCTTTAAATTTTTTTTTTTTTTTTTAACTGAGAAGGCTTTCCCTGTAGGGTTGGCACACTTTCCCAGGGGACCAAGGAAAAGATGACATAAGCTCTATCTCTCCAGGCACCATGGGCCTTGACTAGTCCCAGTGATCCCTGGGACTTGCTAGTGGTGGCATCATCCTGGACTGTTACATTGGAAGGCCACTTTGTTTCCCTATAGTACATTTGATATAGGGTACATCCGACTCCCTTGTCACCTCAGGAAGCTGGATTCTGTCCTTTACCCCGTGGGTGGAAATTTTAAGCGTTGAAGGCTTTTTGGGCTTGGCTTCAGGGATCAGGATTAAAAAGTCATTAGTACCTTGGGATCGAATGGTTGAGTCCTGTGTCTTCCCTGCTCCTTGAAGATGGCAGAATGCTGACCAAGTGGAGGGCTGGCTGAAATGAGGGATCTCCTGTCATTTCAGTAGTTTGGATGAAGGGAGACAGACTTCCCAGCCCCTCTGGCCCAGAAGATGGGCATGTGGGGACCCAGGGTCCAGTGGAGGATGACACTTGCCAAAGCTTCAACAAAATGCCTTCTCCTGTACAGCAGCAGGGGTTGGGAAGAGAAGCACTCAGAAAAGCTGGTAGGGATTTAGCTGCAATTAAAGCAGGAAGGCGGTGTCAGTGCTCTCCCTCCCTCCCTCCCTCCCTCTCTCCCCTCTTCTTGGTGGTTAAGGCTGGCATAGCCCTTGTCTCCTAGCTGGCTACCATGCCAGAGTTGCCTAGGTTCTAGTCACCCCCTCAGCTCTAGAATGATATCAACCAGTCATGCCTGAATTGATCCATTTCAGAAGAAAATCCGGTAATTCACGTACTGATTTCTCAAGGAACTGTGGGTAGGAGGTGACAGGTACGTCGATTAAAAAAAAAAAATGGCGAAAATATGCCAGAGAAATACAACACGGTGCTGGCATATCCCTGTGACAGACAAAAGGCCTCCTTCTGTTTGACCGTGCTGGCGTTCTATAGGAAGATCTCAGGAGCCCTGGAGCAACCTGGGCCAGCTTGAGCTTCAGTGGCTCACTGTGAGTGGAGCTGTGGCCTACCTCCTCCTGAGCCCTCAGCTGTGTGGCTAATCCGACTTCAGCTTTGTGAAGCTCGAGGCTCCAAGGCAGAGCTCTTGTCCTTAGATAGAAAATATTTAAATAAAAAAGCTGGTAGTACTGGTTCATATCCGTAATCCCAGCAACCAGGAGGCAGAAGCAGGAGGGTATGGAAACCCATCACAAAAAACAAATAACAACAAACTGACAAAAAAAAAAAAAAAAAAAAAAAAGAGAAAAAAAAGAAAAAGGTGGGGGGGGGAAGAGGAGAAAAGGAGAAAAACATTTAATTCTGTTTTTTAAAAGATGCATAAAGCATACATATGCAATAACAAAATGTTTCAATAGTGTACAGTGTGTAACATTTTTATTCATATAAATATATCTACATCTCATGTATTTATCACTCTCTTTCATTGAAAGTATTCAAAATCACCCTTTTCCAGCTTTTTCTGATTCATAGGATATCATTATCTATTATTGTTTCTGTTTTTTACATTTATTTAATTTATTTTATGTGCATTGGTGTGAGGGTGTCAGACCACCTGGAACTGCTTGTAGACAGTTGTGAGCTGCCATGTGGGGGCTGGGAGTTGAACCTGGGTCCCTTGGAAGAGCAGACAATGCTCTTAACCACGGAGCCCTCCCTCCAGCCCTATTGTTTCTGTTTTAATCGTTGTAAAACCTGTGTGCATTTTAGTTAATGTATGTATTTAATATAGTGACTTTTTTTTTCCCTAAGAAAAGCTGTCACAAATGAAACTTGGACCTCTTGGTAGTTTTATTACGCAGAAAATCGGGGGGAGTATTATAGGAATTATATGTTATCGAGCTCCCGAGTGCCAGGAATCAGAATCTGTGTTGGTTACCTATTGCTGTGTAACAAAAGAGCCCGGGGGTCCATAACATAAACTGGCATGCCCTTCTTCTCTCACGGAAGGGTGCTGGACATGCTTTGAGCTGGATGGTTCTGGTTGAGGGGTTCTTAGGAGGTAGAGGTCAAGTTGAAGTTCTGGGCTTCAGTCACCTGAGGGTTTGGCTGCGTTGGAGGAGAGGAACTGCCTCTGGGGTTCCTGCCCCAGAGCT
The DNA here is from genome assembly GCF_907164565.1 of Psammomys obesus. Lineage (NCBI taxonomy): Eukaryota > Metazoa > Chordata > Mammalia > Rodentia > Muridae > Psammomys > Psammomys obesus. Next base: position 13,226,871 of record NW_026595981.1, on the reverse strand, counting down.
AGGGCCTCTCTGAAAGTCCTTGCAGTATCTCACCTGGCTTCTCCAGAGCTTAGCCATTCCAACTCTTAAACTGCCTTCTAGGCGGGGAATTACAGATTTCCCTGTGAGGGAACCCAGGTTCAGGGAGATTGGTTAACTTACCCAAGGTCACTGGAAGTCAGTGACGAGTCTCTGGTAACACTGCCAGTCCCTGTTTCTTCCAGAGAGCTACACTGTGGCTCGTGTTTTTCTAATAGTGTGGTGTAAGAGTTGGCCCCAGGAGCCCCTTTTGGGTCACAGTGCTTCCCCTCCAGCCGTCTGATGAGGCAGCAGGAGAGGCTCACGGTAAAGTCACAGCCTGAATCACTGTCTTGCCTTTGAGATATATTTTGTCTTTCGCACCCACTCCTCGTCCTCGCTCTTCTGTTCTTTCTTCAGCCTCATTCTTCATGGCTAGGAGTCCCTGAGGCAGGGCTGCTCCTTGGGGGAGGCCTGGTTTCTGTGTTGCTTGCTAGCCATGGGGCTCAGGGACAGTGAGGATCCCTGGCGGCTGTCGCTGTTGTGTTTACCTCCTTGGCAACAAGCAGCTGCTGTTGGCACTGTGGCCTAGAGTCCTTGGCCAGGCACCTTCTTGGGTTTGGGGGCCCCCCACTCCATGGCATGGGTTGGTCTGTGGCCAGCCCAGAACAGTGGCTCTTTCTTTTCAGATGTAAAGGATTATTAATATGCTTTTCTAAATTAGAAGCGGAGTGGCTGCTCCTGACAGATGATTCAGAAATATTTAAAAGTGCTAATAATTAATGTTTTTAGTAGCGGTTCTGTGTATTTGTATATACATTTACAAACAGAACTGGAGAAATAAAAGAGAATGGTACTTATACTGTGATGTGTGTGTGTGTGTGTGTGTGTGTGTGTGTGTCTCCAGCTTCATCATCTAACAGTACTTTGTAATAATTTCCACATGTTACTACGTGGTTGGTGACAACGTGGCTTTTAATCGCTATATAACATCCCATCATCTCAGTGTGAAATACAGACAAAGTTTAAATGCACCTCCCTGCCGAGGACAGAATGTGCTATGACTTAATTCTGCACCGCACACAAGGCAGCACAGAGAAGAGAAGGCTGCAGCTCACCGTCACAAGACCTGGATCCGACTCCCGGTTCTGCACTTGGACACGCTCTATAAATGTGGAGCCTCAGTTTCTGTAGTGCTCGGACCATCACTTTACAGTTCCGAGGGTTCATGTGATAATGAGTATCTGTAGGGACGCTCCAGAAGCTCGATTATTTTTGTCGAGGACTCAGGCCCTGTTACTTCCATATTGGTGTTCCCCACAGTCATCGCACAGTTACCCCTTTGGAATCGTAGCTCGTGTGTGTGTGTGTGTGTGTGTGTGTGCGCGCGCGCGCGCGCGCGCTATGGGCATGCCCGTCCTTGGAAGACCTCGTGGAGCAAGCTGTGTTTAAGTCAGGAGAGCTGAGTGTGGGCTTGCTGTTCTTTGGGAAAACTGAGCAGTGGGGTGTGGTAGAGATGGCCTCAGCTATAATGGTGAAAGAGACAAGGGCAGCCTGAGATCCTTGAGGTCCAGGACGGGGGACAGCCGTGTGAAGGATAAATACTAACTTGGGCTCAGGGTCATATGGGAGAAGTTCTTTGCGAAGAGTAGTAGTATCTTGAAGCTGTCTGTGTCAGGGACTTCTCTAGGAGGGGAAGCGAAGGCCCTGTTCTGAGTTAGGAGAAGTAAGGTGGGCACAGAACACAGAGTGGCGGTCGTGGAGGCGTCTTCTCTCAGTAGACGGGCGCTCGTGGCCAGGGTTACTGGGAAGATGTGTCTCCGAGGTTCACTGACGGTGAAATATGGGGCACGTGGATGTTCTGTGCCCGTATTTCTGTCCAGACGTCTGGGACGGCATAAATAAAGGGCAAGTAGCCTGGCAGGTACTGTGACAGACTTCTTATATCCTAGTCGCTTAGAGACCCTGAAGGCTGCATAACTCATAGTCTGCCTCTGCCTCGGGGTCTGGTTGGCACGAGTCCACTGCCTCGCTCAGGCGGCCTTCCTGTAGACCTTGCCACGGTACTGTGGGCCGCGTAGCTTTTCCTTCACAGCCCGGGTATTCGGGGGTACAGGACTGAGTCTTAATGCAAAGCAGTCTGTGGGGTGACTGCCTTCCCTCTCCCCGCCCTCACCTCCAGGAGTTATGAGGGAATGAGAGGGATCCGCTGCCTGGCTTGGCTCTCCTCTGTCTCCTTGGCACTTGGCAAGCACCAGGTGTCAGCCCGTGTCCTTTTGAGCAGTGGCTTTGCTTTTAGGGATCCTCTAGAGAGGGTGCTTCTCAACCTGTGGGGTGCAACCCCTTTGGGTGAGGGGTCACATACCAGATATCCTGCAGGTCAGATATTTACATTATGATTCATAACTGAAGCAAAAACATTATAGTTATAAGGTAGCAACGAAGATAATGTTATGGTTGGGGGTCACCACAACATGAGCAGCTGTATTAAAGGGTCCCAGCGTTAGGAAGGTGGAGAGCCACTGCTCTGGAGGGTTGGGATAGTGAGGGAGGGGCATCGTGGACGGACCGATACAGGACTATCTTGGAAGCTCAGTCGGGAGGAGTGCTTGCTGCCAGATCTAACAACGTGAGTCCAGTTCTGGAACCTGAGTGCGGGAAGGAGTGAACCAACTCTCTCACAGTTTGCCCTCCGACCTCTAGGTGTGTGCTATGGTGCATATATGTATGGTAATGTATACATGTGCACACACACACACACACACACACACACACACACACACACACACACAAAATAATGCAATAAAAGTGTTAAAGGTTTGCACATTTCTCGTCTACACACTGGAAGGGTAAAAGCCATTTCTGTGTCTCCCACGCTGACCAAACTAGACTTTCTCCTTCCCCTGTGATTCTCTCTCCTGTTTGCTTTGCTGGTGTGGGCTGGGGTGCTGTCTGCAGTGGGGACGGTACAGGGTATAACGAACGGCCTCTGACTCTTGCTGTCTACTTTTCTCTGTAATCCACCGTGCTGCCAGTGTGTGTGTGATTCCCCCCCCCCCGCCCCTTCAAGGAAAGATGCTTGCTGCTGCTGTGTGAGAGTGAGCCCTCGGCTTTGTGTGCTTAGAGCGATTGGAGAGCCAGCTTCTGTTTGCCCATGGCTCGCTGTCACCCCTGTAGGCCCCCAGGTCCTCCTGACTCCTGGGACCTTTCCTGCTTTGCAGGGCCCTGTGCTCAGTGTGTGCTTGGACGAAGGTCTTGAGAGGGTTTTCTGAGCAGAATCTCTTCCCCAAGGCCCATTGGGGGTGTCCGACAAGGGTGCTGCAGGAAACAGCCTCTTTAAAGTCTAAAACCAGTGGTTCTGAGGGTGTTGGAAGCCAGCCCAGCTGAGTTCAGATATGGGCTCCGGCCCTTTCCATCTCGTTGACCTTGAGTCCTTGAGTCATAAGGCCTGAGTAACATTCCCTGGGCTTTTGGACCAGGTTGGTTCATCCTAACTCCATGATGTCTCTCAGTCATTCTTGCGTCAGCCTTAGAGCAAGGCATCAATCTTAACCCCACTTTACTAGACTTACAGCAACTCAGATGTGGTCAAGTGATGGTCTGCCAGGCAGCCCGATGGAGTCAGCCTCCAGTTTCAGCCCTGCCAGCTACTGCACTGTGGTGTTCATAGCCACGCTGTGACTCACTGGAACGCCCCACGGCTCACCTCCATTCTAGTCTTCGCCACCAAACAGAGGGACAGTGTTCACACTGCAGGCCTCTTTTTTTTTTTTTTTAAGAGCCCAAATGAGATGAAATGTAATAGATGAAGCAAATGTGAGTTTCTTTATTTTGTTTCCCAAGGACAGGGAGTGGGGCAAGGAAACAGAGAGACATTCATGCCCTGTTTGGCAGCCTCTGTGGAAGAGGGCAGGCCCAGAGAGAGAAACTGTGGGGAATCCCCCTCATCGTGAGTGACTGTTTGATTGCAGAGGTCCTCCTGGCCTGCCCTTCGGTTCTGAAGCTACAGTGGGTGGCAGGACCCTGCTTCCTGGATGAGGGCTATGTGGCTGAGAGCTGTCCTGTAGATGGGCCTGATCAGAGCAGAGATCTAGAACCCCTTCTGTTTCTGAGAAAATGTGGATGGACTTTATCACGGTCACCCTCTGTGGTGGCCTCTGACAGGACACACACTGACAATGAGTCTGAAGAAATCACTGGCTAGGGAAGCCACTGGCCCATCTTGGCTGTGTGTCTTGAAGCCCATGTCCCTGGAAGGAGCTCCAACAAGAACATCAGGCTCATGTCTGTACTGGATCTTCATTCTGCCTCAAACATTCATTCTCCTCCCAGTGTGCTCAGGTGTGGGTACATTGGGGAGATGCTCAGGTGGTGCCTTGGGGCAGTGTGACCCTTCAAACCTAGTGTTAGAGTACGGCTGGGCTATGCGGGTTCCCCACAAGGAACATGGCTTAGTTGGCTGGCGGAAGAGGGGCCTAACCAGGCCTGAGTCTGGAAGGATACAGAAACCAGCGGCAACAGCTAGGAAGGGACCACTGGGGGCTCAGGGTAGTCTCAGCATCTCATGGGGTCTTACCAGAACTATAGTGCGTCCGTACTGGCGAGCAGAGCAGGGGTTCGGATCTCTTATCTTTCCCAGCTCTCCTGGGGTAGCAGGGTACACAGGGGAGTCCTGAGAAATGGTCTCTCGTTTCCTTGGGAGCTGAGAGATCTGTATTGTAGATGGAGTGCATGGTACTTAATGAGAGTGAGCCCAAACCAAACCCACAGCGAAGGGAGCTTTGGGAGTGCTCGGTGGGCCCACAGTCGCCTGCCAGGGACTGTGCATCATTTGTAGTCAGAGGACTTGGGTTTGTGAGCCTTTCTGTTCTCTCTTGTCTCCAAGTCTGACGAGTCATCCCAGTGGTGGTACTTTTTGGGGGGAGAGTATTTTTTTAGCAGGTGGGAGCCTTGATGGGTAAATAGCTTTGTCCGGCAGTTTCGCTTTTCTTGCTTATATTGTGCACTTTAATGTGCTTTTTTTTCCCCCCCCAACCTCCCCCTCCTTTTTCCTGCCTTATTTATTTATTTTTGGATAATGGCAGAAATCACCGCTTGCGGGCAGTGGCACAGATAATACAGAACAACTCTTGGAGAAAAGCTTTATCTGCGCACAAAGCACGCGGAATTGAAGACCCTCGGGGATTTGCCTCTGCTGCTCATCTTTCTTCTTCTCCTCTCTCCCCTTTCTTTTCCCTCTCTCCCTCTCCCTCCTCGTCCTCTTTCTTTTCTTCGCTCAAACTTGCGGGTAGGAAGCGGAGTGAGCCGCGTACTGCCCTATTTTCGGCTGATTTGCATGTTAGAGAGAGCCAGTGTAATTGGTGCTCAACCAGAACAAAAGAAGGTCTGTTTTCTAAGGGAAAAAGAAGTTTTGAAGTAGCCCCATGGCATCCACTGCTGTTGCCTCTCCTCCCGTTAGGAACTGAGTGGGGGTGGCCCTTGTACCGAGGGTGTGGGAGATACTGCTTTCCTTGGATACTGTCGGAGGTAATTGGTTTGAACATTGTATTTGGTGGGGATCTGAGGGCTGTTGGCAGAACACCCCTTTGGGACATGGACATTCTGTCCCTACGGGAGGATAGGCAATGGGAGGCTTTGCTGAAACTGTTGATTTCTTGGTTGGCTGTACCCAGGGGGCCACCCTGAGCTTTGAGTCATTCTCAGTCTTCAGTTTGCTCTAATGAGGGGCATCTTGGCAGTTGTCACCAAGTGCTCTGGAGGGCAAAGGTCAGTTAGAAGCTTGGTGGCCGGATCCTAGTGAAAGGGTGAACAGCCATTAATTTGTTTTTTTTTTTTTTTTTTTTTTTTTTTTTTTTTTTTAAATCAGGGATGTTGACATTAAGACGGTTCCTTCCCCTAGTTTGGTCAGAGAGAAATAATCTAAATCTGGTCCAGGAGAAAATCTTTTTTTTTTTTTTTTTTTTTTTTTTTTTAAAAAAAACTTATTTATGGGTTTGTGTGCGTATGTGTGCCTTCCATGGCTCACTATAATGGCGATCACAGAACAGTTTCAAATAGTTCAGTTCTTTTCTTCCACCGTATTGAGTCCCCAGGGATTGAACTCAGGTTATCAGGCGTGGCCAGAGGCACCCAGGTCTCTTGAAAACTCCTGTATCCCTCATTCCTCAGATACACAGACCTCTCTTAAGTGATATGTATGCTTCTTTTCCTTCTGAATTTCACAGGTGTTTGATGGTGGAGGGAAGCCTTGGGAAAATTAAGTAGAGTTCTGAATACCCTTGGGAATGTTTCACTGGCCACAAAACCGTCTTTAGGAATTTGAAAATCAGTGCCACCGTATAGACTTGGAAGCACTAGGGGGGAAAAGGTACTGCACTCCCATCTCTCTCAACAACCCCCAGCTTTTGCTACAACTCTTGCTAACGGACTTGAGTGCTGAGGACAGCCTCTGCTGTCATACCATTGACACTGTCTGTTTGTTGTTGTTTGTTTGTTTCTTTTCTTTTTTTTTTGAGACAGGGTTTCTCTGTCTTTCTTTTTAGTCCTGGCTATCCTTTGTTGTCATTGTTGTTTAAATGAAGAGTCTCCTACTAGTTTGGAACTCACCATGTCAGCCAGTTGGGCTGGCCAGTGAGCCTCATGGATCTGCCTGTCTTCCCAAGCCTGGCACGGGGATTGTAGTTTCAGCACACCCACACTGGGCTCTTTTAACCTGGGTTCTGGGGATCAAACTCAGGTCACTGTGCTTACAAGGCAACCCCTTCACCTCCTGAGCTGTCTCCCCGTCTCTAGGTACACATTTTGAAATTATCCTAGAATATATCGATTGCTCTGGGACTTGTGTTTAGTCAAATATTTGCTTAATAATACCAGTAAACGAGCTTGTGACCATGATTTTTTTTTTTTGAGGTCACCTGGATTTGTAGTCATTCAATATTATCTTGTAGAATCTGATACCAGATAAGAAAGTGGTAGCACGTGATAGCTGCCCTCTGAAAGCCATGCTAGAAATCAATAACGATGTGTTTGTGTGCTCGGTTACATTATCTTTCTGCAGAGCCTGTGAGGTCGGGAAGGGTCGGAGCTATCTGACCCACTTTACAGATGAGGAGGCAGAGCTCAGGAGGAGGAACTGAGCTGAGCTGCAGGAAGTACTAGGCTCTCAGGCGCAATCCTTTGCTTTGTCTACCAAACGCCATCTTGCCCTTTGTTCCGTTCAACTTTGGGAATCACTTGGAGGTTACAGGGCTGGCTTTGTGAATCAGTGTGAAGTGTTGCCTCCTACTAGATAGCTGTGGCTCGGTGGGTAGAGTGCTTGCTTTGGGTTTGATAATCCAAGCATGGTTGGGATACTTGGGATCCCAGCGTCTGGAAGGTAAAAGGTAGGGTGAGCAGAGGTTCAAGGTCAGCCTTGGCTTAGTAAGTTTGAGGTAGGCTTAGACTGTATCGAGACCTTGTCTCAAAAACAACCAACCAACCAAACAACAAACCAACTAAAAATTGTTAGCATTACTGCGATCCTCTCATGTGTAAATTTACCACGTGTATTCTGATTTTTGTCAGTCAACCTAGTATATAGTGTAGTCTTTGTAGAATTCCCCTCCAGCGTGTGAGAGAGCAGGGTCGGGTGTGACACTTGTTTCTGTGTCTCCTTAATCTGGAATTCCACAGCCTTCCTAAAACTGTCACTTCCAAACAATGTACTGCTTTTCAGGCTAGGAAGATAGTTCAGTGGGTAAACTGCTGGAGGCCCCGTGTTCGGGTCTCCAGCGTTCACGTAAAGCCGGGATTGTCTGCGAGTCTGTAACTCCAGTGACTGGGGAACTGGGGATGGCAGGCACGGGTAATTCCTGCTGGCTTGCTGTCCAGCCAAGCCTGGCCCGAGTGGTGAGCTCCTGCTTCAGCACGAGACTCTCACAAAGTGAGGTGGAGAACAACCGAAGAAGGCCCCCTTGTTTAAGGGCCTCACGGTTGGAATCAAGTTTTGTGTTCCTGGCCAGAGCATGATGTTATTTATTTTCACGTCCTTCCCACGCTCCCAAATGGGTGCTCTTGCCCTGGGTGTCCATCTGTCTTTGATCACCTGGCCAAGGTGTTGTTTGATTTCTCTAGTGCGTGGCTATTGCATTGTGTGCGTGTGCGTGTGCGTGTGTGTGTGTGTGTGTTTAAGAGCTAATAAGCAGTCTTTGTAGAGGCACTGATCATGTCCCTCGTCAAAATTTCCACCAGGCTTAGCATTCACCAGAGATTCTTGCCTGATCTGGTCTTCACTGTGAAGGTTACAGAATGGTTTTTCCAGTTCCTTCACTCCCGTTGTTAACCAGCCAGCCATTGGCAGCTCCCTCCCATTAATTTCACATCTGCCTTATTATAGAAAGGAGCTCACGGGGTCCTGCTATCACAGTGTTCTGTGATTGTTACTGCACTTAATAATTTTGGCGCTCAGATTGCTCCAATTTGGGCCAGTGGCAGACCCTCCCTTCAGACCTCAGCAAGTGGATCAAAAGCACGCCTTCACTCCCTGTCATGACGAAAGGATACCCACTTCGTCTTGTGTCTGCCCTGCCCTGCCTCAGCCTTGGAGTTAGCCATGTCTCCAAGGCGCTAGTTCCCTTTAGCAGGGAATGGAGTTAGAGTTTAAGACACGAGTTACTGGCTTATCTTTGCTTCCAGGCTGTTATTGGAGAGGTGAGATCTGGGAAGTGTGAGCGGTCGTGTACGCATCCGTGCACATACATGGACACACATAGACATGTGTGTGAAATGCATACGTCCTTCAGAAACTCTACGTTCACACCACTCCAGTTCCACGAGTCTCCCCATCCCATGGTTGTGTGACTCTTCTATCCAGAGAGCCCCAGTGCTTGGCTTTGAGAGTTGACTAGTTTGCACACTCTTCTCACATAGCTTAGGCTAGAACTGTGGTGCCTTACTCATGCCTTGCAAAAGACAGTTGAGAAGTGTCCAGGCCCTGTTTGCCCCCCTCCCACCTCACCCCAGCAAGGGTGCAGGCAGATGCTGTGGTTGTAAGCCTGGGTTGACGTCTCCCTTTCACATGACGCCCGCTTTCCCCTGTGGCTGCGGCCTGCCTTCAATTATAGGGTTGCTAATTTCATCTTAATTTGTTACACGGGACACAGACACCCATATAAGAGTTTGCGGAAAGCATCGTTCCTCTGGTGTCCTGTCCCTCCTCCCTCTTTCCTCTCGCCAGAGACAGGTCACCAGCTCCAGTTTTTCATGTATTTTATTTTATGCAGATAAGTATCTCTCCGTCTCTTTGAATTCTCTTCCTTATGCAAAAGACAGCAGAGTTTCTGCTCTTGAAGTCTCTTGTCTCCAGCTGAAGTCCGTGTTCAGCTTTCCTTTCTCTGTTGGAGGACTCTGGGCAGCATACGACACGTACGTCACGCTCAGTGACCCTGTCTCTGTGGGGTCCCGTGTCTGCTGTAGTCCATGATGGCTGCATGCTTTGCAGTAGATGACTAGGTGCTAGAGGGAGGAGGAAGAGCAGGATTACCAGTTACGGTGAACAGTGGTCAGTTTGTGTTTCCTGATTTTTACCCATACTGAAATGTGATTTCCTTAAGTGACCTGTATTTGGTGTTTGTTGTTGTTGTTTTGTTTTAACTTAATACTCTGTTACCACTGGATTACGACTGCAAGGGTGTGCATATGGTGTGTAAGTGTGCGCATGAGGTTATCAGTGCCTGGGTGAACAGGTGGGGGGGGGTCAAAGGACAACTTTCTGCAGTCAGTTCTGTGCCCCCACTGAGGGTTCTGGGGATTAACTCAAGTTGCCAGGTTCGCACAGCTAACGCTTTGACCTGCTGAGCCATCTCACTGGCACTATTTTAAGTGAGATGCTGCTGCTACTTGCCCACTTGTTTTTCTTGAAAGTTGTGTAAAATGACACATTTTAAATATAGCCTTGAATACCCATAATACCTACTTTGTATTAATTCTTTCTGGTCAAGAGATTTATTTTATTTTTGATTATGTGTGTGGGGATATGTACACGTGAGTGCAGTGCTCTTAGAGGCCAGAAGAGGGCACCGGATCTCTAGGGGCTGGAGTTGTAGAGAGTTGTGCGCCAACGGATGTTGGTGCTGGGAGCCAAAGTCTATCCTCCCTAAGCAGCAAGTGCTCTTTACTGCCAAGCCACCTCTCCTGCTCTGAGTTACCCTGGCTGTCCTGGAACTCGCTCTGTAGACCAGGCTGACCTGTATCTCTGTGTGAACTCACAGAGCGCAGCCAGCCTCTGCCGCTGAACGCTGGGACTAAAGGCGTGCACCACCGGCGCTCCGGCAGATGCAGCTGAGTCTTACAGAAGAAGACAATGAAAATGTGAATAGCTCTTTATAACGCCCCCCCGCATCTGTGTGTGTGTGTGTGTGTGTGTGTGTGTGTGCGCGCGTGCGTGCGCGCGTGTGCGTGTATGTGCGTATCTTTCTCTCTGTCTTACTCAGTCATTCATTTATTTGGAAGCAGAGTCTTGCTGTGTAGCCCAGGCTGGCCTGCTGCTCAGCGTCTCCTGCCTCAACTCTGGGGTGTTGGGATTACAGCTGTGAGCCACTGCATCTGGGTAGTTAAGTGCTTTTAAGATAGAAAAAAAAAATCTGACATTTTCACCCTGTAGGCTTGACTTGGAAGTAAACACAGAGCAAACTGGGTTCAAGCCTGTGGGTGCCCTCCTGCCTCCGCCTCCAGAGTGCTGAGACACAGCGATGCACCACCTCAGGCTGCATCCTAGCTCTGTCTGGAGTGCCTCAGTCCTGCCACAAGGAGGTCATTGTGGCAAATGTGCTAGCATCTCACATGGCCGACCTTTCAGTAATCCGTGTTCCTAAGTCACCATTATCTGGAAATGAATTATGGTAACTGGCTCTTCCCCTTTGGTTTACTGTATGTAGAGCAGCGTGCTCTTGACCAGTGTTCTAGGTAAAATAGAGTTTAACCCGTCTACTCCGTGGTCTGTCAGCCTGTCAACATTTGAATTATGGGACCTATATCCCAATAGACCTTAAAAAAGAAAAAACTAAAACATTGTTTTAAAATAATGAATGCAGGGTTGGGATGCGATTCAGCTGGTAGTGTGCTTGCCTAGCATGCACAGTGATGTGAGTTCAGTCATCAGGACAACATTGGTACATGTCTGCGATCCCAGGGGCAAGAGGATCAGAAGTTCAGGGTCATCCCTAGCTACTAGTGAGTTAGACACTAGTTTGGGCTACGTGAGACCATGTCTTAACAGTAGAGAGCATGCTCAGTGTTGTTATCTGCCCCACGCACAGGCCTGCCTGCTCTCACTGCCCTCTGACTTGTTTCTGTACGGTATAAGCCCCTCCTTCAGGCTGTGTGGCAGAGCAGGCCTGCTCTGCCTCTTCCACTTAGCACCGTGCTATCGCTACTCTGAGCTCTCTAATTGGGGTCATCCTCTCTGCGTGACTGTGACTAGGATGTTCTGCGGAGTTTCTGCCCACAGCGTCCCTGGAAGCAGAGGAGCCGGCGTTTTGTCTGTGGCTTCTCTCTTGGCAGGGGTTGTTTGTCTCTAGTTTCCCACAGTAGCTGCTTCTGGGCCATTATCTGGGAATGGCATTGCTGTTCACTCCCCCTCAAGGCGCCTAAGCTATCCTTTGGTCTTTCTTAGGATATTGGGTTTCTCTGTCTGACTGTCCTTTCACTGCGCCATCTTTCTTAGCGCTGCTTGTGGCTCAGGGCTGGTGGTGAGCTAAGTAAGGTACAGCAGTGAACAGAAGGCCCTTTTGGTTCCTGTCTCCCTGCAGCGCACAGCTGTGTTGTTCACAGAGGTGTGCATAGTTCCTCCAAGCTCTGCTGCACACGTGGCCTCCTCTTACTGACTGGTGGGTACGTGCAATGGATAGCATAGCTCCCTACTAGGTAGAGAGCGTGCTTTGCACTTCCCTGGCGTTTGCAGCAAGCTCATCTCATGATGCTTGGGCATTCCTAGGGTACCAAGTATGGGCCTCTTAGACCAGGGACTGAGGGCCGCAGAAGATGGGTGAACTCCACCATTCAGGTGACATTCAGGAAGTCACCTCATGGAGGAGTAGCCTGATTGAGTTGGTTTCTCTCTGCAGCCCAGGTCACAGCCTCTTTCAGTATTGCGACTTCTCGATGTTCAGCCACCGTTTCAGTCAGGACGTGTCTGCTATTGCTCATACTCGTTTGCTTTAACTGTCAGAGATGCTGCCTGCAAATCTGCAGCCCACATGATGCTCCATAGGCTTCCTTTCTAGTCCATAGTTGTCTTGTTTCTGCTAGCAGGCCAAAGGAGATATTTGGGGCCCAGAGAAACCATGAAGTTTCTTCTGGAGCAGACAGTCTCAGGGGAACCCACAGTTCTATGACTGTGACCCTCCTCTGCCTACCTGCTTTCTCTCCTTTGATGGCCAGTGCTATCTAACTTCTGGGGACAGTAGAAATTGGGGGCCTACAGGGTATGTTTGTGTGTGTGTACGTGTGTGCACGCATCCATGCATTGTGAGCATATGTGCATGTGTCCTTGAGCTGGTCGGAGAAGGGGGAACAGTTCCGGAGAGTGCGGCCTAGCAGGAGGGAGAGCATCGGAGCTGCGTGCTTTCTCCGTGTGGCACAGCTGGGGAGTAACATTTAAATCTTCCTCCTAATTAACATTTATGAGTGATCCCGACAGTGATTAGAGAATTACGGGAAGGCTCTCGGCAGACCAGGGGAAGAGGAAAGGGAGGGAAAGACTGGGAAGATCGGCATTACCAGGGTGAATTGTATACATTTGTGTCCAAGCACTGTGGAATGAGTAACAGTGCTATAAATACTTAAACAGAGAAATAGACCAATTTTTTTTTTCCTCTAAATCAGTTTTTACACAGGCATGCTTGAGTTCCAGCTTGTTTGCCTGCATTTAATGTCGGTCAAACTGAGCTGATGAATGGTGGAAAATACTTTCCTTCAGGCCTTTTGAAGACAATTTGAGAAACTTATATACTTAGAAACCCAAAGGAGGGCATAGGAAGCCAAAATTTTACTTTTGGGGCCGTCCAGAATCCAGTAACACCTACCTGACCATTCTTCATTTGCTGCCCATTGAGAAAAAAATAAAGAGTTGAATGACTCTGGTGGAGATCCTCTTAGTGGATTCTTGCCGACTGGTGCCATGTAAATTATAAACAAACCATATGGAACTACTTGGTATTAAGGATTTTATGTTTCCCAATGATAGTTATTTAGGGTATAATCTTCAAAATCTCCTGGTAATGATGGCTGTGCTTTCACCTGAGATCGCTCCAGTGTCCATAAACAGTCTCTCTCTCTCTCTCTCTCTCTCTCTCTCTCTCTCTCTCTCTCTCTGTGTGTGTGTGTGTGTGTGTGTGTGTACACCTGCATGTGCCCACTCCCAGGAGGATAGTACCATCAACCATATTTCATGGTCTGATAGCTTTGATGTTATTTTCTGCCTTCAACTCCAGGCACAGAGTTCTGGAATAGCCATGTTAAAGCTTACGCTTATTTGTCCTGGGTGAATGCCAGCTTCTAGTATGTCCAAGAAAAGGGATGTATCTGGAAACACAGGGTCCTGGCTGGGCTCCCCCCCTGCAATTGGCCCTCAGAGACTATTCCAGGATAGCTAAACAGCCCTGCCACTAAAGCTCAAGGTCACACAGTGCCCTCCTTTCCAGCCACTTTTCTTCGCACCCACCATTTAGTTTTTGCTGGGTGGAGAAGCCTCTTGTGTCTTTGCTGAGGGAACTCCCTGGCCTGGGGACAGTTAATAAATATCCAGCTTTCTTACTTGGCTTCGGCATCCCCTGGCCTTTAGCCCCTCCTTCTCTACCCCCTTTGCCCTCCATGTCTTCACCCATAGCATTTTTGAGACTTTGTTCTCCTGTCTCATGTTAGTCAGGGTCCCAGTAGGGGTCATCTAGCTCATAGAACAGGTCGAGGTTTGAGAGGAAGGGACAGGGGCTGGTGCTTCACAGGGAGTGATGCCCAGTAGTACCAAGTAGTCATGGCCCCTTTGCTCAAGGTGCCATGGCTAGAACTGGTTTGTGGGGAGGGAGTGCTGGATGCAGAGGAAGAGGCAGGTAGCCCAGCAAGCAGGGATTGGACCCTACTGCCCAAGCTCAGCTTCTTGACTTCTCTGAATGCTGACTTCTGCTAGCCGGTCCCACCCAGAAGCTGGTGAGTCTGGGAGACCCAAGAGGGTCTATGGAGGGGCTGGTTAGGTGTAGGCACCACAGCCGGGTATCTTTTGTGGGAGGGCCAGGACATCGGGAGCCACAGCCGTCACCTCTGCTCACGTGGCGCTGGGACGGGGGCTTGGTTCCTCTCTGGTCTACATTAACACCTTCCATTCTGCAGATCAGTGTGCCATTCCAGCAAAGACAGGGTGCTTACGTAGCTTCAAAACAGACTCCCAGCCTCCTACCCTTCCCACTTAGGAGCCTGTTGTCATCCTGTGTTTCTTCTTCCCATAAGTTCTGGCATGCCCACCGACCAAGACATTGCCAGACCACAGTTTGTATACAATGAATGGGTGTTTGAGACAACCAGTGAATGAGGAGACAGCGGGAGCGAGGCGGAATACAAGTTGTAGTCTCATTCTGTGGCCCTTTCTCACCCTTAGAACATAGGAGGCATCTGGAGGAACCCAAGAAGTTTCGGGGTTCTTAATCTTGTTTGTTAACTGTTGTGTTTTCATTGACCAGGCGCTTGCACGTAGTAGGCTCTCAAGAAATATTTGTCAAGTGGATATTGAATATTAAGTCATGGACCTGAACCATGACTTAATTTAACTGGATTTTCCTTTACCAGCCTACTTTTGAGGTTCAGCAGTGTGTGAGGTTGGGGGTTGCCTGCTGCTGCTTAATGGGCACCGAGGACCTCTTTGGATGTTCTTCTTAGGTCTTTTTCCTAGGTAGAGAGATCTATGGCCACCAGTTCTATTTATAGTGGACTTCTTCCTGTGGGGATCCTCAGATGCCTGAAAGTTTTATACAATATAGATTGTTTTTCTCATAGATCTCTATCTAACCATGTGTGTGTGTGTGTGTGTGTGTGTGTGTGTCTGTCTGTCTGTCTGTCTGTCTTTAGAAGTTTAGTAGAAAGTTGATAGCAAATAAAATAATGGATAAGTTTTAGAATACACTGTGCTAACAGTTATTTAAAACTTATAACTTGTTCATTTCTATAATTTTTCATGTATTATCTTTGGGCTAGAGTTTACTGTAGGGAGCTGAAACCACAAAAAGTAAAGCAGTGGATGAGGGAGAGCTAGTGTGTGTCTTGATTTCTGAACCGGGGACTCTATTTGCTTCTCTGATTTAGAAACAGGGTTGTGGGGAGCTGGAGAGAAACAGGACTTTTTCAGCTTTGGAGAAGAAAAGAGAGACCCACAGTAAAGAAGGCTCTTAGGTGTGTGCATCCTTGTTCCTCATGGGACTTGGTATTGAAGGGCAAAGGGCAGAGGCATAGGTGTGAGGGGGACTCTTGCTGGCCTGGAGTCTGGGTCTCAGAGGAGCCATTTCATGTGTCCAGGCTCCTTGGTCTCCTCCTGGGCTGCATGTATTTCACTCAGATGGAGTCCCTTAGGTGGGCAGTGGCTCTGGCCAACCTCCGCCCCAGCCTCTTCTAAGGGTTCTTCAGCCTTCCTGCCCACTCTGCAGTTTCACAGTGTGGTGCGAGGATCAGGGCGTGGAAAGCAGGAAATTAGTAATGACTGGACTTGGTGAAGAAGAGTCTTGTCGTTTTAAAGAAATGCTTAACAGTTAATTGGTTCCCTGCCCCTCTGCTTTCCTCTGATGAAGCCAGAAAGAGAAGTCAAGATGGAGAATTTCCCACTGTGACACCTTTTATTTCTGGAAAGTTGAGTCATTTAATGATTTGAATATCAGCAGCCCACTGGCCCATCTCTCCCCAGACAGCTCCCGAAAGTGTGTTCTCTTCCAGAGAAAGACACATTTCATTCTCCTGGTATCCTGACAGTTCAGGGAGAGTTGGGATGCCTGTGTTTCCCAGCCTATTATGGAACCTGGGCTGGCCAAGATAGGGCGGGTTTTGGACGCAGCCTTCTGTTCCTACTGAAGTTCTCCATACTCCTGCTGTGGGGAAAGTTGGAACAAGTCTGATCATGCCTTTCTCGCTGGACAGAGGTCCAAGGATGGATTTGATCAGGCTTCCAAGCACTGCTGAGTTTTCCTGTCTTGCGTTGGGATCCGTGTGTCCTGGAATACCTTCTAGGAGTGGGTGGCTTACTGTGGCTTGGTGCACTGATGTGTGACATCACTGCGGACAGAGGAGCCTCTGTTTCTAATGTGGAACAGTGTTTCTGTGGTTGGTTCCTTAGGGAATGGCAGTGATGGAGTCCAGTCAGCGATGACATTCCACCCATGAAGCTATTGGCTGAGTTAGGATTTTCACTTCCTCTGTGGGATCTCACCTCATTGTGCTCAGTGGATTTCAAGAGTTTAACCTTGTGCTGGGTGGTTGGTACCAACTTCACATGAGCACCGGAGAGGAGGGAGCCTTGGAGAAAATGCCTTTATAAGACTGGTCTTAAGCATGCGGCATTTTCTTAGACATTGACGGAGAAGGTCCCAGCCCACTGTGGATGGGACTACCCCTGGGTAGATAGTTCTGGGTTCTGTCAGAAAGCAGGCTGAGCAAGCCATGGGGAGTAAGCCGGTAAGCAGCACCCTTCCATGGTTTCTGCATCAGCTTCTGCCTCTAGGCTCCAGCCCTGCTTGAGTTCTCATCCTGATTTCCATTGATGATGAACAGTGCGTGGAAGTATAAGCCAAATGTTCTTTCCTTTGCTTTTGGTCATGGTGTTTCATCACCACAGTAGTAACCCTAACCAAGACAAACTTGATTCCCCCCTCCCTGCGGCCCCTACTTCCCAGGAAATTGAAGAAGGGCTTATGTTGTTTCCTAAGCCCCGGTTAGTCCTGGATGCTGCCTAGGGTCGGCTTGGAGCCCATGTATTTCCTTACCCATTTTGATGAATTGTAAGTCTGTGGCAAGGGTTAGCAAACTTCTTTTTGTAAAGGGGCCACATAATGAATATTTTACTCTTTGCAGGCTGAGAAGCAATCCTGAGGTTCTTGTATAGGTGTTCATAACCACAGCAGGAGAAAACAAATATACGCAGAACTTTTACGGATGAAATTTGAAATACAATAAGAATAAAGTAATTTTTTTTTTGGTAACTCAGCATTGCCCTGAGAATAGATATTTTTGTGGGGGAGGAGCATTTTGCAAATTGAAGTTCATAGCTATAATGTTCTGCTGTCAAAACCATTGGGAAGTTCATCTGTGAAGTGTTCTTGGTCTGCGGAGCATACAACGGTGAACAGCAGCCCAGATGTGGCTTGCACTGTTGGTCAGTGGGTTAGTCTGGGGAGTTTGGCTTTGGAGTGGGTCTTGCAGATGTAGAATGACCCAGGACTCCATTCTGCACCTTGTTTATGGGAATTTTGTTTGCTCAGGATATTGTGTCAGAGAGGGGACATACTGGGGACACGGGCATCAACTGGGTGGTTAATGTAGATGCCCCGGGGGCAGCTTATGTTCTAGGTGGAGAGATGATAAGTAAATATAAAATATGATTCCAGCTAGTGGTGAATGCTGTTGACAAGTGGAATAAGGGATGTTTGGGAGGTCTCTGCTGTTGCTGAGGTTTGATTGTATTCCCCTCAAAGTTCATGTGTTAAAAACCGAAAGTCCAGATTTATATATTAATGGCATTTGGAGGTATGAGGCCCTTGGGTGGCAATTATTGTTTGTTGAGCTTGTGAAGAGGGGACCCCATAAGACAGCATTAGTGGCTTTGTTAGAAGAGCAGGGGATAACAGAGCTAGTATGCGATGCCCTCTATGGTGTTAGCGCATAGCAAGAAGGCCCTCCCAGATGCAGCAAAAATGTCATGCTTTATACTCCAAACTCTGAGAACCACGAACCAAATAAATTGTTCTTTATAAATTACAAAATCACAGTTATTTTGTTGTAGCAATAGAAATCAGGCCAGGATAGCATTTGGATAGACATAAAAATTAAGAGACAGAACACTGGAACTTTGGGTGCTGCATGCAAATGGGTATTTTCGGGAAGGAGCCAGTTTGTAAATGAGACTAGCAGCAAGGCAGAGTGGAAAGACCAGAGGGGATTTGATGGGGGAGAGATAGCGGATTAGTTAAAGAGGGAAGCAGGGGCCAGGTGTAGGAACTTTGAGACCCACAGAGAATGAGCTAGAGATGAGACATGGTCCTAAGAGCTTGGAGACAGAGTGATGGGGATGCTGTCCTGAAAGCTTGGGGCCAGAAAATGATATAATTAACTGTGCAAGAAGAGAGCTCCAGCTGCTTGGGCAGAGAGAGTAGACTCAAGAAGGCAAAAGTGGAAGTGGTTTTATGGGGCCACAAGACTGAGTGTTGAAAATAGATTCTGAAAAATGTGGAGCCTGTGGTCAGTGTTATGACTGTTTTCTGGGTCGTACATAAGTCAAAGATCTTCTTGGTTTCAAATGGTTCAGCGTAGGGAAGGTCCAGGAGAAAGGGGGTATCTATGATGGCCTTTGTAACTGTGAAGAGCAAAGTTTTCTTAGCCTTATTGCAGGCGGTTTCAGGGGCTTCCTTCACCATGGCTCTCTCTGCTCCTTATCACTGCTCTCCTCCTTGGGTTGTCCCCATTTCATGGTTAATCTCAATTGTTAACTTGATGAAATCTAAAACATGGTCTTTTGGGCATGCCCATGGAGGTATCTTAAGTCAATTGGGTTGGTAGACCTTTTCCCCTTGGGTGGTACCATTCCCTAGGTTGGGATTCCAAAATGGAGAAAGAAAGCCGAGCATAGACATTCATCACTGCTTGGATTTTGACTGTGGATACAATGTGACCACCTGCCTGAGCAATGGAACAAATAATGAAGACATAGGCCTTGCATACGCTAGGTAAAATGGTCACCAGGATCCGGAGTTCATATAGTGGCCCGGAAACCACAAGGTAGAGTACTACTTTCTTGCTCCATTTTCCTATCAGTTTTTAAGCAAGTTCAGAGATTGGCCCTACTCTCCCAATTTGCACTTTTTCCCAGGGAACTTAATAGTTGGCCCTTTTTCTTTCACGCTTACATACTCTTACAGGGGAAATTTATCGATTGGCCCCACCTGTCCTATAGAGATCACAGACCCATCCTTAGACCAGTCTTCATTAGTAGCCCCTTGAGACCTGAACAATGTGTATGCCTCATGTCTTTCCCTTTTGGTCTCCTAACCTTTTTCTCTTTCTTCTCTGTCTGGGGTCTGCCACTTGGGGAAGCAGGCCAACAAGCTGGTGAAACCTGTGTCTTTATCCTCAACATAGCCATAGAGGACAGTCACATGCCAATCCCGGGGACTGTTATACAGAACACATGATTCTTTTGCTCCAAGGCCTGACAGTGCTTTTTTAAGAACAGTGGCCTGGATGGGTTCCAGGTGCTGATCCACTTCTTAAGAACTTTTCTTTGGTCGTGGAAATGCCACTCGACCGTTCTGAGGTACAGCTTTCTTCTCTGAGGTCACTGAATTGTATAGGCAAGATAGTCACCGGGCACTTTGGAAGATGCATAGTGCCATTTAGATGACAGCTGCTTATTGGTCTGTCTCTAAGCCACAGTACAGGGAGAGTGGCTGGGAGCAAGGAGAATGACATACTTTGTTTTGAACCTTATTCTCTGTTCATATACCATTTTTGGCTTCTTCGCATAGCCTCTTTCAGGGTGGCCATGGCCTTCATGTTTGCCTTCTTGATGCTGTTTTGTCCAGGTTGATCTTGGGTAGAAGATCTCTTGGGGTATAGAAGATCTGTATGTGACATAGGCAGTATTTTAGATTTAGAGGGAGGAAAGGATAATACATTCTATCTTGTAAGATTCTATATAGTAAGATTTAAGTAAGACTCAAAAAAAAAAAAAAAAAAAAGGAGACAATGAAAGATGCTGAAGGAAACAGACAAAACTCCCAGCATTACCATGTACTGCCTAGGTTCCTGGTTCTTTAATTATGCCCGTGGTTTAGCAGAGTGTACCACCATCTCAATACCCAGATGGTTTTTATGTAAAATTTTTTTTCAAATGTTAATTTCCAGTGACTGATGTTCTCTGCCTAAATCATTTTCCATTGTTCATATTTGATAAGAACTGTATTTGAACTGCTTCTTTCTAAGTTGGAGTCTTTTGTAATAGGGTTTTACTTAGTGGTTTTACAGGTGTATGAAAATGCTAAGCTGTGTATTGTACTTGGGAGTTTGAAAATTCTTGGTTGCAGCTAATTTAAGGAGAGGAAAAAAAATTAAAACAGGTGATTAGTAGCCCCTTTTGGTTTTGAATGCCCTTGCCAGGGGTTTTGTGTGTGCGTATTCGTGTGCAAATTGGTGTGGTTATTTTGGACCCTTTGAGATGCCAGCGTAGCCCCGCCCTGCCAGCTGCCCTGGCCCTTTCAGGGGGACCCTCCCCAGTTCCCCAGGCTGAATTGTTTTTAGCTAGCTTGCTCAGCTTTGCTTTTTCCCTAATGATTCAGGCCTTCCCGAGAAAACAAAGCAGGCCTGGCCCCTGCTCTCCTTGAGCACAGCCTTGTTTACCGCCACAAAGGCATCTCTTCTCACGGAGGAGAGGATTGTGAGTCTCTGGACAACCAAGAGCTGTAGTTCACGGTTGGCCACAGCTCCTGTCTGCTCGTGGGGTTTCTGTTCTTCCCAGTGACAGCAACTAGATGGCTTAGGCCTCAGGATTTCCCCCAAGGCCTGGCTCCCTTTGGGGAATGCAGCATTAGGAAGGCAGTGGCCAGGAGCTGAAGGACTATGCTTCTCAGTGCTGGATGCAGCCACCTGCATCGCAACCCAGCAGGAAGATGGAGGCCTCCAGACTCATGTTAGTCCTTGTGCTTTTGAGGCCCCATTGGGTTGCGCTTGCATAGTCCTGGTCTCTGTACTTGCCAGGGCAAAGAACGCTCTGCTCAGGCCACTTCCGCTTGCTTATTAACAATGATGCCAGTGCAGTTGTGCCACCAGCTCCCTTTCCAGGCCTTTGTGGCCACATCCTGTCCACTTAAGTGTGAAATCACAACCTGTTGGACATAATTTTCAGTTTAGGGGCTTTTGCGTGTTTCCACAGTGGAAGGATTGCGTTACCACTCCCGGAGATTCCATCAGTAAATATGAAATGACTGTGCTCCAGGGAGGAATACTCACAGTGAAAATTAAGAAATAATTTTCTTCTTAACTGGGTTGGCCGTTGCCCTTGACCGACTCTGTGCTCACCTCACCTTTGACATGGACTTGATAAGGCAGCCAAGATTCCCTGCCATCCACCTTCCCGATGAGTCAGCTGGTCACAACCCTGCTTTCCTGCCTGTATCTTGATTTAGGTTAGTCCTCTGGAACATCTTACAAGACTGCTGTTTGGGAGATTCCCCGCTCTCCCCTCCTCCAGGCACTGGTAAGTTAGGCTTCAAGAGAGGTCACCTGATTCCCAGTTACAGACTGAGGTAACTGTTTGCCCCTAAAGACAGCAGAAAAACCAGAAAGAAAATTAGGGCAAAGAGAGGAAAAGGAAGGCCTTTGTGGGGGTTTTCTTTGTGTGTTTTGTTTTGTTTTATAGATAGCATTTGGTTTTTTTAGTACCTGAAAAACTAGAAAAACTCCTTCAGGTGTTTTTCTCTCGGCTGCTTCTAGTCATCTACTGCCTATGGCCTATGGCTTTTCTGGAGACTGTAGCTTTGCTTAAGGTTCAGGGTCCCCTGTGGACCACATTCAGGAGTTTAGATTTGCAGCTGAAGCCCTGTCCCTGGAGTTGGGACCATAAGGGCCAATGGGCCCACTAGGAAGTTATCACAGGGGTCATTTGGAGAAATGAGGTTGGAGTGGGAAGGTGAACGTGGGATGTGGGATCCTGATCATTCTAGGGTAGGGGCATCTTGGAGGCTGGCCCAGAGAGGTTAAAGGATGTTGTGAATACCACAAGAGGGGCTTACGGAAAATGATTTTAGAGCAGATGAAGGAGGGCTGGTTTTTCACATTGCTTCTAACAGTCACACAGGGTTTATAGCAAAAGTGTCATGCATGTCAACCTGTAGATATAGTCATGAAGGGGAAGATGTAGGTCACATCAGTCACTGTCCCTCGCTTGTGTTCTTTGATGATGCTCATGATACATTTAGGTTGTTTCTTTGTGAACATCTCAGAGCCGGTAGCAGAACGGGGCAGCTCTGCAGGCTCTGGAGAAGGAACCTTGCATATTCTCTATCCTCTTCAGTCCCTTGGACACACTGGGTCCCGCAGCGTGGGGGAAGGGAGATGAGAAACCTTTGCTGATAGCTAGCTAGGCAGAAGTGGCTTTGGGTCTCCACTGTGGCGCGCTGTTCTCTGTGTGGTCATTTACTTCTTTCAAATCCAGCTACAGAGGGACATAGAGTAGATTCAAGGGTCACGAAGCCGGCAAGATGAGGCTTCCAGATCCTGCTTCTGGCATCTGAGCCCTAGCCTTTTCTTTTGTAAAGTTGACCCCCAAGGTCGTGAGAGTGTGCCCTTTAAGGCAGTCGCATTTATTGGTAGTTTTGTCTGACAGTCGTGTGCCCGGCCTTGGCTGGGGAAATTGCATCTGCCTTGCAGTCCTGTGGTTCCCTGGTGACAGACATCCAGATTACACAGAGGGCTGTCTTCTGCTCCCTGTCCCCTGAAGCTTCTGCTGTGGTTTGAGCTGAGCCCACCACCGCTTCCTCTCCAGCTGGCTCTCTTCGTTTCTTCTGCAGTGGGGAGACTGTTACATTCCCCTGTGAGTGCTCTCTTGGTGGCACCTCCTACCCCACGGGCAGCTATGTGACCTGGTAGTGGGGAGAAGTCCGAGAAGATGGCCCTCCACCTTGTCACTTAAGTCAGTTTGCACACTGTCACCCTAGTTCAGCACTGGAGATGTGCTGTGGACATTTTCTCAGAAAGCGTTTTGCCTTGGATGAGGAAAGTGGTTGCTTGAAGCAAAGGAAAAGATGCTGGGGGCTTCTGAAGCTGGGTGCAGACCCTTGGAGATGGCGTATGTTTCCTGCACACCAATGTTTAGGGTGTAGAGCCAGAGCTGGCCTTCCTACGTGGCAGTTAAACCCATACTAATACCATACAGTGGCCTAGCTTTACAGAGGGTTATAGGTGTAAAGGTTGAAACTATTTCTCTTTCATATCTTTTGCTTTTTCCTACCCTCAGGAACCTCTGATCATGAGAAGAGTCGTGTGTGTGTGTGTGTGTGTGTGTGTGTGTGTGTGTGTGTGTGTGTG
>NW_026595981.1:13191820-13203563 GCF_907164565.1 Psammomys obesus | reverse complement strand
GTGTGTGTGTGTGTGTGTGTGTGTGTGTGTGTGTGTGTGTGTGTGTGTAGTGTGTGCTTGTACCCAAGGCCTAACACATGCTAGGCAGACACTATCACTGAATTTATATCTCCAGTCATCGGTTTAAGTGATTTTTTTTTTATTTTTTATTTTTGTGAAACAGGGCCTCACTAAGTTGCCTAGACTTCCTTTGAACACATTCTGTAGGCCAGGCTGACCTTGAACTCAATGTTCCTTCTGCCTCAGTTTCCTGGCAGTGCGCCAGGGGCTACTTGCCTCCTGGGCTGGGTCCTTGGGAAGAATTCCTAGGTCCCAGTGGAAGATGGAGTTGGGGGTGGCGGGAGGGTGGAAGCCCTGACCAGGACTCTGCCTCTGCTTTCCCATCAGAGGTTCTGAGCCCCATGTCCTTGACTGCTCTAGGGCCATAGGATCGCCGGCATCACCCAAATGGGTGTTGTTGCTGGCCATGCCTGTGAAACCACGGAGAGAAGATGTTAGCTGAGCTGGCATCAGCGCTCCTGGAGTGACTTGTCTTCAGTTTCCTAGTCTTATTAAAATTTAAAAAATACCTTATTACTTCCCCAGAAGAAAAATTTCAGAAAATGGGAAAAGTGACTATAGCATTTTGCTTGATATTAAAAGTTAATTTAAGTCAGAACCAGAGGCCTAGACAAGTGTCTTCTCTTCTCTTCATTTGGTGGTATAATTGACCCCTCGCACCTCCATCCGGGTCCATACTAATTCAGCAGAGGCTAATTACAGGGTGCAGAGCTGCCGCATGGGGCTGCGCTACATCATCCTGACGGTCTGAACTTGTCCGGAGAATTTGCCACGGACTGTAACAAGTGGAATATTAACTCAGAGTGAGGGGAGGTCTGTGGTGTCCCCCTCTAACACAAACGGGTGTGTGCCAAGAAGAGTCACTGTGCTTTCTTCACCACCCCCACCCCCACGCTAGGGATTGAACCAGGGCTTCAGGCATGGTAAGACAAATGTGTTGCCCATGGGCTGTATGCCGTAGCTGAACTCCCAAATTCAGACACATGGTGTAATGTAAAATCCCGGGAGATCCTGGCTCAGTTTTCCCATGCATGTGGTCAGCCTTACCCAGGTAGAACAGTGGATTTTTACTTCTTACAGATTCTGAAAATTATGACATAAAAAGGAGGGCTTCATAAGTAGCTACCGTAAATCTCAGCTGTCAGGATAACTAGCCCCCTGGAAGGGTAGATGCCCTGGCGGCCTCTGGTCTTGGCTTTTGGAAGTTAGCCAGCGTTGTAACCCGTCCTTGGGCTGGGGCTGTGGAGTGACCCATGGAATCACCTGGGTGCTAGTGGAGGCGAGAACCCTTAGAGCAGAGGAAAGCTGCCTGTCAGCGTCAGAAGCCTGCAGCTCAGGCCAGTTGCATTTTTCCGTAGCCTTTGTTCCGGGATAGTTATGGGTTGAAGGGTTGTGGTATTGCTTGTGTTTTGAGGAACAAAAGAGTCCACCCTCTGAATCAGGATCTTACGGTGTTCTTGGGATGAAAGCTTCCCAGAGCCCCGTGTCTGGAAAGGGAGGGAGTGAAGTCACGTGCCTGTAGCTACTTGGCCCACTCGAGGAAATGAATATCGGACCCAATTCTGTTTGCCCTGTGGGTTTATGGCTCCTTAAGTGGCTGCTGTAATGATCCATTGACTGTTGCAACTACATTTCCTGAACGTTTTATTTTATAGTTCTGAAGTTTTAGTCCATAAATCTTTTGAACTTGAGGTTTTAAGTTGGAAGAGCCATGTGGTTATAGGGGGGCTGGGAACGTGCCAAGTTTATTTTTCATGCGTGTTCACAGGGCCTGTCCCATCACCCATTTCTTCTCTCTTTATATGCTACAGTTAGAGAGTTCCTGCTGGACCAAAATCTGCACTAAATTATTTATCTTCGCATAGTACCATTAATAGACTATTTGGGTTCAGAATGAGCCTGGAGATGGCAGTGCGCAGCTCAAGAATATCAATTGTAATTGGAAAGTTTCTGTTTAAATAATGAGAGCCGCTGGGCTGGGGATGTAGGCCAGTACACTTACTTAGGGTGAATGAGGCCTTGGGTGTGATCCCCAACATCTCCAGGAAAAACATTTGTCTCCTCCTGCAGGGGGTGCTCAGCTGGTGCTTGTGTCAAGGCACAAAGTCATGGGTCCCAACCTCAGCACTCCATAACCTGGCTATGGTGACTCATGCCTGTGATCTCAGAACTTAGGAGGGGGATCAGGAGTTCAAGGTCTCTTTTCACTACAGAATGAGTTTAAGGCCAGGCTGGGCTACAGGGGATGCTATCTTGAAGAAAAAGAGGTGCTGGAGAGATGGCTGCCTTTGCAGAGGACAGGATTCAGTTCTCAGCACCCAAATGGTGGCTTAAAACCACATGTAACTCCAGTTTCAGAGAGTCTTTTTAATTTTTTATTTGGTTTTATGAGACGGTTTCTTTGTGTAGCCTTGGCTGTTCTGGACTCAATTTGTAGAGCAGGCTGGCCTCGAATTCACAGAGATCTGCCTGCCTCTACCTCCCTGAGTGATGGGATTACAGGAATGTGCCATCACACCCAGTGTTTCGGAGAATCCTAATTGTATACTTTCTTCTGACCTCCATGGCACCAGGCAGACATGTGGTACACATACATACATATAAGCAAAATCCTCATAAATAAATATAAAAATTTTTTTAAAAAGTTTTAGAAAATGGAAAAAATAAAAAAGAATAAAGCTGTTGAAATGCATCTGTATGTTGCTGAGAATATAAATGGTACAGCCATGGTAGTTTTCCAATAATTAGACATAGAAATATTATATGATCCAGCAATAGTACCTCTGGTTATGTATGCAATGTGCGTGTACAGATACATGTATGTATTACATGTAATGCACACATCCACGCCATATTTGGAAGGCAGGAGCTTGGATAGGTATCTGAACATCAGCGATCGTTGCGGCATTGCTTGTAGTGGTCAAAGATAGAAACCAGGTAATATCCATCCGCTAATGACTGGGTAAACCAAACATGTAGAATAGAGTGTTAGTCAACTGTCCAGAAAAAAAGATCCTTAACACCGTGCTAAGTGCGTAAGTCACAGGAAGGAATACTGTAGGATTCCTCCCCTGTCTGATTTATAAAGGAAACTTGGGTCTCTGGAGACAGGAAGTAAGATAGTCGTCTGCTGTTACTTTAATTTTTTTTTTTTTTTTTTTGGTCACTAAAAACATAATGTGCAAAGGCTAATGGAGAATCCTGTGTACACTGTGGGAACCTTGTCTTCCTAAAGCTGCTTACCTTGGGTGAGTCTTGGAGCCTCCTCCGCCTTGTGCTGACCTGTTTGTCTTTTCAGGGTCAGAAGCAGCTGCCACTTGAGGCTTGCCTTCTCTGTTGCTTTAAATGATCATTTATTTGATTCTATTTTAAGTCGCCTCTCCTTGCATTTGGTAACCATCTAGGACTGTGTTTTGTTAACTCAGTGAGACAGGATAAAAGAACAGAAAGATCTCATGTGGGTGGTACAGGCCTAAGGCTGGGCTGAGTTGGGAGACAGTGTCCATTCATGCAGCAGGGGCTCTGAGTCCCTAGGGTGAAGGCTGAGAAAAGATGAGGCTTAAAAAAAAAAAAGAAAAGAAAATACATATTTCGCCCTGCTCTGGAAACACGCTTGGCTACAGCACAGCAGGTGGCCGAGGAACTCAATCTGGGGAAGGCATCAGGCTTGCAGTGCAATCAAAGTTAAGTGCAAAAATTTAATTAAACAGCATCAAGGATGGCAGAAACTTTGTAAAGCCGCAGTGCATTGTCAGATTCAACAGTTATTCCAAGGAGCACAATCCACAGATGGTGTCTAATTGATAAATTAAAGTTCTGCTTCTCTAATGGGTTTGCATTTAAGCCCAGTTTCCCACCCATGTGCTGACCGAAGATTCTGTGAAGCCCCTTTCCCCATTCTTTATCTTTCAGGCCTACAAGGGGGAAAACAAACAACAAAAACCATGCTGCTCCCCTTGTCACCCCCCTAGAAGGGCAGCATCTGTTGGGTCCTTGGATTTGAATGTGAGTGACCTCCTGCCCCCCCCCCCCCCAGCCCGTCCTTCATGCCCAGAACCCCTACTTGTGGTAGACTTGTCCTAAAAACAGAACAGTCGGGACACCTGGGTCCTGCATGTTCTTTCTGCTCTGTTAACCTGGATCTGTTGCTCAGATCTGCCTGGGCCCTTTATTTTCCACAACTCCTCCTTCTCTTTTTCCCTTTGTTGTCATTCCCCCCTCCCCCCCCCATTCCCTGTTCTCTTTTTAACGTTGCTGGCTTTTATCCACCATGGCACTAGATTTTTTTTTTTTTGTACAAAACAAAAGCCTCAATTTATTAAAACAAAACAGAATTAAAGGGAAAAAAATGCAACCCAGAGCCGTCTGTTTTTCAGACCTCACAGCACTTCCTGTCTGTTAGCAGTGATATCCAGAGAACGGGCTTTCATTTCAGAGAAAAAATTTCACTGTTTGCAAAGATCCAGTTCTGTTCAGAGACACAAATCCTGGGCCGAGACACAGTGACACGCACAAACACTCCCTTGAAGGTCAGCAGATGGGAAAAGGGACGAATGCCCGGGGTGCGCGCTCTGAACTCTGTGTTTATCCCTGGGGGTGCTGCGGAGGCCCTGGGGCACACAGAGCTGTAGGTTTCCATTCATTCATCTCACCCAGCATACACGAACACGCATGTGCTCTTGGGGTGCTCAGGGGAACTTGGAGAGGGGGAGCGGAAGCCGCACGGAGCCCACAGGGAACATGGGGACCAGCAGCACAGACGTCACAGAGAGGTACGTTGGCGGTACTTCTTGGCACAGAGACTCTGGAGCAGCGGTTCTCAACCTCCCTAATGGTTCTCAACCTCCCTAATGCGGCAACCTTTTAATACAGTTCCTCATGTTGCAGAGACCCTCCCAAGCACAAAATTATTTTCGTTGCTAATTCATAACTGTAGTTTTGCTACTGTTTCGAGTTGTAGCGTAAATATCTTGTGTTTTTTAGTGGTCTTAAGTGAAAGGGTTATATACCTACCCACACATTGGGAACTCCTGCTTCAGAGGGAGTTCAGGTCTAGGGCCATCAGTGACATCATCAAAGAGACACGCCTTAGCGTAAATGGGGAGGGGACTCCTTGGGGCAGCAGCACCTGCTGGCAGGCTCATGCGCAAGGAGAGTCAAAAACAGGGTCCTGGGGAGAAGCTTGCAGTGGACAGACAGTATCAACACTGCAGTCCCTTGTGTGGATACTCCCTGCATGGCTGGCGTTGTTGGGAGCTTTACCTAGCCCATCTTGTCTCTTTGCCTTATACCTGTATCTCTGTCGGCATCTTTTTCTTCCCTGCTGCTGAAGATAAAACCCAGACTTCTGCACATGACTTCTGCACAGACTCTACTACCGGGCCACCTACCAGCCATATCTGAGCATCCTCCATAGCGTGTGCCTAGAGCATCGTAGAGTCTCCATCAATGCTGAATGAGTGAAGAAACCCTCTCTTCGGTGGATGTTAAGTTATCCCGACTGGCCTTGCAGTCGGGGAAACTCTGGTTCGCAAAAGCAGTTTGTCCAGGTCTGTAGTTCTGTTGGTTCCCATTTCTGTGCTGGAGCCTGTCTGTCCCCATGGCCTCCACTCCTCCAAACCTCACCACCCTTTAATGAGATCATGTATGTGGCAGCACCTGCTGGGATGTAACAGTGTTGGGGTCTGTAAATAATAGCCCTGCTCTCCAATTAGGCTAAGTTGGTGTTCCCATCTTTTAGAGGAGAGAAGTGCAACTTAGCTCTTTTTTTCTACACATGTAGTAGTTAACAGTAGAGGACGTATTTGTTTTTTTTTTATGCGCGTGTGTGCTTATATGTTGGGCACGAGTGTGTTTGTATGTGCGTAGAAGCCAGACAGCGTGTTTGCCTAGATACACTCCACCTTTTTATTGAGGCAGAGTCACTTACTCGTTTGGAACTAGCCAAAATGTTTAAGTCCCAGGGAACTCGTCCTGGGATTATAATCATGAGCCATCAGTCTTAGCTTTATTAAAATAAGTAAACAAACAAAAAGCTAAAAAGCAACAATTAAAAAAAGCAGCTTCTGAGAGCTGAACTCCTATGCTTGTAAGGCTTTACCAATCCTGCCCAAATTAATAATAATAATAAAAAAATTATTATTCTGAGACAATGTCTCTCACTTGTTAGAGGCTGGCTTTGAACTCGTGATCCTCCGGACTTACTCTCTGGAGGGTTGGGGTTACGGGAATGTGCCAACCTACGGAGGTAGGGTCAAGTTTAAAGCAGAAGCTTTTCTTTGTACAGGCAGCCTCCCAGGGTTCACAACTCGGCCATGGAACCTCGGCATGATCTTTGCTCCACGTCGAGCTGTCTTAGAACAAGAACACAGAGGTGATGGGGAGCAAGGACCGGATCTTATTTGTCTGTTTATTTATTGCCAAATAATAATTGTGAGGATGCCGGGGCAGAACCGGCCTTAATTGCCTGTTGTTTGTTGTTTCTTTTCTGCAGTGGTGTGGGTGGCTTCTGAAATTCCCCGTGGTTTATGGAAGCCAGCCGTGCCTCGCGGATGCCAGATGATGCAGCCGCATGGCCGTCGGCTGTTTATTTGCTAGTCTGTTGTTCTCAACACAGCGTTCTTGAGTTTGGAGGCCCAACACTGTTTGATTCCCCCCCCCCCCCACCTCTAAATATAACCAGCCAGTCAATCAGTCTTGGCAGCCATCAGGGCTGGGGCTGTCAGATGGAGTTTGCCTTGGATCCTCTGAACTATTGGCTTGTTTTCTCAGCTTGCCAGCGTATTCAAATAGTGAGACTGGAATTAGCCTTGCAAACACACAGGCAGGTGGGGCCCCCAGGTTGAGGAGGAGGCAGCATTTTGGTGTAAAATGACATTTCCGTCTCCTCCACTCTCAGTAGTGGAGCCGAGACCGAGCTGAGCAAGGGGATGGCTTCACGCTTAGTGAGCAAGATGCGTGGGTGTGTTTTCCTGAATTGTGATTAAGTTTTTTTTTTTTTTTTTCTTTTAAATTTTAAGTTGTTGCAAGAGAGAAAATGAGAAACTGGCAGGTGGTGGGTATTACTTGAAGGCTGAGGTGGATGGAGGCGGAGCACAGATGTAGCTTGGGGGCTGTTCCCCATGATATTTCAAGTGGACTCTGAGGCTCCCATCCTGGCTCGGGGCTCCATGAAGAGCTGAGGGCTTCAGAAAGGACATAGCTTCCTGGACTGGAGCAGCCCTTCCTGCTGCTGCCTGAGGTTGTTCCTGTAGGCCTAGGAACAGCGCGGTTCAAGGGCGCTCCCCGGAGGCTTGTTAAAGGGCCCCGTGGGAAGCTACCAGAAGACGCTAGATCCCAAACCCTGAGGGGCGCCAGGGGGAAGCGCTGCCCACACTGCGCCGTCACGCTCATTCCCAGCTGCCTTTAGCTGAGGTTGGCTTTGCAGTTCCAAGGGCATGGCCTAGGCACACAGGTCCCCTGCACTTCGGCCAACTGTGTGGCACCCTGTGGGCCTGGGCAGCTCTGCAGTCGGAGCCAGCAACAGGTGCAGTCATCCAGCGACAGGCAGTCACCCTGGGTTCGGTAGGGTTCCAGGGTTCCAGGTCTAGTTGAGTTCAGAGAGGGAGACGTTAAAGCAGCTCACCACCTCAGGCCCCGGGGGCTCAGAGTCAAGGGGCGCGTCACCTGCTCTCAAGCAGCCCCTGCACACGAAGTCACTGTATGAATGAATCTTCCAGCAGAGTTGCTTTCAAGTTGTGGCCCAGTCCCCTTGGCTCTCCGTGACACCGTGGCATGGGACCCGTAAAGATGCTTTTTCCCGTAATAATTCTAAGACTTGGTCATCCTTTCATGGATTCTACAGTGGAATTTTCCAGAGGCTTTGTGTCCTGGGTTAGTCTTTTAGCTGGAGGTGTATGTATATTCCTGATAAACAAAACAACGTACCTAAATTTCTAAACAGTAAATGTTGATATAGTACATCTATGGATTGTTGGTGGTCTCAGGCTGGGGAGATGGCTCAGTTGGTAAGATGTCTGTGAGAGGCCCTGGGTTCAATTCCCAGAACGCATTGAAGACAAAAGAGCACACCCTTGTAATCCCAGTGTTCCGAGGGAGGAGGGGCCCAGGAGCAGACTGATCACTGGCACTCACCGGTTAGCCGGCCTGGCTCTTGTGAGAAATCCCAGACCACTGAGGGACCCTTTCTAAAAAAATAAAAAAGTGGAATGGTATTTGAAGAATGAAACCTGAGGTTGTCCTTTGACCTCCATGAACAAGCTCTCTCTCCTTCCTCCGTCCCTTCCTCCCTCCCCCCCCTTACACACACACACACACACACACACACACACACACACACACACACACACACACAGCCTGACACCAGGACACTGAGCATCACAGAGAATGCAAACAGCCGAAATGACAGGTTGCAGTAGAGCTGAGGTCTAACGCAGCTCTGAGAATGACACATTTTGTTAGGTGAGCTGAGGCAGAGGGGAGATTTTCTTACCTGGGCTTTGCAGAACGGGTAGGAGCTTACCGTCTAGCACAGTGCACTGAGGGTGCATGATGGGAAACACGTCGGGGTGCTGTCCTCTCCTCCTCAGTCTCCGAGGGCCGGAACGGCTTCACCTGGAACTTCCGCTACCAGGGATTTCTGTACTTGGCTGCCTCCCTGTCATTTGGTGAAGTTTTGGGAAATGCTGAGAAAGCTTTGTCCTGCGACCTCCTGCGGTCCCCTGGTGGACTGTTGGCTGGTCGTTTTTTCATGACTGTCGAGGGTGGCCACGGTGTTGGCTATGTCGGGGTGACAACAGACGTCACTGGCCTCGTTGTTAACAGTGCTTCCTCCTCTGTCCTGGGGAAGCTTGGGATGGATGGGAGCGTGGGTTCTGAGCAGCTGCATGGCACAGAGCAATGTAACCCCGAGAAAGGGGTGATCTCGGTGTGCCCGTGCAACCCCTAGGAACAGAGCAGGCCAGAAACTACTGAACAGACACTGTGTGTCGCCAGGAAGAGGGGCCCTCCTGTCGCTGAGTGATTTGTTTTGCGTTTGTCCCTGGGAGATAGTCCCTGGGGCAGCACCAGCACCTTCTCAGCTGCTTCTGGCTTTGCAGAGAAAGATGGTACAATGTTCAGATTAGATGTCAGCTCTGAGCCATGAAGGGAGGGAAGCGAGGGCCCGGCCTATACCGGGGTCAGGTGCTGTTCTGTGAGTCTCTTCTTCATATGACGTGCATAGGTCCCTGTGAGCAGAATCTGACATCCCATTTTATCAGATGAACATACAAAGTCCCAAAGGCGGTACTTCCGTTTGTGTCAGGCCGCATAGGTGTCAGGCTTTCGGTCTTGATACTGTATCCACCACGTCTCAAGAGCATGATGGTACTGTAATCTGGAGGGGTTCAGAGGAGAAAAGAGCCAGGTAATCCCCTTCTTGTCTTAACAAGACTAGCAGACAAAGTAAAGGGCCCCAGAAAGAAAGAATTGTTAACCAGACTGATTAATCAATAGACTAATTAAAAATCAAACACCTGAGAACGCCAGGGCTGGGTTAATTGTAAACCAGCATCGAAGCGTTAAAACTTGTCCAGCCCGTGGCTTTGAATTATTAACTGAATGAGTTAATTTCAAGCTGTCAGGTAGTTGTGGAAGGCAGGGTTAGCAGAGAGGGAATAGTGTGCCCTCTCCTGTCAAGGGCCTGCCTCGGCACCATGATCTTCTGTATCAGTGCTGCTGTTTGCATTTCAAATCAGAATATCTTAAACATTAGGCAGACTCTCACAAACTCAGATAAGTTTGTGGAGAAGGACCAGAAAGAGCCAGTAAAGAGTTGGGATTCCAGTGGGAGAATGGCCTCTGATGAATACGTTTGGCTTGCAGTGTTGGCACCAGATGGGACCTGTATTCTGCCCTTCTTCTCCCCCCTCCCCCGAACACCTGGGTTGTGGCTGAGTGACCCCACCATGTTTCTGTTAGGGGGTTTAAGCAGACTTTCCTTCACCTGCTTGGATGAACTGGGTTAAAAGTCGGCACCTGTGGCGTGGCTTCATGAGTTTTGATTCTAACCTTGGCTGGACTTGTGGGGCCAGCAGGCAACTCTGGACCCTATCCTTGGACTAAGTTTGTGACAGGGCGCCATGGAGCTTTGTAGCAAGGCTTAGATGGGTGAGGTTCTGCCGTGAGCGACCCCTCAAGGCAGAGTCACAAGGCAGCTGGGCTGTTGACGGGGTGTCTGTGCAGGGCTTGCTGTTTCCCAGAGTCCTCATGGAGCCCTCAGAGCTGGCTGCTCTCTGTAGGCTCAGTAACTTTCCTGATGGTTGCTGTTTTCTTCTTAATTTGCTAAATGGGCTTTAAAACGGGAGATAAATGTAAATTTCAGCTCCACAAAGTAGTCACTTTGAAATGCTCATGACTCAAATTAATTAATTAAAAAAACAGCTGAACGTACCACTCCTGCCTACAAACATGCTAAGTGCGTACTCCTGCTCCATTCGCACAGTGGATGGGCTCACATTCCAAGTTGGGTCTGTGAGAAAATACTCTCAACTCCAACGTGGACATTTACAGAGCAGAGCAGTTTCCCCATGGTCTGTTTTTTTAGAATGTTGACTACTGCTTTTGCCCTCCTGTCCATTACAGAAACTTAGGGAAAACTTTGAGAAGCCATCAGTATTAAATAAATTGCACTTCATCCAGCAGTTTACCATTTAGACATGATCATTCTTAATGCTTTGGTGCATTTTCTCTCATCCCTTTTTTCAAGGCAAAAAAAGAAATGAATTTATGTGTATGTGTACATGCACGCACATACGGTCAGACATCATTTGCTGATTTGCTTTCATAACTATCACGAGTCTTTCTATATATCATTTGCTACTTTTTAAAAGACAGTTCTTACTGTCTAAATGGTATGGTGACTTAGGATTATACTTGATGTGGTCAAGGCCAGTTACTGAATGGTTAACTTGTTAACAGTGTATTACAAGTAACACTGACACACCAGTCTACAAACGTATCTGCCACCTCTTAGAGTATGTATCTAAAAGTGACATGGGGGAGGGTGGTTAAAGACTACAGACAGTTTGGTTTGGGGACAGGTATTACTATGTTGCGTTGGTTGGTGTGGAATTCACTTAAGTAGGTCAGGCTGGCCTTGAATTTGAAGTAATCCTTCTGCCTCAGTCACCACTGGCTGCTGTGAACATTTCTCAGAATGTGTGTGTGTCTGTGTTTATCCATGCAGTATGTGTGTGAATTAAAGCTACATGATAAGTAATATGATTTTAAAATATCTAAATATCCACAAT
Organism: Psammomys obesus; assembly: GCF_907164565.1. Lineage (NCBI taxonomy): Eukaryota > Metazoa > Chordata > Mammalia > Rodentia > Muridae > Psammomys > Psammomys obesus. The sequence goes on along the minus strand of NW_026595981.1, from coordinate 13,192,212 downwards.
ATGTATGCTTATATATATTTTAAAATGTATTTTCAATTTATATTGCTTTCCTAGAGAAATAGGCAGTATTTTATACTATCAACAGAAATTTGCCCTATTAGCTTTTCTTGGTTAGGGTTTTTATGGCTGTGATAAAATACTACGGGCCAAAGCAGCATGGGGAGGAAAGAGTTTATTTCAGCTCACACTGCAGGTCATAGTCCATCACTGAGGGAAGTCAGGACAGGCACTCAAACAGGGCCGGAACCTGGAATCTGGAGGCAGGGGCTGATGCAGAGGCCACGGAGGGGTGATGCTTCATTGCTTGCTCAGCTGCATCGTTATAGACCCCAAGACCTCCAGCACAGTGAACGTCATCCACCAACTCAATCATCAATCAAAAAAAAAAAAAA